>NC_056748.1:777172133-777492133 GCF_019279795.1 Protopterus annectens
CCTCAGCAGGCCTGAATACCAGAGTCTTCGGATTCCTGTGTCGGATGCTATCTCTTCTTCCATGACGTCAGGTCGTCAGGAGTATAAAACATGCAGCTGACACCATTACATCAGTCTTTCTTGCCTTGCAGTGCCCGAAGCAGAAACATTTTGCAAGTGCCGGTCGGCCGACTCTTGAAATTTTCATTTTTGAGTTTCAGATCCGAAGTCTTCAAAAAAAGATAAATACCCCGTTGGAGATCCTTTTTCTTGCTCCAGCCGATGTCAGTAAACGTTAACAATTGTCTTACCTGTAGAAAGAAAATAGCTAATAGAGATTTTCATTCATATTGCATCCCCTGTTTAGGCCCAGACCACAACGTCCCTCTCTGTCGGTTTTGTGCCTTGTTCAACCCCCAAACTATTCGTTTTCGGGCTATCTTTGCAGCAAATTATTTTCGTACTCGGTCTCAGTACTCCGAAATGGCTTTGTTAAGCCATCCGACTACCGATCTTCTGAAAAAATGTAAGGATAAAGACAGAGACAGACCGCATAAGTCCAAAACTGCAGATGACGCTTCCGTTAAGCTAGTCACCAGTCCGCCGGTACTCAGTGAGGCGCTTTCACAGCCCCTGATACCCGCTACTTCAGATTCTCAGGCCTCTACTGAGACCCATTCGGAGTCCTGTGTGCTGCAAGATTCTTCTTTGACTATGGAACCTGTGGATGTCTCTACCTTGGATGGGTCCGGAGCCGCTGTGCAGGCATCGGCTTCTGAGGGTGTATTCAGGCCTACAGACTTGCATTTTAAACCAATGCCATCATCTTCTTCCAGGCCTAAAACTCGCACCACGCCTAGAAAACCTACGTCCAAACTGCAGGCTCAGGCCCATATGCCTAAACAACAAATGCTTAGAATGGCTGAAGATCTTATTACCTTAATTAGGGGAAACCAGCCTTCCCCATCTAAGAAAACTGATTTTCCTTCCGATTCTTCTGATCAGGATTCTGATATTTCTGTTCCTTCTGATTACCAGGATTTGCCCTTATCTGCCTATGAGGATTCTGATGCAGAGGATTCCATTCCCTCTGCTTCCCCTCCAGAAGATTTTTCTTTTGGTGAAACCTTGCACATTCTTAGGGAGCATTTCCGCAGAGAAAGCCAGGATTACTCTGGCTCCAAAAAGAGGCTTAGGGAATTCTTACTCCTTCCTCAACACAGGTCTTTATAGCTGTCCCTCCTGTTCTGGTCATTGTAGATGATGCTTTCTTGGAATCTAGTCTTTCCCCAGACACTTTACCTCCAGCTCCCAGAAAACCTGACGGGTATTACAGAGTACCTAACTCTCACAAGTTCCTCTTCAAGAATCCTACTGCGGATCCAGAGACCGTTTCCATGGACCAAAAGGCATTAAGGCTACTGCTGCCAAAAATCCTACCCCTTCTGATAGAAATTGTAGAGCCTTAGACAGATGGGGTAAGAAGGTATCCACTTCTGCTACTTTGGCCATTAGGGCTTTAAATTGCCAGTTTCTTATGTTAAAGTATCAGCAGCATATTATTGTACTACTTAAACAGAAAATAATGTTGATTCCTGACTGTGCTGAACACAAAGATTTACAGGATTTAATGCATTCTGCAGAACAAGTTGGTAAACATACTTTGCAATGTGGTTTTGACGCTTTAGAAGCATTTTACAGGGCTGCTGTCAGTACGTCTGTACTTAGAAGGCATGCTTGGCTTAAGGAGCAAAACTTGCCAGATCATGTTAAAGCTAAATTACTGGATGCTCCCTTAAACCAAGATCGCCTTTTTGGCAACAAAGCAGAAGTCGTCCTCAAAAAGTTAACTCTATGCAAAGTGTTAAAGATTTCCAACAAGTACAGCCTCCCAGGTTTAGAAGGCATTGGCCTTCAAAGAATTGATCCTTTCCAGTCTCTTCCAGGCCTTCTCAGTCCAAACCCAGGAACAGCAGACCACCTAGGTTACAGTCTCAGGCTGTGCACAGGCCTAAGCAGTAGGGGGCTCCCACTTCCAAAGCAGGGAATGGTAAGCCACCACCTACGGAAAAATGGCACAATAACTTAACCTTAACCCTTCCAAGTCCTGCTCAACTGCCTGCTTCCTTAAGAGGAAAGCTCGCCCTGCATGCAAAAAACTGAGAACTCATTACCCAGGACAAATGGGTTTTGAACATAGTTTCCCAAGGATACAGATTCTACTTCCACACACTACCAACCCCAAACGGTTGGCCAGACCTACCCCCAAATCAGTGGGTGGAGGCCCAACAGCAGGTTCTCTCTCTTCTAAGTATCTGGACTATTCAGCCTGTCCCAGCAGAACAAAGGGGACAAGGTTTTTATTCAAGACTTTTCCTGGTACCCAGAAAAGTCAGCTCCTGGCGTCCTATCCTGGACCTCTCTATTCTAAACACCTTTCTGGTAATCCCAAAATTCAAAATGCCAACACTTCAGCTTCTTCCTATGCTAGGCAAAGATGCCTGGTTGGCAACCTTAGACTTAAAGGAAGCTTACCTGCACATTTCAGTAAGGAAATCTTGCAGGAAATACCTACGCTTCAGGGCAGGCTCCATGCACTATCAGTTCTCTGCACTTCCCTTTGGCTTATGTACTGCACCCAGGGTATTCACAAAGTGTCTAGCTCCAGCCATTGCATTTTGCAGGCAGAGAAATATTCAAATATAGCTATACTTGGACGATTGTCTGATTCAAGCAGAAAGCCAGGACTTGCTATTACAACATCTGGCATTCGTAAAGAAACTTCTAACCTCACTGGGATACACCATAAACAAAAATAAATTGCTCCTAGTACCCTGCCAACAGATTGTATTCCTGGGAGCAAGCTTGAACACAACTTCCCAGTTGGCTTTCCTCACTCTGGAGAAAGAAGCTCATTTGACAACCTACTTCTAACTATTGGTCACAAAACCCCAGCTATCTGCAAGGAGAATTCTGCAAGCCCTGGGGTTCATGGCCTCTTGCATTCTACTAAATCCATATGCAAGACTGCATATGAGGAAACTACAATGGTATCTAAAAAGCCTATGGTGTCAACATTCTCAGGACCTGGAATCAATGATTCCTATCATTCCTTCTATAAAGACAGAGTTCCTTTGGGGGCAGAGGCCTGCTACCACAACAAGGGGCTCCCTTTCACTCTACCCCTTGCCACCCAAATCCCAACAACAGATGCATCAGACTATGCATGGGGGGTTCACTTGGCAGGGCAGTGCATTCAGGGCAAATGGAACCAGAGACAGATGCACCTGCATATCAATCAAAAAGAAATGTTAGCTGTACAGAATTCCCTAACAGCCTTCAAAGACCGCATTCTTCCAGGACAACTGTTGGTAAAGACAGACAACACCACAGTTATGTGGTACATAAACAAGCAGAGGGAACCCACTCATACCCTCTCTGCAGACTAGCCATGGCTCTGTGGAACACAGCTTTGAGCTACCAAGTGCACCTACAAGCTCATTTCTTGCCAGGCAAGCTAAATTCACTGTCAGATGACTTAAGCAGAAATCTCATGGACCCACACGAATGGAAACTAGAACCAAAAATATTCAACCTCTTGAGGCACAAATGGGGAACTCCAGAGGTAGACCTGTTTGCCTCACCTCACAACCACCAGTTGGACAAATTCTGCACAAGGACTCCCCCCAATCAAGCTTGGAAAATGGATGCCCTGTCCTTTACTTGAGAAAGCCTCTTGGTTTATGCCTTTCCTCTCGAAGGTTCTGCTAAAGATCAAACAGGACAAGCCAAGGACAATACTGATTGCACCAGACTGGCCACGCCAGCACTGGTACCCCCTCTTGCGCAGTATGACACTGCTGGAACCATGACGCCTGCCTCAGACCCCTTCCCTGCTGTCCCAGCAGGCGGGCCAGATCCTGCACCCTTAGCTTCAAACCCTGAACCTTGCAGCCTGACTAATTCCTTGAGCTCTCCAGTAGCATGCCTCAGTAAGCAGGTGCTAGTTGTCATTCTGGAGGCAAGGAGGCCTAGTACAAGAAAATCCTGTGCTGAAAAGTGGAAAAGATACTGTTCCTGGAGCCAGACTAAAGGGATGGGCACAACGGTGCCCGGTTTACCCATTATTCTTCAGTACTTAACAGAAATTCTCCACAAGGGTCTATCCTTCTCATCAATTAAAATTCATGCCTCTGCCATTTCAGCACATTATAATACTGAACCACCCATCTTCTCTCACCCCCTGCTAAAACAATTCCTTAGAGGGGCCAAAAATTTAAGACCCCTCAGGAGAGCCCCAACTCCAGCCTGGGACCTTAACTTTGTATTGGAAAAGCTCACCCCCCCCCCCCACAAGAAATTCCTTTCTTGGAAAACAACCTTCCTTCTAGCCATCACTTCAGCAAGAAGAGTGTCTGAATTACAGGCCCACATGGCAGTGGAACCCTTCATTATCTTCCATGCAGAGTTTTCCTCAGGACCAATCCTTCCTTTATGCCCAAGGTGGTGTCTAGTGTGGCCCTAAATCACTCCATTCATTTGCCTACTTTTTACCCTAATCCACAAAACAAAGGAGAATGAATACTGCACTCTCTGGACGTGCACAGACAACGTAGATTTTATTTGGACAGGACTAAGCCTCTCCAAAAATCTGAACAGCTGCTAGTTGGCTTTGCTGCAGGGGCAGAGGGGAAGGCCATTTCAAAGCAAACCATTTCCAAATGGATAGCCCACTGCATTCATTTCTGCTACAAGCACCATGGAAAACCTACCCCACAGGGGATAAGATCACATTTCACCAGGGCTGCATCTACCTCTGCAGCCTTTCTCAGAGGAGTCCCTACCAGGGACATCCTAGAAGCTGCTACCTGGAGCTCTGTACATACCTTCACCAAGCATTACCACATGCCTATTTTTTCTAAATCCAGAGCCGGTTTTGCCACTGCAGTCTTGCAGAGCTTAATAGCTGGCCCTAATGCTCTCTAACTTCCTCCTCCCTTCCTTAGCTTTGGGAATCAACCCAAATGTGATGACTGCAACAGTGAAACACGAAGAACATAGTACAGTTGTGTACACTTACCATAAATGTAGATGTTAGAGTGTATTCACTGTTGCAGTCCTGGGCACCCTCCCTTTAACCCCCAATTTCTCTTGGCTCTACCTTTCCTTCTTGTTGGTATATTTAAGTTTTCTGGTGTATTTACTTTTTGATGGGGGTGTACATAACATATAATTGCTTCCCATTGTGGGGGGCACCTGGCATCTGGGGCAAGAAAAACTGATACAATGGCGTCAGCTGCATGTTTTATACCCCCGACGACCTGATGTCAGGGAAGAAGAGACAGCATCTGACGCAGGAATCCAAAGACTCTGGTATTCAGGCCGGCTGAGGGCTACCTGTCGATAGATAACCCAAATGTGATGACTGCAACAGTAAATACACTCAAACATCTACATTTATGGTAAGTGTACACAACTGTACTTTATATTGGAACCTGGTGTAGTTTAAATTCTCACAGCAAGTTGTATTGACAAAGTGGAGAAAGTACTGTCTTGACTATACATCAAAGTCTCTGAGTTAAATAGTTAGTGTAACTAAAGTGGCCATGGTACATTCCAAGCATCCCCATAGAGGCGATGTGGGAAAAACAGTCAAGTGAGCACTATGGTAGTGATTAGTTGTCATAAAACAGAGCTATTGTAGATTATCATAAGGGTCTGTATGCTGTCCTGGTAGAGGATAAATAAATCACTGCTGAAGGATACTGTGTCAGACATGGTTAATGTTCAGCATGCAGGTTTTAGACAGGTACATTACTTAAGTGCCCAGACTGTCCATGCCTGTAGTACAGTCAGAAAGGTGAAAAAATGTTATATTAGAAGTTTTCAGCAGGATGAGTTTCCCTCGGGAAATACTGATGAACAATGAATGAATGTACGGTCAATCTCTCTAAAAAAAAAAAAAAAAAAAAAAAATGCCATCTGCTATCCTTAATCAAGTGGTCTGTTGGAGTGGTTTAACTGTATACTTAAAAATGTACTGCATACATTTGCAGAGCATTTTAAATGGCAGTGGGAGAAATACCTGCCCCATCTCTGTTTTGCTTATGCGGTTGAGCCCCAAGAATCCACAAATTTTACACCATTTAAGATACTTTATGGTCAAAAGTTGACATGGCCTGTAGACTTAATTCATGATGAGTAAGAGGAAGAATGTGATTCACATAAGGAGTCTGCTTTGGAGTATGTGCTAAATTTCAGGACTAAGCTCAGGGAGCCTGTTGAGTTGGTACAGGGGCACCTAGCATAAGCACAGTAGCACCAAAAAGTTGGGTGTGACAGAACAGTGAATGGTCATGATTATGCAGTAGTTGTTAAAGGAAATGAAGCTTATTTCTGTTTGTCAAAATCAGTTACAGGGACCTTTCACTATTGTGAGAAAGATATGTGGCGTTAATTATGCGGTGACATTGCAAAGTTTGTGCTTCTGCTTTCTATAAAGCAATGCCAATATAATAAAGCTCTCCCAGAGAGACTTTAGTACAAAGTGTATGCATATTTCTTGTGAACTTTATTGAGGTTGTGCTGCAAATGGTCTTTTGTGATCAGCTTACAACCCTGATAAACAGACTTAAATAAAGAATCTTAGCGAGTTATGCCTGCATAGTTCTTTACTGAGACTCAACGTGACAGCTCAGTAGGTAAACTGATAGTGTCACAGCAGCTATGCCCTCACAGGCTAAAGAAGTCAAAGCTGCACTCCAGAAATATGCCAAACACATTTGAAAATACTGATCAAACTAGAAAAGGCAGTGCTAATTGTCAACTGAAAAGGATTCTACTCTGTTTCTAAAATACAAGCATATCAAACTACACTTTATGAAAAACATAACAGTTTTGTAAATTTATCAGTCAAGTATAAGGATACACCCCTTACAAAAGTCATTAATAGATGATGCTGTTTCGTGTGCCTCATGATCCTGTTCACTAAAATGCTTCCTTAATGAATTCACTAAATGCCCTCACATTGCTGCAGCAAATTGTAATCATTGTCAGCCTCATCCATTGCCACTTCTCTACACCCCACATCTGTTTTCGAACAATAGAGAAAAAAAATATATATTGTAAATTTCTTTGAGCAAATCCTTGATAATGTCATCACAGGTGCAGGTAGAATACTACTGGTTCATCACATTATGTGAAGATCACATTCTTATGACCTCTAGAGGTGTTTGAGTAGCATAGGTATGCACTAGGCTAGCTGTCCTTGTCCAAGTATTTCTGATGCCATTTGACTTGCTGATGTAGTCAGTTCATGTAGGACATGTTATTTAGGTGATGTATCCTTTTAGTAAGGTATCTCTGTGAGTGTTCAGTTGTTGCTTGTGTCTGCCAAAGGGGATATTATATTCAATGGCTCGCCTAATGAGGACTTATAATTGGAGGCAATGATAGTACCATGCCACTATTACTGCTGCTACTAGTATTACTACTACTATAATGGAATTAACCAGTTGTAAATTCTATTACCAAAGTGCCTATACCAGGCTGTAAAAAAGATTTCAAGCTAATATCCATATTACTCACTTTAGGTAAAATCTTTAAAAAAATAGTGCTGTCTCTTTTTTTTAATAATATCTTGGATTTATCAGCATACTCTGTTACCGAATGTAATATCTTCATGATTTTGCCCTACCTCATTACTCCTGTATTGATGACTTAAAGACTTTGCTTAAGCTGCCCAAAAGATACTTGCATATTTAAATCAAATCTGCTATTGTATAAAGACAAAATTCAATTTCAGACAAGAAGACTTAAAAAGATATAATTTGGTAATTGATAATGTGATCCTCACTGAGCTCTGATAAACCTGTATCTAAAACTTGTAAAATGATGCTAAATTATACTCCACATAAATGTTCCATCTTTTCTTATTGGTTAAATCCAGACTTTTCCATGCATGTGGAGGATATCCAAAACCAAATGTTTACTACTGGCTTGAAACTTCCCTTTTAAAAAATGATATTATACACAGTTTATTGTTACTTCTAATGTTTACATTCCCCAGCTAAAAAAAAGCATCCTTCCCCTCATTCTTCTCTTCCTGTACTGCCGGTGAAGAATTAAATGCCGAATTGTTGCATATCAGTATTGCTTCAGTCTTTGATGTTAACCAAAAGTGCTTTTCTCAGCACTTGCAACGTGCTAGAATTGCCACCTTCTGCAGTTCGTATGGGATTATATGTACTGGTAGCATATTTAAGTACATTTGTAAATTTTTTTATTAGTCATATTGCTCGTAGTACTACTGGAACTGTCTAAGTATCTTTTTTCCACATTGCTTTCATTTCTGCTTCAAAATCATGGTATTTTAAGACTTTGATTATCTCAGTACCCAAGATGCTATAATAGCGTTGCCACCTATCTGTTTTTTTTTCTTCCAGACTATCTGGAAATCAAACTGATTGTTCTGTGGTCCAGAAAATGCTGTACAAACCCTTGTATTCTGTTTAAAAAAAGAAACAGACTATTGGAATTTGTTAAATTTGCAGATTTACTATGCTTTTTCACAGAAAAACATAGCAAATTGGCAGAAAAAAAGCATCTCAAACAGAAAAAAGGTGTTCCTCCTCATCTGACGTGACGATGATGTCATGACATGGGTGGAAAGTAGGCAGGAAGAGGGGGGGTGGGGGGGCTATGGAAGGTGCTAAGGGTGTGGCCTTGGTCCAGTTTTCGCCACAAAGAAAAGTGGCAGCTCTATACTATAATTGCTGGGTATAGCAGTTTCAGTGATCAGCTTTACTTTTGCCTGTTTTGTATGACTCGTATATCTGATTTTCATACATCTGTTTTATTTTAACTCTTGGTAATTGGATATTTTATGTATAAACATCATCATTATCAATAATACTTTGTGGCTTATGTCTCCAATGCTTTTCAGCTACTTATATATTGTGTTTGCACAATCCCCAATGCAACCGTCTTGCCACATTATTTTGCCTTTGCCTCCTTTTTTTCTGTCTATTCCACATTATACTCTATTTTTTTCTTCTTATCTTTCTTTGCTTCCCTCTCTCTCCCCTACACTTTATTGAACTACTTGGCTATAAGCCATATCCTCCTAGCTTATATTGCCAGCAGTTTTGTTAGCACTTGTATCTTGTAAATATTTGTAAATAGTATAAATGTTTTATTCTTTACATGCTGTTACTTTATCATTTAAATGTCTTAAATAGCATTAGATTAACTTGATTGAATTTCCTAGAATGTTTTTTTTTTAATCTTCTTGGGATGAGCTTGAAAATGGTCAGACAAAATCAGTGCTGGTTAAATGAAATAAAATAAACCTCATGTGAGATGCTAGCTTGAGGATGGGCAAATGAGAATATTTAATGTGCAACAGAAGAGAACAGGGTTAAATGCAGATTATACCATGACCCCCCCAAAACGTGCACGCTGATTGGCCAGCGTGCCCGTTGTAAATCGAGTTATACTAATGGAAAAAGGTCCGGTCGCACGGACTTTTTTCCATTAGTATAACTCGTTTTTTTAAAACACTGTCTTGCTATGTTAAATGGGTTTAACATAGCGAGACAGCTTTAAAATAAGCAACGGAGATCTCCGTTGCTTATTTTAAAGCTGTCTCGCTATGTTAAACCCATTTAACATAGCGAACAATGTTTTAAAAGCAACAGAAAGCAAGATCTCCGTTGCTTTTTGAGTCTCGCTATGTTAAATGAGTTTAACATAGCGAGACAGTTAAAATAAGCAACGGAGATGTCCGTTGCTTATTTTAAAACTGTCTCGCTATGTTAAACTCATTTAACATAGCGAGACACTAAAAAAAAGCAACGGAGATCTTGCTTTCTCCGTTGCTTTGCACAACTCTGATGTACTGCGCAGGCGCAGTACATCAGAACTGCCGCGGATGCCAGACATCTGCGGAAGGGCAGTAAACAGGCATTATACTATGCCATTATTTAAGAAAAGTAATAGTTTCTTTTCTTAAATAATGTCATGGTATAATAGCAATAACCCCCTTCTGGGTGTGGGTAATGCTAAATTTACCCACTGTTGGCTTTGTTTGGTGCCTCGGGCTTCGCCCTCGGGACCAAACCACGCCAACCGTGGGTAAATTTAGCATTACCCACACCCAGGCGTGGGTTATTGCTATAATAAACTAAAAAATGGAACAGCACAAGATATAAAAAGGAAAGAATTAACGTTTCTGCCACATCTGTGTTAATATTATAACAGGGAAATTGTTTAGATTGGTAGTGTTGAATTGGTGTAAACTGTCGTATATGGTCATTATATGTTTGTTTTTTGTTAAGACAACAGAAGGAGTAGTTTGAAAGGTAAAGGGTTAGAAAGATACAATGGACATTTGGATGTTATAAATATTCAGGGTTACTGATGCCTTTACATGGTACAGAGATTCAAGTGCTACATATGATAATTGTCAGAGGTGCAGAAAGTTAGTAGCTAATTTACAGGTAGGAATGAACCCAGATATATTATTATTAGTAATGCGCATATAAATACAGAGATAAAGTAGGCTTATTTGAAAACATGAAAAATGTGTACTGCAAAATGTAGTTACTATTCTAATTTGAGATTTTAACTGTAATCTTACAAAAAGACAGAAAGAAATGCACAGGATGTAAAAATACAAGGAAGTGATGAAATATGTGCAGTTGTTGCAGGGCTGTATGTATATATGTATGTAAAAAGTATTTTGTTGCCCTTTATGCGTGCCCTCAAACTGATTATCCACTGGGCTTTAGGGATGATCATATTGTTGCTGTTACTTTATTGTTCCTAGTACTGTCCCAAAGACTGGAACAACATCACAGTGTTGGGTCAGAAAGGGGAGAAGAATTGTAGTGGTGCAACCCGCAGAATCACATATGCTGGCCTGCACACTGAGAGATTTTGTTTATATGGCTTAATTGGGTGGAGTTACTGATGGTCACATGCATCACTGCCCCCTCTGTTAATACTGAAATGTTGATGTTAAATTGTTTCACCATTTGTTGCTGCCCTCTATCACCAGGTATGTGTCCAATCATAAGCAAAAATTTCTACCTCTTTCCTGGAGTGGATGAGCCAGTAAAAAGCCACTCCTTCCCAACCTTTCTTTGCTCCTTCTGTGACAGAGCTGTAGTTAAGGCTCCAACTCTCTTTTCCATTAGGGTTGCCACCTTTTCCAATGTCCAAAGAGGGACAATTTATTTGGAAACATTGGATTTTGTCGGACAGACCATATCCACAGTCAGTGCAAAGCAAAAATCTTATTCCTGTAGCATTTTAGTTCATGCCATTTCATATACTATGTAGGCATTTCTGATACAAATAATTATTTTACACATTTATTAAAGAAAACTTAGGAAGCATTTTGTTTCCTAAAATTTCAGGACATTTGCCTTTTTTATTGCCCCCCACCCCCCCCACACACACACACACACACACACACACACACACACAGGACACAACTACGCAAAGACGGACTATCCTGTGCAAGAAGGGTCAGGTGGTAACCCTATTTTTCATGGAGCTGACAATTTAAAATATTTTTTTAATGAAAATTGATCATTTTATTTATTCTGAAGGAAATTGAGGAAAAATGAAAGTGATGGGCTATTTGTTCCATTTGGCAGCTTAGTCTACATTAGTGGACAGTAAGAAGGTAATAGGTGGGAATAGATATGCATCAGGGCTCTGCTCTGAGCCCACTGCCATTCATATTGCTAATGGACTACATTAGCAAACAGGTTGGAGGGGAGAGATCAACAGAGCTGCTCTGTGCAGACCATGTGGCATTATAAGCAGGCTCTGAATTGGAACTTTAGCAAATGAAAGTAGAATGGAATGTAGAGATGAAAGCATGCATGATGAAACTGAATACAAAAAAGACAGGTGTCATGGCAGCAAATGGGGATAATCAGAAGAAACTGAAAATTGAGAGAGAAAATATGAGAAGAGATTAGCAACTTTAAGTACTTGGGAGGGCTGTTGAGGAGAAGGAAAGTCTGATTGAGGAGGTCAAAGTTATAACCACTGGGACTGCAGCCAAATGGTACAGTGTGTCAGATGTAGTGTGTGACAGAAGAATACCAAAGAAATTAAAAAGAAAGGTATGCAAAATTCTAGTGCAACCAATACTACTAAATGGTTCAGAAACCTTGACAGCGAAGCCAGAGAAGTTGAAGAAGCTAGAGGGGATGGAGATGAAGTGCCTAAGATGAGTGATAGGATACACAGTCAGACAGATGAAGAAATAACATCAGAGCAGTAGCCAATGTAGCTCTAATTGCAGAAAATGTCAAAGAGAACATATTTCAGTGGTTTAAGCACATGTGCAGGAAAGCAAAAGAAGTTTTGGTATAGACAAGTAAGATTGTAAGAGGAAACAAGTGTGACCAGCAAAGAGATGAGTGGCATTGTGTGACAGAAATCCATTAACAGTCAGGCATGATTATTGAGAAAGGTAGGAATGTGGCACTAAATTGACAGATGGCAGCAGTTGATGTGACATTCAGACCCTGTGCAGAAAATGGTAAAACATGGTGTGGATGGTGATGATGATAAGCAGAAGGTAATGATGTAAAACTCTTAATTGGTAAATATATCAGTTTGAAAGAAAAAGATTACATTTGTGGAGGGATCATCTGAACAGGGTCTCTCTATCATTCTTGGACTGCCTGGTAGGAGGAATAGAAGAAGAAGTAAAATAAAGTTTATATGGAAAAAATAAAAATGTATAACAGTAGAAAGGATGCTTACATGTGTGGTGAAAAATTAATGGAAACCAGGCTTACAAAGTTTAAGAAAAGTAAAGGAATCTTACGCATTTAATAAAGATAAAGTTATATATATGCTTAATAGGCAGAGATATTTTTCCTTAAGGAAATTAAGAAATTACATTTTTAGGAGCAAAAGTTAAAAATGTAGAAAGTAACATGGAGAAAATAGGGATGAATACTAGGAGTATTGTTCATACTCAAGTGTAGATCATCAGTGATGTTGCAGAGTATGTGTGGACAACTCAAAGTGTGGATACTGCTGAATTGCAATCATGTATTGAAGGTTATTGGATAAACAAAAATAGAAAATGAATAAAGAAATTACTGTTGAGTTAGAGAATGTTATAGAGGTTATGTAAACAGTGTATCAGACTTGGTGGTATAGACTGTCTGTGGGATTCATGAACAATCGTTTAGGCTTTGCATGAAGCCTACATGATGTTTACATGTTAGTGCAATGAGCAGCAGTGCTAATTGTATATGTGGGCTGCTCATCACACTTACATGAATATAAGCAGGTTTTTGTGGTCAGCAACAGTGTTAGTGGCTAGGAAAACATGGTGAGCAGCACAAACGCACACAGTAAACAAGCGAGCTTGGTTATGGACAAACCTGTTAAGTGTGCTCATGCAGACAGCAAGAAGAGCTACAAAGGGCAAATAATGCAAGCTGCACCAGGTAGGGAAAGTGTATGGAGTGTAATATGCACACACGCCAAACATATGAATATAGAAATAAGTAAGAAGGGAGGGGAAACTGCAAGGGCAACTAGAATAGATGGGTTACCAGACAGGAAACGTGTATATACCGAAATATGTAAGGGTGGGGGGGGTAAATGTTCAAATTCTAGTAAGATAATTGATGTGAAGGTGCTTATCTCACAAAGACAATTTTGTAATTTTTTTTGCAATATGTATGTCATAATAATTAATGGTGGTCACACTTCCTGAGCAGATATAGGTAGATAAAAGCAGACATGATATATGTGACAGTTAGACAAATTAACATTGTAACAGAGGGGATCACAAGACATATGAATATCATTAACATGCTGAGTTGAGATGACATTTCACAAGGGCAGTACATAAATTATGGGATATTTGTTTAGCATGCATTTGGTCAATATGACATTATGAAAAATAGGAATGGCTTAGAAGCCACAATCAGCTTTTGCAAGAGTTGAACCCATCCCATCAGTTTTACCAGTGACCTGTGTATTAACTGCATATACCACAGAAATAGACCAAACACATGTATGAGGAGGATCACCGTTGAAAGGAATAATGCACGTAATTTTGTACAAATACCACCCAAGAAATGGAGCACATTTGTGTACATTTCAGTATTCAATGCATTTGCCATAGTAATGGTCACCATAGCATTAGCAGAGCAAATGTCTACTGCCATGAAATCCAAAGCTACATTCGCATGTTCATGCAACATTTCTCTCTCACACACACACACACACACACACACACACACACACACACACACACACACACACACACACACACACACACATCCACACATCAAGGAATAAGACTGATGTGATGCAATGATTGTTGTGTGACATCAGTTTCTTCACACAAAATGAATCCCTATGCTAGAATTGAACATCAAGCTGTACAGCTCATCCAGTTAATATGGATTAGTCACATGCACCACAGTGGAACTGTTTTCACAGTTGTTGAACTTCACCCACTTGAAGTCATTCAGTCAGCTGTACTTTATTTGACCATATTTTTTATCTGCTAAATTGGATAGGGGAGGTCTCTCTGCTACTCTTTTCATATAAAGTATAATTGTGGGAGATGTCTTTCCTGCAGAACCGTTAAGGACACAAATGCTTAGTCACTTAGTCCTGGTTTTGAACACTTGCCTAAGTGTTGAGAAAATCAACACCATAGCGTGATCAGTGAATGTGTCATGGTATAAGTGCATCACCAGTTGTCATATGTGTGGTTATGTGAAAGCATTACACTATGTGTATGACTCAAGGAATATTGTGTACCTGTGATTACTTTGAAAGAACCTTGCTGTATGTCAGACAACACTGCCTGATGGTATGTAACACCTGTAGCCCCCTGCTGTTGTCATTGTGATGGTAGAACAATTTTGTACAATATGGATATGATCCCATATTGGAACACATGCCTTAGATAGGCAGCAACATACCTTATTACATTGTCTCATGTCCTCAGTCCTGAGGAGGTGTCACTTTACGACTGTTATGGAACAGTCTATTCAAATGACAGCATCAGTCTTCAATACAGCCTTTCCAAAGGAAATGTAGAATAAACTGTTGTAACAGGAAACAACATCTACACATGAACATAGCACATGTGGGTGACAACACTGTTAACTTGTACACTGACTTTATGCAGTGATGTTGAGATTTGAATTCTATAGCTAACACCATAGGCTAATGAAGGTTTACTGAAACACAAGTGCAACAACAGGCCTATTTGACAACTATGACATTGCACATTGCAGTGGATAACATCACCATTATGTATTATCTTCATGTTTCTGCTAAAAAGTGGTTGCACAGCACAATCACACTGTATATACCACATATATTTATTTGTAGCCTGTTCTGAACAGTAAGAAGAAACACACACTCAGACAGCAGGCATACTATTTTTTAAATGCCCTACCTGTGTCTAAATCAATTTACACACAAGTGTATTACATGCACACACCAGAGGAGACGTTTAACTGCATGTGAGCCACACTACATCTTTGAATGGATGACATCAGCTGTGTCATGCAAAAGAGACGCTTGTGCAATTATGACTTCTACAGTTATGTGGAATTCTAAATGTTGTCAGTTGTAAGAGATGCAAGACACTCCTGCATCCGTTTATATTCTCTCTCTCACACACACACAGTCAGTCAGGAGAGACTCATTACTGTATTCAAATTCCCTTCCTATCTACTGACACAATCTACACACAAGTGTATTATACGCAAGCACCACAGACGAGGTCTGACTTCAGTGGTGTGAGAATGCAGTACTGAATAATGATCTCATCAGTGTATTGCAGACGGTATACATTTGTGGACAAAGTGAAAAAGGGATGTGGATTGATCTGACCATGTAAATGTTTCTCATGAGTGGGAGTCAAATGAGCACAGCTGTTGAATTAATTATCCAATGATGCTGTGGAGACACCATCACACAAAAACTAGTTGATTGTTGTGAGATTAGAGCCCCCTACCTATCCAGTTAATATATTCTAGAGGACACAGTACTTAATGCAAGTACCACGGCAGAAGTCTGACTTCTATATTGTGACAGTGCAGTTTATAGAGGATGACAGCATTGTGTTGGGATGATGATGTTGGGAGAAGGGTCTGATGTTGATGAGGGCTCACCCTGCAATGTAAAAGTTTCTCCAGGCTACTATTTTATTGAGGCTAGCAGTACATATGGTCCTGTTTACACAACTTTATATTCAAACAATAAGTAAAAAAGGTCACACAGAAAAGCCAATCCATTAAAAAACAAAAAGAAAAATCTAGCAAAGCTACACTTTCCACTGTGTGATTCCTTCAAACCTCTTGTATTAGAGGCAACATGAGATATATGCAAATTACCCTTTAATGACATCAGGTGTTTCAACTAAATGGCAATTCTGAATGTCCATGACTTTTTCTTCCTGTGCTGATGGGTACGGCGACCCTGTGTTTCCAGATTTTAGCGAAACATTCCACTTATGCTGTGCTGATGTAGTTTGGTATGACAACCGTGTGTTTCAAAATGTTAGCCAAGCATTCCACATATGCTGTGCTGATGATACCATAATAAGGCAGAAACATGCATGTTCACAACTAGTGGGGTTTGGCTTTGTTGGCCTGAATTTGTCAAAAAAAAGTTATGGACAATCAGAATTGCCATTTAGCTGAAACACCTGATGTCCTTAAAGGGTAATTTGAATATATCCCATGCCGCCTCTAATACAAGAGGTTTTAAGGAATCGCACAGTGGAAAGTCCAGCTTTGCTAGATTTTTCTTTTTGTTTTATAACCAACTTTATACTCATTCGCACACACACACACACACACACACACACACTGGCTACTGGGAGATTAAAAACCCATACCTATCTAGTTACACAATCTAGAGGACACCGTGCTTAATGCAAGCATCACTGCAGATGTCTGACTTTTACAGAGTGACAGTGCAGTGTAGTTAGAACTTCTCATTCTGTGTCAGAAAATATTGTGATGTTGAAGGTTTTGTGCAAATCCATATTTGTTGATATGAAGGAGTAAGTGCAATCTTGTAATTGATAATAAATACATATGGCTACCTTAGGTCAGCAGTGCCATCATTAGTGTACCTTGCAGAACTGAGACTGACATGCGCCTCTATTGTATACATGAGGCGCACACTTGTGAAACATATTGGCAATGAAGTAGTCACGGATCATCAGGTTATGATGATAGTGTGTAACCTTAATGAGTGGTACCGATATTAGCAATGGTATGTGCTCATGCATGGGTCAAGTGGACTGTGTCAGTACCAAGCAATATTTAATGTTCCAGTACAGGAGAGATAATAATGATAAAATATAAATGCCAAGGCTGTATGTGGTTGTGTATCCTTTGTGTTAGTGCTGAGGCGCAGACCCAAATGTCCAGAATGAAGCAGTCAGTTATCTACACTATTCACTGCATTCCACATGAGTACATTAAGCAGTTTACATGTAATGAAGTAATATACCCCAACAACAATACTTATTTTTGTTCAAATTCTCTTCCTAAAATGCAACACTGAGAAATGTATTTGCTTGGATGTTGGTAAAGTGTTAGCACATGCTTGATTATACTTTGATGTGTCAAACTTGGACTGTGAAGTAGCAGTATTCAGTGCTGCTCTTTGCCAACCTTCTTCACAATTTAAGATCAGAGAGGAAATGTTGTGATTGTGATTACATTTAGAACAAATCTGTTTTATCTTAAAATGTTGCATGGATACACTTCTCATATTGTAAAACCAACAAGTACCCCTGAAACCATTCTTAAAGTCTAGAGGTCTCAGGTAGTAGTAATGTATATATATATGTATATATATATATATATATATATATATATATATATATATAGATATATATAGCTAGTTAATACTTTTAATCGCTTTGAACACCTTCTAGTGAACACTTTTTTTTATAAATATGCATGTTTTTTATAATTTTATATATAGAATATATATCTTCTACAAATTATATATATATATATATATATATATATATATATATATATATATATATTGTATATGTTTTAAGTGAGTGGACCATATGAATTTATATAAATGTATGTTTAGATAATTGTATTTATATATAAATAGCCTGCTGTCACTTTAAAAAAAATTAAGTTCCAGTTTGGCGTCTTTTTTGTATATAATAAGCATTTACAAGGAATGATTTATGGTCTGATGAAGCCCTACTGGGTGAAAGCACTTACCGAACTTCTGCTGGTTTAATAAAAGATTGATGTTGGATTGAGTCACCATTCTTGGATGTGCTTGGACTGTAGCAGCTGTGTTTCACTCCGATTCCTTCTCATATTATATTATATCTTTCCATGTTAGGGGTAAAGCTTAATTTAGAAATGAAGTGCTGTGCTTGCCTTCCTCATTTGTGTGACATTCGGTGCACAGCAAACAGAAAGAAATACTGTAATTGTGATAGCCTTCTGTAGTGCAGACAGGCTTAGCAGCAATGAGTGCCAGCACTTTGGATAGTACTGAGTGGAGAAAATCCACCTGTCAACCTAACTTTCATTGTTGCACAAGATGTAAGCTCAGTGAGCTAAATGAAAGAGCAGAATTGAAGCAGGGTTTGAGTCCAGTATGCAGCTCATTTTGCAAAGTGTCAGAATGTGATTATCATAATTAACGTTGATCATGACTTTAAGAATACTTTAGAATGACTGTCATAAATATGTTGCTTGGCCAAATTGTGTCAGTAATGGCTACTGAAATAATCTTTTATATCTACTACATATGAGATATGCTTCAAGGGAAATCACATTATGGGTGTACAATGCAGTGTAAGGCAAAAACTTACCACATTTTGTAATAACACTTGAAATGCCATTTAGCATCACATATTTCACTTGGTCATTGCCAGACCTCATGCAAATGTTGAGAACTACAACTGATAAAACAGAAGGGTGTAAGACAAATACATAGGCAACACATTCACAGCAAAGACACTTATAAAAACAGACAATAAGAGTTTCACCTAATGCTGGATTTGGAACCGTTGTCAGAATGAAAAATTAAGTTTATAGACCTGATCGTTGTCTCAGCACACCACAGAGGAAATCTTACTTCATACATCAAAATCACAGCTTTGAAGGAACAGTGATAACCTATTTGGCCAATGGAAGATATGGGTGATATTCTTCAGCAAAGTAATGATCGTATAAAAATGCCAGAAGATGACATTTACATCCATAAGCGTAATGAATAGTCAACACTACAAAGTGGTGAGAGAGAAGGGGTGAAGATAGAGGCAGATGGACAGAAGAATGTTATGCTCATCTTTATGGTGTGTCATCAGTGTTCATCTGTCATGCTGTGCATCATTAACTGATAGTTCTAGGGTTCAAGTAGCTGTAAGAGGGGCAAAACTTGATTAAGACATGAGTAGAATGTGTTGTTTATTAAATTATCTTTATGTTCATGGATGTGTTTGAAAATGCTTTTTACAACTTTATTCAAGATCTGTTAAAGGTTCAAGATCTTAATTGGATAAACATTTAGATGTTTGTCATGAAACATATCATAGAACAACATCACAATAAGAAATATTGTGACATACACCTGAAATTGAACTCTTGAAGCTGTGGTGACAAATGCATCTTCAGATAACTGATTTATGTCAACACTTCACAGAGAAAGTTGCACTTGGATGCATCCAATAGTCAAAGAACTGTTACTGCTGCAAATGATTTCCTTTACTCATCATTTACTCTGTATTCTGATAGAGCAGCATGTTTAAGCACCTTTGCATAGGGATAACTGAACTACTGCAGGTGATGGCAACAACTGACCAGGTTTTGCTATAGGACATGAACCATTCACCATCACTTGGCATTGGTGCATGATTTCAGTATTCATGCAAATGCTGAGGGAAAAACAGCGAAGGCTTTCTTATGGACCATTTCTGGAAGTAGGAGATCCTATTTTTTGACCAGATTAAACCTTGAAAAAGGGGTTGAAAGGAAAGTAGTGAAATGGGGGAGGGGCAAGCAAAGGGGTGGACACAGAGGAATGAATAGAGGTATTTGCGTGAAGGTAGAAGGAGATAACCATAACTATTCAGTTCTTCACAGCATAAATGTAGAAATGCAGAGAGAAGTTGCTGAATTTGGACTTTCACTACACCAGGGGAAGGTGATAACAGAATAATGCTGTAGAGCCAACTGTAGTTAATCAAGTATGTCAGGAAGACACATAGGTGAAATGGAGAGCTATGTATGGGTCTTTATTTTTGGGACAGGTGCCCATTTTGTATTCATTTATTTTACTTTCAAAGAGAGAAGCATGTTGGGGAAGGGGCTTAGGAATGTGAGTGTCATCTAGGTTAGGTGAGGAAGCAGGCGTAGACATACAGGACAGACAGGGATGGTGATGGATACAAAAGGTTGGGGAGCAGCATGATCAGGGATGGATAGGGGACATCGGAGGAGCACCCATGTGAAGCCTGAGAACAGTGAGAATCTAGTCCTCTCCTTCAAAACTGTCATCAATGTCTCCTTTCTCAGTTTCCTGTGTCAGTACTTGATGTTGCATCATCTTGGCAGCATGACAAAGCACCTTTTCTACACAGCAGATTTGAGCACTGAAGTCCCTTTTCATGATACCCTCTACCAGCTCTTGGTGGATAAAAAAATCACCACCTCCAGTACTGCTACTCCTGGAGGGTGCCAGTGTACCAACTGCCAGGGCAGATGTACCTGATACAGTTGGAGCAGTAGGGCAGGGGTTGTGGAGGCATCGGTGACAGCTTAGGACCCTGAAATGCTGGCTGTTGATGCCGCTGCCTTTGGTGGGATGGCAGGCCGAGCTGCAGTGGTTGGTCTAACTCTCTGTGCTGTACTTCAGTTTTAGTAAACAGAAATGCATGACAACATAACATTTTAAGCCATATAAAATATTCCCCTTCCAAAAAAATAAATAAATAAAAGGAGAGAGAAGGGGTGGGGCAAGACAAAAGAGAGAGAGAGAGAATTATGGTCTATGTTAACTCAGCGAACGTTTAAAAAAGTGAACGCTGATTTATCAACCCCATGTAAGCGAAAGCTTGCAATCCCGAACAGGGAAAAAAATCGCTGTTACACACAAAAAAATAAATAAATAAATAAAAACCTTCAAAACATTACATAAAGTGGGAGGCTTCACCCCCTGATGTGGGGGACTGTGCCCCTTACACCTCCCCTACTTAAATATACCAACTCCGAGATCACACTACAGTGACGAAAATGGCAAAGTAATGGAGGTGGCCAAGCGATTTCTTTCCCAGGGAAAGAAATCACTTGTACGCCGTTTCGCTATTTTGCTGTTTCGTGCTTTCAAGTTTGATCAAGACGCATTTGAAGGATTGCATCTTCGATTGTATAATAAGAACCTGAGAATTAGAGCCATGGCATGTAACATGACTATGTACTTCCAGAAGATAAACATTTAGGATTATTCAGTTTATACATCTTTGCCAAACTTTGGTATGATGTGAAGGTCTTACTCCATTGTACCATTGATCAGTTATACTGCTATGATATACATACAGCAATCTATTTTAGTATTGCTATATTGCATGGCATTACTGTAGTGATTAGGTTTACAGGAAGACTTGATACATCCATACGCCATGTCTCTCTGAGGCGATTTAACCACTGTTAGTGCACCTCCCTGTTTGTTGCAATGTCTTTAGCAGCTGTACAATAGAGAAGAAGAGACATGAAAGTATAATGAATAACCATCTTGGCTGTATCCTGCATTCTGTATAATTTAATGCTAATGGGTCAGTGTACTTACACAACTGATGGTTGTCAGTAGTTCTGAACTCATCCTCCCATTAGCTAAGGAGGGTCTGTTTTGCACCATTTCTGGTCACTATAGGGGTAACAATAATTATCTCCAGTGTGTGGGATGTCAGTTGCACCTCAAACAGCTTTGGCTAGTCTGTTGCTAGCCTCAGTCTTATACCAAGACTCATTATAGTCCCCCTGCAGCAGCTTACAGCTGTAGCGTTTCATGAGTAGTACCTCAAAATCCTGGACTCCTCAACACCCCACCTCTGTGCTCTAAATTCCATACCATCATCTTTCGCACCAGCCATGCCTGCAGAAGTCAAGCAGCAACTCTGCCATGCCTGCAGAAGTCAAGCAGCAACTCTGTCTGAATTTGCACTAAATTCCAATCTTGCATTAAACAGCTAGTGTGCAAACACATACAACCATGCCAGCTGCATTTGCACGATGGAAAGCAGAGACATCCATTGGCAAACAAAGAGGAAGCTACTCTAAAAACAGCAATGAAGATGTGAAACATGGCAGTGAAATGCTCTGTCTATTCACACTTTTTCAGATGGTCAACAGTGACATGTTCAATGGCTTGACTTGTTATATTTGGTGTTTTGGAAGTTAAATAAGATGACTTGGCACATAACTTTCTGGAACTGTGCACTGTAAAAAGTTAGTTGACCAATGTGGGAATCAAACCTAAGGAAGAAATAATACATACATTTCAAGCAAGATGATTTGTCGGTACTACAGGAGAACTTTCTTTCAACCATGTTCATTATCGATTAACAACATTCAGTATGAATGGAGATATACTTCAGATAGGCCTGTATGTGTGTGACTTTAAAAAGTCCTGTGAAATGCATTTCCATGAAAGAAACCGTATTACTGTTTGCAAATGTCAAATGGAGAGACTTTCATGAGCTGAGTAATAAAGGTTGGGGTATGATACATCCATACATCACACCACATGTTGTCCAAACACAGAGGTGGGCTATGTGAACAGTAAAGATTATTTTAACTTAAGTACTCTACCTATCATAAATATGCAAGTGCATTTTAATTCATTATAGTTAAACCTGCTTAAACAATTACACACACATTAGACTATGTTTTATAAGTAAATCATTAATGAGATATATGCGGTGGTACGGCGGTAGCATTGTTACCTCACAGCAAGAGATTCTCCCGTTCGATTCTCGGCGTGACTTGGGAGTGCCTTCTGTGTGGAGTCTGCATGTCCTCCCCACGGTTGGGTAGTGTTCGAAAGACATGCGTACGTAAATGGGCGTGCCTTCATTGAAGGTTGGGCATCGAGCTGGCACCTCGGCATTTCGTAAAAATCTACTGCCAATCATTAGCGGACCGGAGTTCTGCTGTGGCGACCCCTTACCACGAAAAAGCCGAAAGACAAACAACAACAACTACCTAGAAAAGTGTATTTATCAAAGCATTAAGGAGACATTTATTGCAGTCTGCTTAATTATGATAGCTATTTTATGTTGTTACATGCCTATTCAAAGTGTTAGAAATAGCATTCTGAAACCCTTTGTTAAAATAAATATTATCTGGATTTGAGCTCTGTATCTGCTGTGTTCTGTCTCTAAATTCAGTGCACTTACACCTTGTGTCATGGAGACAGTTACACAGCAGATGGATTTTCTCCACTCAGTACTGTCCAGAATGCTGATGTTTGCCCATTGCCAGTAAGCCTGTTTGTGCTGCAGAAAGCTGCCCAAATAAAATTGTTTTCACTTTTTTCCTAAGGCAGGTAAGCTTGATTACTCACTGCTAAGTGCAGAAGACAAAAAACAGAAAAAAAACATATGAAGTTCTGATTACAGTAATTCATAAATTTTGAGTAATCATTTCCACATTCCCTTCAGGCAGTATGGATTTGAACCCAAGAGCAACTCTGCTGTGGGTCCAAGGTCACTGAATTACAGCTTGTGTCACAGAAAGAGGTATACTGCACATCACTCGCTCATTAGAAATAACACACAGAGGTGACAAAACTGTTTCCACTAAGAGATTACAGAAATTAAATTATTCACTCTTTCCTTCACCTGTGAGCCCTATTTCCTCTTTGATGTTCTTCGTGTTTCACTGTTGCAGTCGTCACATTTGGGTTATCTGCTTTCAGTAGCCCTCAGTCAGCCTGATTAACAAAGTCTTGGGTCCTGCGTCGGTTGCTGTCCCATCTTCCATGATGTCAGGTAGTCAGGGGTATAAGCCATGCAGCCGATGCCATTACACCAATCTTTCTTGCTGTGTGGTGCCCGACGCAGAAGCAGTTTGCAAGTGCCGGTCGGCCAACTCCTGAAAATTTCATTTACGAGTTTCAGAACTGAAGTCTTCAGCTAAGCTGAGTACCCCGTTGGGGAAACTTTTTCTTGCTCTAAACTGATGTCAGTAAAAGTCAATAATTGTATTTCTTGTGGAAAGCAAATACCTCATAAAGATTTTCATTCGTACTGCATTCCTTGCCTAGGCCCTGACCACGACGTACCTTGCTGTCGGTTTTGTGCCTTATTTAAACAATGAACTATTCGTCATTGGTATATTTACGCTTCTAAATATTTTGGTACTTGGTTCAATTATCCAGATATGGCTTTAGTAAGCCACCCGACTACCGACATTCCGAAAAAAACACAAAGATAAGGACAGAAACAGACTGCATAGGTTCAAAGCTGCCGACAACGCTTCTCCTAATTTAGTCACCAGTTCGCCAGTACTCAGTGAAGTGCTTTCGCAGCCCCTGATACCCGCTACTTCAGATTTGCAGGCCTCTACTGAGACCCATTCAGAGTCCGGTATGCCTCAAGATGCTTCAACTGTGGAACCTGCGGATGTCTCTACCTTGGATGGGTCCGGAGCCTCTGTACAGGCACCGGCTTCTGAGGGTGTATTCAGGCCTACTGACTTGCATATTAAACCAATGCCATCTTCTTCTTCAAGGCCTAAAACTCGATCCATGCCTAGAAAACCGACACCCATACTGCATGGTCAGGCCTCTATGCCTAAAAAAACAAATGATAAGAATGGTTGAAGACCTTATTTCTTTAATCAGGGGAAGCCAACCTTCCCCCTCTAAGAGACCTAGGACTGAGTTTGCTTATGATTCTTCTGATCAGGATTCTGAAATTTCTGTTTCCTCTGATGACCAGGATTTACCCTTATCTACCTATGAGGATTCTGATGCAGAGGACTCTATTCCCACTGCTTCCTCTCCAGAGGATTTCTCTTTTGGTGAAACCTTGCATACTCTTAGGGAGCATTTTTGGTGGAAAACCAGGATTACTCTGACTCTAAAAAGAGGCTTTGGGATTTCTTACTCCTGCCCCAACACAGGGGACATTGTTGATGATGCCTTTTCGGAATCTAGCTTGGCCCCTGACTCTTTACCTCCTGTTCCCAGAAAACCTGATGGATATTACAGGGTTCCTGACTCTCACATGTTCCTTTTTGAAAATCCTACTGTGGATCCTGAGACCATTTCACAGGGACCCAAGGGCATTAAGGCTACTACTGCCAAAAATCCTACCCACTCTGATAGAGATTCCAGGGCGCTGGATAGATGGGGTAAGAAGGTATACACTTCTGCAACCTTGGCCATTAGGGCCTCAAACTGCCAGTTTCATATGTTAAAGTATCAGCAGCATATTATTGGATTGCTTAAACAGAAATTGATGTTGATTCCTGACTGTGCTGAAAATAAAGATTTACAGGATTAAATGCATTCTGCTGAACAAGTTGGAAAACATACTTTACAATGTGATTTTGATTCACTAGAGGCATCTTGCAGGGCTACTTTCACTGGGTCTGTACTTAGAAGTCATGCTTGGCTTAAGGAGCAATCTTTGCCAGATCATGTTAAAGCTAAATTGCTGGATGCTCCCTTAAACCAAGACTGCCTGTTTGGCAACAAAGCAGAAGTACTACTTAAAAAGATGGTGGAAAAAGCTAAATCTGTGCAAACTGTTAAAGATTTCCTGCAAGTACACCCTCCCAGATTTAGTAGGCATTGGCCCTTTAAAAAATGGTCCTTTCCTGTCTTCTCCAGGCCTTCTCAGTCCAAACCCAGAACCAGCAGAACACCCAGACTTCAGTCCCAAGGTACTCACAGGGCTAAGCAGTGGGAGGCTCCCACTTCCAAAGCAGGGAGTGGTAAGACTCCCCCCCTATGGTAAACTGTCTTAATGACTTAACTTTAAATCTTCCAAGCCGTGCACAACTGATTGCTCCCTTAGGGGGAAAGATTGCCTGGCAGGCAAAAAATTGGGAACTCATTACCCAGGACAAATGGGTTTTAAATATAGTTTACCAAGGATACAGATTCCACTTTCACTCCTTACCAACCCCAAACGGTTGGTCAGACATACTCCCAAATCAGTGGGCAGAGGCTCAAAAGCAAATTTTCACTCTCTTAAGCATCAGAACTATTCAACCTGTTCCGGAAGAGAAACGGGGACAAGGTTTCTACTTAAGACTTTTTCTGGTACCCAGAAAAGACAACTCCTGGCATTCTATACTGGACCTCTCTATCCTAAACACATTTCTGGTGATTCCAAAATTCAAGATGTTAACTCTTCACCAACTGCTTCCTATGCTAGGCAAAGATGCCTGGTTGGCAACACTGGATTTAAAGGAAGCTTACCTGCACATCCCAATAAGGGAATCCTGCAGAAGATACCTACGCTTCAAAGCAGGATAAATGCACTATCAGTTCTCTGCACTGCCCTTTGGCTTATCTACTGCACCCAGGGTATTCACAAAGTGCCTAGCTCCAGTCATTGCATTTTGCAGGCAAAGAAATATCCAAATATATCCATACCTGGACGATTGTCTAATTCAGGCAGAAAACCAGGACATACTATTGAATCATCTGGCATTTGTACAGAAATTGCTAACTTCCCTGGGGTACACTATAAACAAAAAGAAATCACATCTTGTACCCTGCCAACAAATTGTATTCCTAGGAGCAAGCTTGAACACAACTTCCTAGATGGCTTTTTTCACGCCAGAAAAATAAGTTCATTTGACAGCCTACTTCAGACTACTAGCCACAAAGACCCAGCTGTCTGCAAGGAAAATACTGTAAGCCCTGGGGTTCATGGCCTCCTGTATTCTACTAATTCCATATGGAAGACTGCATATGAGGAAACTACAGTGGTATCTAAAAAGCCTATGGTGTCAGCATTCTCAGGATCTAGAAGCAATGCTTCCTATCATTTCTTGTCTACAGATAGAGTTCCTTTGGTGGGCAAACACCTGTCACCAAAACAAGGGACTGCTATTCACTCTACCCCCTGCCACCCAAACCCTAACAACAGACACATCAGACTATGCATGGGGGGGGGGGCTCATTTGGCAGGGAAGTACATTCAGGGCAAATGGAACCCAAGTCAAATGCACCTGCACATCATTCAGAAAGAATTGTTAGCTGTACAGAATGCTCTGACAGCCTTCAAGGACCGCATCCTTCCAGGACAATTAATGGTAAAGACGGACAACACCACTGTTATGTGGTAAATAAACAAGCAGAGGAGAACCCACTCATACCCTCTCTGCACACTAGCCATGGCTCTGTGGAACACAGCCTTGAGCTAACAAGTGCACCTACAGGCTCAATTCCTGCCAGGAAAGCTAAACACACTGGCAGACGATCTAAGCAGAAATCTCATGGACCCAAACGAGTGGAAACTGGAACCAAAGATATTCAACATGTTGAGAAACAAATGGGGGAGCCCAGATATAGACCTGTTTGCCTCCCCCCAGAACTACCAATTGAAACAATTCTGCACAAGAACTCCCCACAAACAAGCTTGGAAAGTGGATGCCCTGCCCTTCACCTGGTAAAACCTATCAATTTATGCCTTTCCCGTCTGCCTCTTCTCTCCAAGGTACTACTAAAGATCAAACAGGACAAACCAAGGACGATACTGATTGCACCAGACTGGCCATGCCAACACTGGTACCCTCTTTTGTGCACTGTGTCACTGCTAGCACCATGGCACCTGCCTCAGACCCCTGTCCTGCTGTCACAGTAGGAGGGCCAGATTCTGCACACACAGCTTCAAACCCTGAACCTGGCAGTCTGGCTAATTACCTAATCTCTCCGTTATCATCCCTCAGTAAGCAGGTGATGGATGTCATTCTGGAGGCAAGGAGGCCTAGTACTAGAAAATCCTATGCTGAAAAATGGAAAAGATTCTGTTCCTGGAACCAAACTCAGGGGATGGGCACAGCAGCGCCCAATTTACCTCAGATTCTTCAATACTTAACTGAGATGCTGCACAAGGGCCTTTCCTTTTCCTCCATCAAAATTCATGCCTCAGCCATTTCAGCTCATTACAACACAGAACCACACCCCTCTATTCTCATTATCTGCTTAAGCAGTTCTTCAGAGGGGCCAGAAATTTAAGACCACCAGGAGATCTCCTACTCCAGCCTGGGACCTTAACTTTGTATTGGAAAAACTCACTCTACCTCATTTTGAGCCAGCTGCAAATGCAGAGTTGAAATTCCTTTCTTGGAAAACAGCCTTCCTTTTAGCCATCACTTCAGCTAGAAGGGTGTCTGAATTTTAGGCCCTCATGGCAGTGGAGCCTTTCATCATTTTTCATGCGGATAGGGTGTCCCTCAGGACCAATCCCTCCTTCATGCCCAAGGTGGTATCCAGTGTGGCCCTTAATCAGTCCATTCATTTGCCAACCTTCTTTTCTAATTCACAGAACTAAGGGGAGAGAATTCTGCACTCTTTGGATGTGCACAGACAACTTAGATTTTATTTGAACAGAACTAAACCTCTCAGGAAATCTGAACAACTGCTGGTTGCATTTGCTGCAGGGGCCGAGGGGAAGGCCATTTCAAAGCAAACCATTTCTAAATGGATAGGCCATTGCATTCATTTCTGCTATAAGAACCATGGAAAGTTTACCCCACAGGGGATTAGACCACATTCCACCAGAGCTGCATCTACCTCTATAGCCTTTCTCAGAGGTGTCCCTACCAGGGACATCTTAGAAGCTGCTACCTGGAGTTCTGTACATACCTTCACCAAGCATTACCATTTGCCAATTTTCTCTAAATCTAGAGCTGGCTTTGCCATTGCAGTCTTGCAGGGCCTTATAGCTGGTCTTAATGCTATCTAATTTCCTCCTCCCATCCTTAGCTTTGGGAATCTACCCAAATGTGATGACTGCAGCAGTGAAACATGAAGAACATAGTACAGTTGTGTACACTTACCATAAATGTAGATGTTCGAGTGTATTCACTGTTGCAGTCCTAGTTAGCCTCCCTCCAACCCCCTGACTTCTATTGGCTATACCTCTATTCTTGCTTACTATGTTTAAAGCTTTTTGGTGTATTTGCTTTTTTGTTGGAGGTGTAATCTTATATATATAAGTGCTTCCCATTATGGGGGCACCTGACATCTGGGGCAGGAAAAACTGATGTAATAGCGTTGGCTACATGCCTTATACCCCTGACTACCTGACGTCATGGAAGATGGGACAGCAACTGACGCAGGACACAAGACTTTGTTAATCAGGCCGACTGAGGGCTACTGCAAGCAGATAACCCAAATGTGATGACTGCAACAGTAAATACACTCGAACATCTACATTTATGGCAAGTGTACACAACTGTACTTTATGCATGCGGAAGTTACACAAGCAAAGAAATATATAACAATTTATATTCCACACAACAAAACACAAGCTTGCATTTTCACACCTGCTGTAGACATTGCAAGCAGCATGTGGCTTCAAGTTGTATTCAAACCCTGCATCCTCTTTCCTGTTTCTTTAAACTCATTTCATTTACACTGTGTGCTACACTTATACTTAGGTGAGATGTGGAATTTCTTCTTTTACTGCTGTTCAGAGATCTGCATTAGAGGGCGGCCACGGTGGTGCAGCGGTTAGCGTTGCCGCTTCACAGCAAGAGGTTCTCCGGTTCGATCCTCGGCTGGGGTGCCTTCTGTGCGGAGTCTGCATGTCCTCACTTTGGTTGCGTGGGTTTCCTCCGGGTGCTCCAGTTTCCTCCCACATCCCAAAGACATGCTGTAGGTGGATTGGACACACTAAATTGGCCCTAGGTGTGAGTGTGTGCATGTGTGTGCCTTCTGTGGAAGGTTGGGCGCCGGGCTGGCAACTCGACACTGTAAAAACTCCACTGCCAATCATGAGCGGACGGTGATCCGCTGTGGTGACCCCTAACCGGGAAAAGCCGAAAGAAGAAGAAGAGATCTGCATTAGAGCATACCAATGCCACTAAAAATGTGCTACTGATGGCATGCCAAATTAAATTTCTCAGTTTATAGCTTGGACAGTGCACTCATGTTCACTGCTACAAAATGCTGTTTTTCCAGAGTGTGGTTTACCAAAAGGCGCGCAAATTAAAACACAATAAAAATTGTCAGTAGTAACAAATATAAGGGAATAATAATGAAAATGCAGGCTTGTGAAGTTTCCTAGATCTGTGTGTGATATAAACTGATCATGTGCTCAGGAAGTATGCATTAACTCTGACAGATAGCACGCACACTGGATTTGAACCCTCAATTCAATGCAGTAACAACACACACTCAGTTTTGCTTCTTTTTTTGTTTTCAAACACCTTTATTGGATTATCACTTGTGACATAGGCACATTTACATTTATTTAAAAGTAATCAAACTCTATCAACAAGTTAAAATTCAGCAAACATTATGCTTCACATATATTGCTATATGTCATATAACCTAAGCAACATTACATAAATTATTCAATTCCTGCCCCTTTCTTAAAGAAGAAACATCTTTATTAAACATCACTTACAACATAAGCAATTATACATTTATATAAATGAAAACAAACCACACTGACACACTCCTAGTTGCAAGAATTTTACATCACAAACCATACTGACAAACTTCCAGTTGCAAACATTATACATCATTTATAATCCTCTTTGCCATCAGCACAGGCTTAGACTAGTAATCATAAAATGTGTGTACCATACAGATCTGACATTTATTTATTTATTTATTTAATTAATTAATTTTTTTATTTATTTAACATTTGTTAACTGGGAAAGTCCGACTTGGAACAAAGCCAATTTTCAGCGGGGTCCCAGGGAGAAACATTCCAGATGTATGTCTTTGTAACATGGGAGGAAACTGGAGCACCCGGAGGAATCCTACACGAACACAGGGAGGACATGCAGACTCCGTATAGAAGGCACCCCAGCCGAGAATCGAACCGGAGAACCTCTTGCTGTGAGGCAACAACACTACCGCGGGACATGCTTCTGCTGCTCAACCACCACTCACTGAAATTTTGCATTTTCTGTCCACAGTCAGAGATCCACATAGCTCATCAGAGGGTTCACACAGACTCCTTAATGTTGATGCTAATGTGGAGAACAGCCCAAGCATTTCCCCAAGAAGAAATTACAGGTGTGGTATATATAAGGCATTTAATGTCATTCTAGATATCTTTGTGTTCCTGCTTTTACAGCTGTAAACAGTGAGATGTGAGCCTTAAAAGAGAAGAGTCCAACAGAGATTGTACTGGTGGAATGGTCAGTCTAACTAATTACAATATATTTTATAAGGGGAAGATAGGCACAGCATTATTCTCTTGTGTCATGTATTTGCATTGTGATGTTTATTAGCCTTCTTTTCACTGCCTTCCCATTTTCCAGGGATATTGTAATTACCATATGAAAAACCACATCTACATGGTAAGCAGAAACATTCTTTGATTAGTAATAACCATTACTTAAATGCAAGTCTGAGGACGCAGTAAAAAGTATTGCAAATGCATGGATCTCACCATACCCAACAGAACCAAGACACTCTCCTCCAAAAAAAGGAAGGTGGTCCCCTGCCATAAACAAACTCTACAACAGGAGGAGGAAACTGATGGCGGAATAAGGTGAAGTCCCAAGACTGGAAAAACTCCCTTATCAGCCTCAATAAAAAGTTGAGATCCCTCATCAAATCCTCTAAAGCTAGCTATGAAAACAGAATTGCAGCAGATAGTAAAGACAACCATAAGGCCTTCTATAGTTATGTAAAGAATCTCTACAGCAATACCCAAATTTGCTCTGAGCTGCTGCACAGTGGTACCTCCAATGCCGAACCAACAGGTATTGCCAATGTACTGGCCGACAGATTCAGTGCCAACTTTACCCCCCCCCCCCAAGGACCAATCACAGTACCAGTAGATTGCCAGGCACCCAGTATTACTGCTGCACAGGTTAAAACAGCACTAAGGCCAAGAATACAGCTTCTATGGGACCTGACAGTATCCCTGACTGTGTTCTACATGAACTACAGAGTGAGCTGGCACCTCACCTGTGTGCCCTGTTCAATCACAGCCTCACCTCATGGTTTGTCCCTGCCGAATGGCACACTGCTACAGTCATCCCTCACCAAAAAGGGGAAGCGACTACAGACCCTGGGAACTATCGCCTCATTAGCTTGACAAGTCTGATATACAAAGCTGTGGAATGCATCATCATGGACCTAATAAACAAGGATATAGGGAATCCCCAAACTCTGGATCCCATACAGTTTGGTTTTGTGAAGGGTAGATCATGCTTGCTCAACTTGGTCAACTTCTTTGAGTCAGTCACCAGAGCTGTGGATGAAGGAAAGGTGGTTCATACAGCCTACCTTGAGCTGGCCAAGGCCTTTGATACTGTTCCCCACTTAGGAATCATAGAAAAACTCACTGAGCTAGGCATCAACCCCTGTATCACTAGGTGGGTTGCAAACCGGCTCACAGGTAGAACCCAAAGTGTAAAAGTAGCTGACTCCAAGTCAGACTGCCGACCAGTCACAAGTGGAGTCCCACAGGGTTCGGTCCTGGGTTCTCTCCTGTTTGGTATCTACTACTCTGAAGTCCAGGCCAACACGAAGGGACTCTGGCTGGCAAAGTTTGCAGACTGCAAGTTGGGAGCTATTATTAACTCCCCAAGTGATGTGGACATCATACAGAAAGGTCTCACTGAGACCAACGACTGGTGTCTAAACCATGGCCTTAAGCTCAATGCCAAAAAAATGTGTCATCATCCCCTTTGGGAAAAACCTGGTTCTCATGAATTACCACATCGATGGTAGTCTGCTGAACAAAGAAGGCATTATAAGAGATCTGGGAACAAAGGGTGACAGCAACCTCTTTTGACCACCACATTGTCACTGTGGTCAGAAAGTCCGTCTATGTGTCACATCTCATTACTAAGGGTTTTGCATCCAGGAAGAAAGAGGTCATTGTCTCCCTCTACTCTTCCCTCATTAGGCCAATCATTGAGTACAATGCCCCATTTGGCATGTGCCTCACTAAACACCTGCAACAACTGGAGAGGCCGCAGAAGTATCTCACAAAGAGGATCCTAGGCCTAAACATTTGTCCTGTATGGACAGACTTAAAAAACTCCAACTATTCTCTGTCTCATATCGCCTACTTAGAGGCGATCTCTGCTTGACTTACAAAGCCATGTCTGACCCAGCTCTGTTAGAAATGCTACATCTAAAGAAATCCAAATCCCTCGCACCACACGATCCAGAGACCTCAACCTCATTACCGCAATCGACAAAATGTGCTGGAGGGACAGTTTCATAGCCCGGAGACTGCCCATGCTATGGAATAGACTTCCCATACATGGCCAGCAGAGCACCTCACTGGCCCTCTTCAAGATAAATCTTGATGAGTGGATGGGAAATAGAAAATTCACCCCAGGGATCACTCCAGTAGCTTTACTCGACAGAGGCACTGGGAACTAAGGTCGGGTGGCATGATGCCAGAGTAATCCTAAGGGCTAGGCTTGTAAAGGCTCCAGGGCCATTAGCCTAGTACACACCTATGAACTTTTGAACTTTAACATCTGAAATTGTTTAACATGCATGTATAGAATAAAGTTTGGATAATTTCCACTCACTATTTCGCTCCTTCTAGTGTTTATTGCTTATTATCACAGGTAGTCCTGATGCACAGGGTGGTGGTGCTGCGGTAGCGTTGTCGCCTCACAGTAGGACGTTGTGCCGTTCGATTCTCAGCTAAAGCGTCTTCTGTGTGGAGACATGCGTGAATGGGCGTACCTTCGTTGAAGGTTGTGCATCAGAGCTGGCAACTCGGTACGTAAAAATCTACTGTCAATCATTAAGGGACCGGAGTTCCGCTGTGGCGACCCCTAACCGGGAAAAGCCGAAAGACACAACAACATCACAGGTAGTCCTGACAGTGGCAAATTAGAGCTCATACCACATGATGTCTGAGTATTGGTAGCCTGTGGTGATAAAGAGGCACAGTCCGGGGGTGCAGAGGTTCATTCTGACACTGAGGTTGTGGCTCACACATCCACCGGTCTTATTTTGGACACAGTCATTATGTCTACACATACCCATTCCACTGAGCACTCAGATATAGGACAGGTTGGGGGTGACACAGTTGATTGGAGTAGTGTGGTTACCCCAGTTGGAGAGCTGGTTGAGTCTGAGCCATCATGAGGGCATGGTACTGCACAGAAGGGCTGAAAGAGGTGCTCAGAGGAGGCCTACTGTTCCCCCTCTTCCTAATGCTGTAGTGTCATTACGTGCCACCACATGTTTGTATAGGGCCATCATAGAGGTACAGGCACATCCCACCAGGGACTTGGAAGAGATTGTGCAAGTCCTAAGTGACAAATTGGATAGGATGAGGGACATAATGGATTTGGCAGTGTCTGTGATGGAACAGCTGCTGGGGAAGGGCTGGTATCGACGTGTTCTTAGAGCTGCAGCATCCTCTGATTTAGCCATTGTGGCAGTGACAGATATTGCTGTAGTGACACTACTTCCACTGCTGTGTCACTGATTGAGGTGTCCACACCCAGATGTGGTAGGCCATGGGATCATGGTTCTAGATGTAATCATGAAGAGAGCTCGCCCAGCAGCCATCACTCACATTCAGGAATCAGGAGTGTGGAAGTGGCAGTGCATCACTTGGCAGAGGCAGTTCATGTGGCTGATGATACTGATCTGACAAGTCTACCATGCATGTCTGAAACCCGTCTGACATGTCAGGAATTATTGTTAGCACACAAATTGATTGTGTTTATGCAGACACACACATTTTACAGAAACTGACAATATCATCTCACACATATGCAAGCTAGAGAAACTTTAATGTCGATTGGGATACATCTGTTAGTGGCACTGAGATATCTCGTACTTTACTGAATGTTCTTTGTTTCTTACTCGCACACACTCACTAATTTTCAGGGACATTAATGATTTTGACTGAAATTTTAGCTCTGTCCTACTTAATCCCTACTAAAATTGGCGATTTTGAAGAAAAGGAGGAGAATTACACTTAAAAATAATGACAATAATTAAAGTTGTAAACTTCTATTACTTCAAAATGTATGTTAATTCACATTCCTTATTCTGTCAGCCTCTCAAGTTTTTAGTATTAATATTTTAAAAGTGTGTCTGATTATCCCTAATTATTTCTGGATTTGACACGGATTCTGTTGAGATCTCTCCCTGATTGGCTGAAATCTGTGCTCATTACTTTGGCGTCAGGCTTGGTCTGCTCCCCTCACACTGTGCAAATGATGATGACCGTCTCCGTGCCCTTTGCTCATTTGGGTTTGACTTAGGGTTGCAAATACGTTTTGTGCATAGAGTGGATAGCTAAGAGAGTCTTTCTCACAATGTTGATGTTATGCATATTTATTGCACAACAGGAGTTTGAATGTTTTTGTAACTACTCATTTACAAGGCTTTTTTCAGGTAGTATTTTAAGTCATGCATTCAAAACACTGATATTGCATCCTGCTTTATTGCACAGTGAATTTAAAATTGGTATTTTGAAGCAAGGTCATCTTAATCCCAGGGGAGGAGATTGGGAGAATAGGTTAGAATACGGAGAGTTGTTATGGCAATTCAAATTGAATGCCTTTGCACCCCCTCTCCCCAGGTTTAAATGATTCTGTTTCGATCCAACCTATTTTAAAACTTCATAAAGCTAAACTGTAAAAGTATTTAATATATAACTAAATTTTTTTATCATCATAAATTAGTCTTTTTTAACATCTTAATTTTAACATCATAAATTCATCTTCTTTAACACCATAAATTCAGCTTTTAAAAAATAAATAAATAAATGCTTTTGTATGAATATTTCTGTGGAAGGGATAAAGGTTGTTTAATTTGTTAAATGTGAATGTAACTTTAAGAATGTTTAGTTGATCAAATAGTTTAATTGAAAGTATTTAAACTATTAGCTACACTGTATAAGGCACTAATTCATTTGATGGAATTATTCTGTCAAGTCCTAGTTGTATGAGATGAAAGTGCTTAATGTATTAAAAGTATTTGTTGAAGTTCTATACTTGGTGTTCATTTTTTTCAACTAAAACAGCTTTTCACATCACATTGTCACCTTTTTGAGGTCATACAAAAATGTGTAAAATAAGGAAAATGTAAGAGTTTAGAGGTTAGAGTAAAGTATTATTTTTGTCTGACTATGTTAACAGCATTGGGTGTAATTTCTGAGAGACATTATGGAAGCAATGTGAACATATTTTATTTGAATTGAAAGAAACAGCTGTTTTGTGGAACACATTCAAGTTAACTTTTAGGAAGTAGGGTTATTTATTATTCTCAGTCTTCTGATGAAAACTGGTTTATCTTGCAGGAGATTTTATATTCCGAACTGGTAAGGAAACTAATTGCTAGATTTGTTTTTTTTTTTTTTTTTTTTTTTTTTTAGCATGACTTGCAGTTCAAAATTTAATGCAATGAAAGCAGACATATTTTATAAGTCATGTGAAAAAAAACATGGGCTAAGTTAATCCAGTGGTTTATCAGCTCTACAAATAATTTATTCCTTAAAGTGTTTGAAGTGTCATTCGGAGATTTTGGTAATACAGTTTTATGGATTAATTATGTACAGTTTTTGAGAAAATAAAGACTGACAAAAATGTTTTATGGAAACTGAATGCATATGAGAGGTTGCAAGAAGGTGAGCATTTGTATGTAAATATTCTTGCAGAGTTTTATCTGATAGGTCATTGGCAAGACCTAGATTTAAGTAAAAAATGTCCTATAAGAGGTACAGAAAATATTTAAAACTATTTGAGTGTCAGGATTTTATGGCGTCTTTAGATAAACGAGTGAATGCCTCTGTGTTGTATAAGAGAATAGAAGAAAGCCTTGTGTTATTATGACATGTTGATGAATCTCTTGGATGATTATTCGTTAGATATAAAACAGCTTGAGTTTTGGTATAGTATTGAAGTATGTAGAAAAATATTGTTTGCAAAATGTAAATTTGGATATGATTATACATGGGATTTATGGCTAGAAATAAAAATTAATGAAGTAGATAGGATTTTATTTTATGTCTGTGGTATTTGTGGTAAAAGCGATAGGAAGAAGTAGTATGCAGAAAGAAATGGGAAGTTAGAATTATGAAAGGAGTACAATTTTATTTTGACAAAAAAGGTGGCAGGTTGAATGATTTGACATTGTTGTGTATTAGCTGTAAATATGTAAAACATTTAACTATGTGACTATAAATAAAACATACAGTTTCTGTGGTAAATGTCATGGGATCTTTTATGTCCACTTGAGAGCATGTCTTGTAAAGTATGATACACAGGAGTCATGCACAACAGAGCAAAACGAAAAACAAAAAAGGTGAGATGCCACTTGTTATGCCACTGGCAAGTTCTCTCCATTTACTTCTGCCTTCCATTTGTATTCCTCTTATTTTTCTGACCCTGTACTGCCTCCTGTTTTCTTGTCTTCCCTGGTGCTTCCCATTCTTTTGTACACCGTGTATACTATGCCCTTTTCAAAGTTCTCAGAGTCATACCCTCTCCCATTTCCTGAGTAACTTGTCCACCTCTCCAGACATATGTAGTACAGTTTTTATCCTGCCCAGTATTATGTCCCTTAAGAGTAGCATGCAAGCAGTTAACAGTCTACTTTAACAGTATCTTTAACCAAAACCATGAAAAGCAATGCACCATTAGCTGTGTGTTCTGAACTTAGTGTACGGCATGTACTTTTCTTCAGATTTGCACATCTTTATGTAGTATACAAGTTGTAGTTTTTCTTTCGGCTTTTCCCGGTTAGGGGTCGTTACAGTGGAACTCCGGTCCGCTAATGATTGGCAGTAGATTTTTTATAGGTGCCAAGGTGCCAGCTCGACGCCCAACCTTCAACGAAGGCACTCCCATTCTACACATGTCTTTCGAATGCCACTCGACCGCGGGGAGGACATGCAGATTACACACAGAAGGCGCTCCAGCCGAGAATCGAACGGGAGAACCTCTTGCTGTGAGGCATCAACGCTACCGCTGCACCACCGCAACAAGTGTATGCATAATTTTGTCTTTTAAGATACCAGAAATATGACACCCTCATGCACACACACATGCACACACACATAACCACACATATACATCTATTTGTATCTATACACACACACACACACACACACACATCTATATAAGAAGCAACTCTAAAAATGTGATAACTGAATTCAGTAAAATCCCTTATTCTACAAATTTGCAATAGTATTAATTATTACTTTGAAACCAGCCTCTTCAAAATGTAAAAGAAATAAAGCTTAAATATTAGGTCTTAGTAATATCAGAAATCAAAGGAATAAATACTAAAATAAAAGTAAATAATGTCTGTATAGATATGTGTGTGTATATACTATATTTCCAGAAGATGTGCACTAGCAATAATCAAAAATAAAATCTGCAAAGGGTACAGATCTAAATCATTGTATATTCACGCAGTCTCAAAGACGGTCTAAACTGCAAGATAATAACTGTAAATGAATGTACTGCATCTGCTTGATACATTAGACGTTGAATAACAGCTCAGTCACTTCAGCACATAAGTAACTTAAGTGCATACATTATTGTAATACATTTGCTCAAGCTAATATTTTATGAGCTAATACAAATAGTAAAGGAAAGCTTTTTTTTTCAGGGGGAGCAAGCAGACTTGCACCCTGGGTGGGGGTGGGGTTCCATCACACCGTCCTTACTTTATTATTCTACACCTCGGAGAAAGAATAATCACTCTCCTCTTTTTCTTTCGGCTTTTCCCAGTTAGGGGTCGCCACAGCGGATCACCTGTCCGCTCATGATTGGCAGTGGAGTTTTACAGTGTCGAGTTGCCAGCCTGGTGCCAAACCTTCCACAGAAGGCACACACAAAATCACTCTCAGGTAAGTAAATGCTAATCTCCCACTTTCTCTGAGCAGCACTAATCTTGGACCACTCAGGACTTACTATAATATAAGCATAAGTGACTGAGCACATTTGACTGGAACTTGGATGTTCTGGCAAGATGACTGCATGTTGTTATGAAGAATTGTAAACCCAACAGTTTAAACTGAAAACCAGCAACTTCTTAATAAGTAAATGCGTCTGTAGCTAGAGAAGCAGAAACTAGACGGAAAGTTCTTAAAATGTAATTGTGTTGTTAGTTAATGGAGTAAAAGCAATTTTAATTGTATTATTGTTTTCTTTTGGCTGATCAAGTCAAGTAGTTATGCAAATGGATATTTACACTAAAGTCTTGAGAGAAAAAGATGGGTTATGTAATATATGTGAAGCTTTATATACCATCTAAAAACTCACTTACTATAAATTAAAAAAAAAAAATAGGGACAGCAGTAGGGACTGAAATAGTTGACATATGGTATATCATGTAATAAAGTAGTTACTAGACAGTTGAAAGATTGTCAGAGGGTATAGTAAGTAGAGCTTATCTAGGTTACATATCACAGCTTGCATAGGAATCATCTGGTAGTATCAAAAAGAGTAACGTTTATATGCATATAAGTATTATTGCTCTTTTTGATATCATCATCTGGTAATAATATCAAAAAGAATAATAACAGTTTTATACATATATGTAATCTCAAACAATAAATTGCTGTATTCTGAAAAAGTTCATATTTTTTTAAAATTAAACTAACGAAAGTGCTAAAAGAATTTGTGGTCCGGCTCTTCTTTCAATTCTTGCTGAACTTTTTGTGTGTTTTCTGCTGGTATCATGTTTGAAACTTCAGTGGTGTTTACAGACCACCTACTAGTTTGTGTGTGTCTTGGTCACAGATTGTTATTAGGCGACTTGTCAGATGTTAGGCACTAGTCAGTTATTAAGCCAAATGAGTGTATGTCTTTTTCTGCAGAGATTGCAATTTCCAGTGTAGTTGTCTGCAGAGTATTACTGCAGTTAGGTAGGTTGGAATATTTAGGTCTATTGGTATTAATGTTTTGGATTGAAAGAATATGTAAAGCCTTTCACTCACATTGGCAACAGTAGCCTGGCTGTAAGAAACCTCTTCCTTACCAAGGGTGCCATTCTTGTCAGTCTCTAGTTTCACTGCACCTATATTGGCTTCACTGATTACTGTCAAGGACCGAGTCCTTCAACTCTCTTTGCTTGGTCTCCCAAAGAGATAAGAAACTACCCGTAACTGTGAAATTAAATCCCATTTAAATTGTGATTAATGACTATGATATCAAAACCTAGATACAGTCAGAGACTCTAGATGAAAGATCAGTGGGTGAAATTATTAGATACTGATCTTTTTTGTACTCTTGGAACTTTTGTAGCTTGGTGCTTCACATTGGGGTGACATTTTTTTCTGAGAAGCAATACTAAGTAGCAACTAAAACTGTGAGTTGACTGTTTGAGTGACATATCACATTTAACTTGATAATCTAGATCTGTATTTTGGTTTGCCATCATCTTGGAGAAGCCTGATCTTTAGAGTTTGAGCACTTTTGTGTATTTGATATTGACTGTAACACTCTTAACTGGCCATGTTGAATTGGAGTGACATTGTAAATATGAAGCAATGTCAGGTAGAAGTAAAAGCCTTGTTGTGATAATTCCAAAAGAAGTACACCAAATTAAGTTGTGTAATCCCTATCTATTTTGGATTGGGAAATGTTCTACATATATCAGATAAGTATTTTAATATTTTCTGCAAGAGATCTTACACACTGTTTGCACCATTTGTATTTTGCAAAAGCCTTACAATTTGGGTTCCATAAGTTTTGGTTACTGGCCTTGGGGCTAGCATATGAGACATGGCAGTACCTATTTATAGATTGCCACTTTCCTGTGCAAACCTAGCATTTAAAATTTGAGTGTTTTGTACTAGTTTTCTGTGTCCATGGCACAAGAGGTAGCACATTCATCTTTGGTGCAGAATATTGTAAGTTCTATTCCCCACACCAAGTAGACTGATTGCTAACACTGCAGTGCAGCAGAAGGGGGCTTTTATACTCCTGAGTATGTCATCTTTCAAATGAGACATTAAACCAAGGACCTATCTCATTGAATTAGTAGTAGCTCAGAGAGATATAAAACATCCCACAGCATCTATCAAAAAAGAGTAGGGGTCTCTTATTAAAACACAAATTTTATCATACTTATTCAACCATAAACAAGTAAAAGTCAGTATTAAAACGTAATTTAGTAATAAAGAAAAACAAATACCCGCTTTATTAAAATATTTACATGATTAACAATATTACAATTCTTCCTAAATGTATTTATCCCCCACCCTTTTAGCCACTGCCAGAATTTTATCAGGTTACAAATCTCTCTCCCTTCCCATTGTTTCTTAAATAACATTTCCTTTATCCTCGCCTGCCATATCTGATGTTTCACTGCCATAATTATTTTGTCTTTATCAAAATTCCCTTGGTCATATATTCCATACACCATATTATCTAGTGTTATTCTTTTTAACTTTTTTCCTTCTTTGCTATACAATTTTTTTGTCCCACAATCTCTTAATTGTTTTACATTTTACAAAAACGTTGTCCATAGTCTCTGTCTCACTACATGCTAAACAATCCATGTATTTAATTTCACCTTTTACTGTGGACTTTTAATCATAAGTCTCCAAATAAAGTCTTGTCCCCCATCCCATCCTTTAAATATTCTCCTCCTTTCTTTGATTGTTTTTTTAAATATAATCCAAATTCTACCAAAGATTAACTTAAAAATAACTTTTCATAATTTCCTCATGCCATACCTTTCTTTATCTTTAATATGTGTTAACTTTATCTTCCATTCCACCATTTTCTTCTCCATTCTTCCCCTTTTCCTTTTCTCTCTTGTTTTTCTTCTACTTGACAAAAGTATTCATATTTTCTGTATCAACTTGTTTATTATACTGTCCTTTTCTTATAGTCTATCTCTTAATACTTTATGTAAAGAAACATAATGAAGTACTGAATTCTTTAAATTCATATCTCCTTCTTCTGCCTTATTATATACAACTCCCCTTTTAAGTGGGTTCAGTCTTGAGCCCCAAAAGAAGCTAAAAAAATAAATAAATAACCAAAATTTATTTTTCTAATCCACCCAGGCATGCCAATACCGAACCTATGAAACCTAAATAATTTACCTAGAACATAACTATTTAATAAATACACTTTTTTACAAAATTAAATTTAAACTCTTCCATAATTTAATAGCCTCATTTATTGCATTTAACCAACCTTTCCATTGCTGTTTCTTTATAACTTCCAAATATTTTCCTTGAAATTTTTATTCCTTTGTTAAGATATATTCTGGCTTTAATTTTCTCTCCAAAACCTTTACTTTTATCAAAATTTATTTTTAAACCTACCCACTTTAGACAATTTACTGTGTTCTTAATTACTTCAAACAATATTTTTTGCAATAAATATCACATAATCTGCATAAACTATCACTATTGGTATTTGAACTTGTTCTGCATATACAAATTGTGCTTCTTTATTAACCACTTTCATTAGTGCATTCATAACTGAATCAAAAATGAAACTACTCGAGGGGCAACCTAGTCTTACCCCTCTTTTAATTATAATTTTTTCTACTATTCATCCATTTACCAAAACAGTCATTCCATTATCGTACATACTTTTAATTAATCTTAGTAGTTGCTTATCTATATTCTGTCCTTCCAATAAGTCCTATAATTGCTCTCACGTAATATTATAGGCTTTTTTTTACATCACTACCTAGGTTTTTTACATCGTTTCCTTCTTCCTTAATACAGTATATGTTTTTTTATCAGTATTGACATTTCATTTACTTCTGTACCTGATATCTCATATATTCCTCTTCCCCATTTGTTTATTTTTTTCTGTTCTCATTTGTATTATTTTCTTTAGTATTTTATATTCTACATTCATTAATGAAATTGGTCTCCAGTTATCTAGATTTTTTTCTCTTTTTCCATATTAACCTAATATTTTTGTCGATATTTTATCTTTCATCTCATCTATTTTTATTAAATTTGTAATCTAATCCAGTATTACCTGGTGAAAAATTCTTTCACTAATTCCAAAACATTTTAACCTCTTCTGTATCAGCTTATCTAGTTCAATTTCTTTTCTCTTCTTCTGTAATCTTTTCACATTCCCATTTTATCTTCCTTTTTTAATTTTCTTTTTGTTATTTCCTTCCCTTTTTTATCTTTCAATTTCTCCATGATCAAATTACATTTCTTAACTTTTTCCCCAAGAAATTGAGATACTTTTTCTCTCTTACCTTGTGCTGAATACTGCTGTCTTTTTAATAAATTAAATATTTTTTTCATATTTTGCTCATATAAATTATTTCTCTTTACTCATGCATTTTTCTTCTTCCTCCATTAAACTCTACAGTTTTCTTTTATCAGCTTATATGTTTGTGAGCTTAAAATGTATCTGTACCTATTTATATTTTTTCTGTATTTTTATATACAATCCACCAGTCTGTCCAATTTTCATACATATATCTAGTCATAATATACTTTTCCCAAACAAATGGCTTCTGTTTTTCAAATTCCTTCCTAATATTCATATCATTCATTTGTTTGATTCCTTTTCCTACCTTAACATATTTTTCACTCTCACAAAGTAATGCCCAAACAACTGCATGGTCTGAAAACTCAACATATTCACCTTTTATGTCAGAGATTCTGAAAAATTAAAATTATTTCTGTCCTTAAAAATCATTCTAAGTAAATTGTCTATTTCCTACGATTTAAAAAAAAAATCTGTTTATAATATTTCCCTAATCTTTTTGATGTCTTTCAATATTTCCCCATCTGCTTTCTTATATTAAAATTAAATTCTTCCATAATTACATTAATGTTAACTATTATATATGGGGCCATAATTTCAACAATTCTTCATCATTTGTTAGTGCATAAATTATAATCACTGTTATTGGTTGCCCCTTCTTTCTAATATCCATAACCGATAGTCTGCCTGTTTTAATAATTAATTGATCCATTACCAAAATATTTTTTCCTTAACAAAGCATTTCATGCATATTTTCATATTCTAGATTCCATGTAATTTTCCTGTCCCATAATAATTCCATCTGTGCCTTTTTCATTTTTAAAATCTAATATCTGCTAATTCTATTATATCAGATGATACCTTTTTGACCCACAGATACACCATCATGCTTATCAGATGATACCTTTTTTGACCCACAGATACACCATCATGCTTCTCGCATCACTGTTTATACTGTTTACATTTAATATACCAACCCTAGTTATATACTCCCTTTTTTATTTCCTTCAAAATTTATCTTTCTTACTTGTACCCTTTTATCAGTAGTATTTCTTCCTTTCACTTTAAACCATCTCATTCTTACCCCCTCACTTTCTTCACTGAAAATATTTTCTTCTTCTTCATTTCTATAAACTGTTTTCTTTATTTTCTTCCCCTTCATTTTTAATTATTCATTGATCTTAGTTTGCATTTTCATCTCCTGATTCCTCATTCTCTGTTGCTTCATTTTTTAATTATTCATACTTTTTAATTTCAACTGGACAATCAATTCTTAGATGTCTAGTAACACTTACTCAGTTTCTACTATAATGTTCTATTTCCCCACAAATTGCACATCATCTTTTATTACATTTTCAATGAGATGATCTTCTGCCCCCCACAAAAAAAAAAGATTTGGCTTGTCTCCAATATTTCACAAACTGTTTGCTCCACCTACCATTAATACATTAAATAAATGCTGTATTTTGCCTTTGCTTATTTTCAGAATAACAAAGCATTCCCACTCTCCAGTCCACAGTCTTCTGCTATCATAAATTTTCACTGTATCCATACTTCTTAACACAGTTCTTTTAGTTGTTCTTTTAAATGTTTTGTGTATATCAATTCTAAATCAAACATTTATTTTTATATCTTTATTAAATGCATTAACTACATACTGATTCAATTGAAAAATATATTTTTAACTTCATATTTATTCAGAAGTCTTTCCAGTCCTCCTCCAGTTTTGAATATAATGTGACAAAATGTTTCTCTGCCAATTGAAATAAATGCTCAGACCTGTGATGCATGTATCCCCAAGGCAAAACGTGTCCCATACCATGTATCTGTCCATTGGTTTGTTATTTTTGCTTGAATTCTCACCACATGCTTTCTTTTTGTAAATAATACAGTTCCTTCCTTCCTTTTGTTCCTTTACTCTGGAAACCACACTCCCATATGTAAGCCCATCTCTTTTTTTCTTCACATGCTACTTCATTTTCCTGCCAAATTTCTTCATGGAATATTTTGTTCATTATATCTCCCCACTTTACCTCTTGCTCACGGTCTGGTTCCTCTTGCTGAATTAACTTGTGCAACAATCCATCTTGCAATCCTCCTGGCTAAAGGGTTGCAACAACAGTAACTTCTTGTTCTTCCACAATCTCTTTTGCCTTCTTCAAAAAACTTTTTCTGAAATAAGCTTTGTGAGTCATTTCCCTCATTTTTGCCAACAGCATCTGTCTTCTCACTGGTCTCTGTCATGTTTGCCTTGTGCAATTTCTCCCAGCTACCACTGTGCTAGTAACTGGAGTCTTGCTTGCATATCTGAACACCTAAGCATCCAACACCTTCCACTTGCAATGAGTAAGAGAAGTTCTCTGATGCTCTGGCCCACTTTCCCCTAGTAGTATGAATACCAGCTTGGATCTCTCCTGAAGGCTACTAGCCTAGTATGACTAATCCAGTCAACAAAGGATAAATAAAATAAATAAAGTTATCTGTTGGAATAGTGTGATTGAGTGTTTTTGTACTGAGGTGTATATTCATAATATGCTGCAGTGCAGTAAAACATTAAAAACCTACTTGTTTGTTTTCCAAACTGAAATTCTGAGTACACTATTTATATAGTATTCTAAGGTACCTATGACTTTTACGTTTTCTAGGGGCTCTTATGTCTGGATTCCGTATTTGCAAGTTTTTTTTTTTTTTTTTTAACATCTTGTGCTCATTTGGAAGATAAAACTAGTGTGTTAAAAACTACTGATTTTTCTCAATGAGAAATCATTGATGCAGTGTGTACTGTTAAATCTGCTAAATCTCCAGGGCACAATGGGTTTGACATTTCCCTTTATCAATGAGCCTCCATATGAAATTTCAAGGTATAATCCACAAATATTTAAATCAGTCAAAAATGACTTTTTAATACTATCACAAAATTTCCTTTATCAGTCTTGATATAAAAATCTAAGCTTCAGGAATTTTTAAATGGTCAGAAGCCAAGTAATTTCAGAATTTTAATCAGGATTTATAGAAATCTGGTAAATACAGGGCAGTAATTTGGGATGGCGCAGTGGTGCAGCTGTAGCGTTGTTGCCTCACAACAGGAGGTTCTCTGGTTCGATTCTCGACTGGGGTCCCTTCTGTGTGGAGTCTGCATGTTCTCCCTGCATTCGTGTGGGTTTCTTCCCAGTGCTTCAGTTTCCTCCCACATCACAAAGATATGCATCTGGAGCATTTCTCTCCCGGACTTCCGCTGAAAATTGGCTTTGTTCCAAGTCAGACTTTCCCAGTTAACAAATGTTAAATAAATAAATAAAAAATATAATTATGGTGAAATTAGTCTTTCCTAATGCAGACAAGAGTGATCAACACGTGATTTTCACTCTATGTGCCAGGGACTCTTTTGACCAAATTCATGTACCTTTGATTTCCTATGCAGTGCACTTATGCAAGTATATTGTTTATTGAGAGTGGACTTATGCCTGACCCTACAAGCCATTCTCTGATCCAGCCCTGATGAAAATGTTACATATTGGCAAGAAAAATTACAAAAGGGTAACTCGTTCCATGGACTTGAACTTTATTTGTGATCCTAACAGAACTTGCTGGAGAGACAGATTTGTACCCCAAAGGCTACCTTGTCTGTGGAATAAACTTTCCATCTTTGTAAAACAAAGCACATCCCTCACTCTCTTCAAAAAGAATTTGCATAAATGGATGGGGAGCCATAAATTCACTCCTGGGGTACTGCCCATGTCCCTTATAGACAGAGGCAGTCTGTAAAATGACTCAGGGTTCCAATAGCCTAATATCCATTAACTTGATATGACCCCATCCCATAGCTGGGGAATTAAGATATAGTATTTTTATATCCTGGGTGTTATTGGCTAGAATTGTAAAGGCTCTTGCGCCATTAGCCTAGTAATCACATATGAACCTGTAAAGTTCTGTATGATTCAGCTTCCACATGTTTTTTCTGTAAGTGGCCTGCTTTCTGAATCCTTAAGAGTCTTAAATGGTACAAAGCATTTTTACCCTCTGTAATCCTGTCATTTTTATTGGATCCTTTGTTTCTAAAAATAAAATAAAAATATAATAATTAAAGGGAAGCAATCTGTAATTTCACTATTAATACTACCTTTTTTGCTGATGGCATCTTTTTTTTTTGTATTTTGTAATTTCTAGTGAATTAGAATTAAGAATTGCAACACAGCATCTAAATATAAACTCTGTTTAGAATTTTGCTTTTTTTTTTGTAATTCAAGGCCTGAACAAACTCAGGTATACCACAGGCTCCCAAGTAGTAGAGTTTATTTGGTGACTTGCACCCATTTGTAGATACTGATACTATTACTCTATACCCCAGGCGATTATGATGTATTGATTCAAATATCTAGATTATTACTTTACACTGCTTTATTTTTGTGATGACATTGTTAAAATTGGTAAAAATTGATATGTGTATGTAGTATCATGTTAATATTGGAATGTGCTGGGGTAAATAGACTAATTCTAATGCATCTTTATGAAGTACTTCTGATAACCACACTATTTTATGATATAAAATCATAATCTTGATTGCTATGAAAATTAGTTTCTCTAGATGTTTTTTGCATTTACAGAAAGAGAACCTTTTATCATGCCATAGTTATTGTATTTTTCTTTATGAATTTTATGGTGATCCTAGCAGGAGAGGCTGCTGTAATACCTATGGCAGTATCATCATCAACCTTTTTTTCTCATTTTCTACGTGGGGTTGGGGTGTCCTGTCAACTATCACCATCTCTGTCTTACTTGATGCTATTCTCCTACCTTTTTCAACACTCATGCCTGACTGTCACAGGTCTTCTCTCACACAGTCCATCCACCTCTTTGATGGATGCCCTTGCTTCCTCTTGCCTCATTCGTCTCAGTGTCTCAAATCTTCTTCACTAGATTGTCTTCTGCTTTTCTGCACATGTGCCTGAACCATGGTAATCTGTTCACTTTGATCTTTTCTGCATTTGGAGCTGCTTTAAAGGTCTTCTGCTCTTATATCTTCATTTCTTAGTCTATCCCACAATGTGTAATATCTATGCCAGTTATTCAGTAAATAATGCACTGGGTAGTCATAACTGACAGGAGTAGTTAGATAAGACCACAAAGGAATCAATTTTGTCTTTGAATTTAAGTCTCAGGAATGACCATTTTAGAAATCATTGCAAGATGAAAACTAAGGCAAGAATGTAGAGGAGGGCCACTAAGTGTCTTCCTTTCAGAATTGGAAGAACTGTTACAGCAGGTCCCAAACTAGGAAAACTAATGTGTTATTCTGAAAAAAAAAACTGAAATGTGATTTTACACTTGTAAAGCATTTTTCGGGAAGGTTTGCCCTTGAAACATCCCCCGCCTCTGTTATCTACACAGATTAACTGTGAGATGAGTGTATGTTGATTTAAGGGCACTCTTCTGAGATAACCATAGTCTGAACTAGATTAGCATTTATTTCACCAATTGCCTCTTAAATTACCACTGTTCTGAGAAATGCAGCTATGGTCTTTGATCACTGAAGCCCTTTCCTGTCCCCTTAATCTTGATAGGGAGTGCTCAACATTGCAGTAGAATGCTACTAAACTCATTGGTATTTATATTTTTACTTCCAGTAATTAAACATCTATGTACCATCCAGTTTTATATGATGCCAAAAAGTTGCTTACCTTTCTTGGTAGTATTGATTTGACAAGAAAGTTGTATGCCTTGTTATATGGTTAATGAGTGTGTGATGGTCCTGTTTGGCAGAGCACTAATAGTACATTTGCAGTTACTAATAGTTTATAAGGGGGGGGGGCAATACGCTTTGAAATATTAACAGTCAAAGATCTAAATGCTCATTATGTGTCTGCTGTTGTGAGAGATGAGTTTAAATCACTTGTGTCTGCATTTTCTCAATCACCTCTTGTCATGTGCAGGTCTTCCATGTTACTTTCAGTCCATTGTACATTATCCTTTGTTTCAATTATGTGTGTATTTTGTGATGTTCTTCATCTCACATTGCTGCAGTCCTTACACTTGGGTAGTCCGCTGTCCTCGGTCGGCCCGAATATCAAAGTATAAGGCTGACGTCGGTCAAGGCGCATTAGACTGACATCAGGACGTCAGGGTACAAATGCGCATGACCGATGTCATATCCTCAGTCTTTTTTGCCGCATGGTCCGATGCAGAAGCAGCGTTGCAAGTGCCGTTCGGCGTTCTGAAATTTTTCGAATTCGGAGTTTCAGACCGAGTCAAAGTTGGCTAAGTACCCGTTGGGAATATTTTAGTTTTTCTTGCCTCAGTGGTTTACCGGATGTCAGAAAAAGTGAATAACTGTATTTCTTGTGGGAAACAGATACCGCATAGAGATTATCATACTTTGTGTATTCCTTGTTTAGGGCCTGAGCACGACATTGTTGGGTGTCGCTTTTGTGCTAGATTCAATAAACGCACTATTAAGAGAAGGTTAGATTGTGCCAGGTTAGTCTTCGGGAAGCGGTGCAATTATAATATGCCGTCGGATGCTCCGGCGTCCGCTTCTTCGAAGAAGCGCAAGGACAAAGCAGCTAAGCCTAGGCTAGAAGAGCCGTCCGTACCGGACGCCGGTTCTTTAGAGGTGTCGGTGGAGCCGGGGGTTCCGCCGGAGGTTTCTCTGGAGTCCCAGGGGGAGACTTTGTTATTGCAGGATGTGGCCTCTCAGGAGGCAGGTCAGGCTGAAGGGGCTTCTCAGGTTACTGTACTCCCCTCCCTTCCTAGGGTGGTTAGGCCCTCTCCTTCTGTTTCCAAGGCTTCTCCCAGAGGCAGGCCAGGTTTAGCTTCAGTTGGTGTCACCCCTAGTTCTTCAGGATCTGTGCCCAAGAAGCATATGCTTAAAATGGCAGAAGATTTGATTACTTTGATTAGAGGTTCTTTGCCCCCTCCTGATAAGCGACCTAGGGTGGAACCTGAGTTGGGGAGTCTTGAGCAGGCTTCGGATGTTTCAGAGTCTTCGGCTGAAGACTTGCAGGAGTATTCTCCTTATTCTGATTCTGATGTGGATGAATCTACTCCTTCTGCTTCTCCTCCTGAGGATTTTTCTTTTTCATTAGCTCTTCATTCCATGAGGGAGCATTTTAAGTGGGAAGGTCAGGACTTCTCTGATTCCAGGAAAAGGCTTAGGGAATTTTTGTTTTTACCCCAGCATAGGCCTTTGGCTATACCTCCTGTTCTGGATGTTGTGGAAGATGTGTTTGCAGAGGCTTCTCTTAATCCTGATTCTTTGCCTCCTGCTCCTGTTAAACCGGATAGGTATTACAGGGTGCCTGAAACTCATAAGTATCTTTTTAAGAGTCCTAGGGCGGACCCAGAAACTGTTAGTCAGGGGCCTAAGGGTGTTGAGGCTTCTGTTGTTAAAAATCCGGTTCCTCCAGATAAAGAGGCCAGGGCTTTGGATAGATGGGGAAAGAAAGTCTATACTTCTTCCACTCTAGCTATGAGGGCTTTGAATTGTCAGTTTCACATGTTGAAATACCAAAACTATCTACTTTCTCAATTGAAGTCTAAGGTAGATGCTCTGGCGGAGGGTATTGAGTGTAAAGAGTTACAAGATTTAGTACATGTTTCTGAACAGGTGGGTAAGCATTCTTTGCAATGTGGTTTTGATGCTGTACAGGCCTCGTCTAGGGTGGCTGCCACTGGGTCAGTTCTTCGCAGGCACGCCTGGCTGAGGGATCAGAATTTATCTGACCATGTTAAGACAAGGATTTTAGATGCTCCTTTACAATCTGATGTGTTGTTTGGTTCACCTGTTGAGGCAGTCTTGAAGAAAATGGAAGACAAGGCTAAGTCTATGCAGACTGTTAAAGATTTTGCAGGTTCAGCCTCCAAGTTTAGTAGAAATTGGCCTACCAAGGGGTGGACGTATCCTTCTTATGATTCCCAGTCTAGGGGTAGATCTAGACGTGGTAGGGCAGAGCTCAGGGCTCTTTCAGGCCAAGAACAGGGAGTTCACCTGCACAGTCTTCGGGTGAGGGCAGGGGTCAGTCCTTTCGTAAACAGACCCAATGACCTACCTTTTCAGCTGCCAGAGCCTTCTCGTCTGGCAGCACCTTTGGGAGGAAGGTTGGCACTTTTCAAGGAAAATTGGAGTTTAATTACCCAAGACAGATGGGTATTGGATATCATACACCAAGGTTACAGGTTTTATTTCCATACCTTGCCTCCTTTCAAAGGCATGCCAGACGTTCCTCCTCAGCAAAGAATAGAGGCTCACAAACAAATTTCTCTGTTACTTCAAATAGGGGCCATACAGCCGGTCCCTATGCCAGAAGTGGGCCTAGGATTTTATTCTCGCCTGTTCCTAGTACCAAAGAAGGGGAACACGTGGAGACCAATTTTGGATTTATCTATCCTCAACACTTATCTGGACATTCCCAAGTTCAAAATGTTGACGTTACAACAGCTTTTACCTCTGCTGGGCAAAGATCATTGGATGGTAACTTTGGATCTCAAGGAGGCTTACCTTCATGTTCCTATCAGACTGAGTTGCAGGAAGTATCTGCGTTTTCGGGCTGGGACTTCTCATTATCAGTTCTCTGCATTGCCCTTTGGCTTATCTACTGTGGCCCAGAGTGTTCACGAAAGTTCTGGCTCCAGTGATAGCTTTCTTCAGGCTAAAAGGAATACAGATCTATCCTTATTTGGACGATTGCCTGATTCTGGCTCAAGGAAGGGACGAGCTTCTTCATCATTTGGAATATGTGATAGCAGTGCTAAGATGCCTGGGGTATTCTGTGAACGAAATAAAGTCCAGTCTAGTACCCTCTCAGGACATGTGCTTTCTGGGTGTAAGACTGAATACAGCATCCCAGATGGCCTTTTTGACCCCGGACAAACAAAAGAATCTTTCCCTTTACTTTCATCAATTGTCTCATCAGTCCAGGCTGACTGCAAGGACAGTCCTTCAAGCCTTGGGGTTCATGGCATCTTGTATTCTGGTGCTTCCCAATGCCAAACTGCATATGAAGAAGCTACAATGGTATCTCAAAAACGTATGGACACAGCACTGCCAGGATCTGGACACTGTCATTCAAATAATACCTTGCATTCAAAAGGAATTTTTGTGGTGGGCTCAGGAATGTCACCTAAACAAGGGGACTCTCTGTGACCCGGCCAGAGGCGAGTCAGATTCTAATGACAGATGCCTCAGACAAAGCTTGGGGAGCTCATCTAAGTGGAAAGTGGATACAAGACAAGTGGCCTGCCAGACTACAACATCTACATATCAACTTGAAGGAGATGTTAGCAGTCCAGTTTGCATTAATAGCTTTCAAGGATTTACTTCTTCCAGGGCAGGTGTTGATTCTAACAGACAACACAACTGTCATGTGGTACATCAACAAGCAAGGGGGAACACATTCTTATCCTCTATGCAGGCAAGCAATGATTTTGTGGGAGACTGCTCTCAGTTTACAGCTAAATCTTCAGGCAAGGTTTCTGCCGGAGCACAGAACTCCTTAGCAGATGTGTTGAGCAGGCTAATTATGGATCCCCACGAGTGGAAATTGGATCCTCATGTATTTCGGAAATTGACAGTGTCATGGGGAACTCCAGACATAGATCTGTTCGCTTCTCCACTAAACCACCAGCTGCCAAAGTTTTGCACGAAAAGGTTTCATCCCACAGCTTGGAAAGTGGATGCTCTTTCTTTCAATTGGAGCAATCTTCATGTGTATGCCTTTCCACCTCTGCCTCTCCTCTCAAAGGTACTTCTAAAGGTCAGACAGGACAAGCCAAAGATGATTTTAATAACTCCAGATTGGCCTCGACAGCACTGGTACCCATTACTGAGAAGTCTGGTACGGGAGCCTCCATGGCCTTTGCCTTCGATTCCACACCTGTTGTCTCAGGAGGACAGTCATTTGCTCAATGTCAAGCTTCACTCTCTTCACCTAACAGCCTGGCATATTCTGTTTTGAACCATAGAGGGTCTCAACTTCCACAGCAAGTTTTGAATGTTATTTTGGAAGCTAGAAGGCCTAGTACAAGGAAAGTGTACGCAGATAAATGGAAGAGATTTTTATTTTGGAGTGCAGCAAAGGATTTTGATGTTTCTGAGCCTAATTTAAGTGTGGCTCTTCAATATCTTACTGAGTTACTGGACAAAGGTTTGTCCTTCTCTTCTATTAAGGTTCATGCTGCAGCAATTTCGACTCACTATGATTGTGACCCACCATTGTTTTCTCATCCTTTGTTCAAGCAATTTCTTAGAGGGGCAAAGAATATAAGACCCCCACGTAGAGCTCCTTCTCCTGCTTGGGATCTCAATTTTGTGTTGGAGAAACTCACTCTACAACCTTTTGAGCCTGCAGCTACTACCGAGTTGAAATATTTATCATGGAAGACTGCTTTTTTGTTGGCCATTACCTCTGCAAGAAGGGTTTCTGAATTGCAGGCCCTTATGGCGGTTGAGCCTTTCTTAATTTTCCATAAGGATAGGGTATCTTTGCGTACTAATCCTTCCTTTATGCCTAAAGTGGTTTCTAATGTGGCTTTAAACCAAACTATTCATTTGCCTACTTTTTATGCAAATTCCCAAAATAAAGGGGAAAAGATTTTGCACACTTTAGATGTACACAGGCAGTTGCGATATTATTTGAGCAGAACTAAAGGGTTCAGGCAGTCTCAGCAGTTATTTGTTTCTTTTGCTTTGAGTTCTCAGGGCAAGCCTGTGTCAAAACAAACTATTTCTAAGTGGATTGGGTTTTGCATTGCTTTCTGTTATTCCCATCATGGCAAGGAGATTCCAGCTGGGATTAGGCCTCATTCCACTAGGGCTACTGCCACTTGACAGCTTTTTAAGGGGTGGCAACTAAAGATATTTTGGAGGCAGCTACTTGGAGTTCAGTGCATACTTTCTCTAAGCATTATCACCTTCCACTTTACTCTAAATCTAGGGCTGGTTTTGCCACTGCTATTTTACAGGGCATTTTGGCAGCTCCTGCTTCTTTATAGTTTTGCCATCCTCCCTTACCTCTGCTTTGGGATTCTACCCAAGTGTAAGGACTGCAGCAATGTGAGATGAAGAACATAGTACAGTTTTGTACCTACCATAAATGTAGATGTTCGAAGATCCACATTGCTGCAGTCCAATTTACCCTCCCTCCTTCCCCTCTGTAGTTAGAGGCGGTTGTGTGGGTTGGGTTGTAAATTTTGTGTATATTGTATATATTGTACATATTATTAGTGCAAGGGTGGTTGGTTGGTTGTTTGCTGTCTTTTGGTTTTGACCTTTCTTTTTAGGGTCTTCTGACATCTGGGGCAAGAAAAGACTGAGGATATGACGTCGGTCATGCGCATTTGTACCCTGACGTCCTGATGTCAGTCTAATGCGCCTTGACCGACGTCAGCCTTATACTTTGATATTCGGGCCGACCGAGGACAGCGGACTACCCAAGTGTAAGGACTGCAGCAATGTGGATCTTCGAACATCTACATTTATGGTAGGTACAAAACTGTACTTTTTTTTCCTTGTATTTCCAAGCTCAGATTGAAATTGGTCCACTCAGATTAGTGTTGTATCACATTAAATCAATTTTAAATAAATAATGTCCGTAAGACTAATTCTTACTACAATACTGCTTTTTGTTAATTTTCAACTGGACTCATAATCCAGCTAGAGAGGATTCATGCAGAACATCACCTGGTAAATAAAGCAAAATAGCAGAATTATGTCCACCTTAAATCCCTTTGTGTTTTTATTCTCATTCATATTACTGCTGTGGAGTGTAGCAGAGAAGCACAGATATTTAAAGATATGTGCTGCTAATGAGCTCCTTCATGCACTTCTGGATTTGATTTCTTCAACCTTAATTCATATCCTGTGCTAGCGAGTGGCTTAACCAAACAGTGCTCTTGTGTTATCCCTGATAAGAAACACTTTTATCTAGTGTGCTGTGTTGATTAACGAATTAATAGAATTTCGTATCAGTTTTTAATGTTTTGGTACTCTTATATTTTGAGATTGTGATTTTAAACCACATTTCCCACCCTGCAAAAACATAATTTAGAAAATTTGGGAAATCTGCTCATTACACTTAGTATGATTATGAATAGAAAATGTGGCAAGTTCATGAAGGCTGGGATTGAGAGATATATATCACTACCATAACTGTTTAACGCTGCTGTGCCCATTAGTACAATGACAATATTCTATGATGCAGAGATGTGATAGTCACACTGTGCAGTATCTCATTAGTGGCTCATTATCTTGTCTCTAAATCTAACATTAGCAGAGTTTGAGCTAACCATGCTAGCAGCAATCCCCCTATCAACCTATGTAGTGCACTTGCACAGACAGCTACTCATGTACATGTGGACGCACGCTCAAACATGCATGCACATTCAGACAGATGCAAGCATGCTCTTGCACTATTGTGCACACACACACACACACACACACACCTTGGCAGTAGTTACCTGCTGTGACAAGAACAGCCCTGTTTCTGCTATTAGAGTTGAGTGTAAGCGGTCAAAAGACAGTATACAATATTTCTGCTTTGCTCCCCAAATTATTTGGTAGAGCTGCTCTTTGAATCGCTGTACTACACTATTCATATCATATTAAATATTTCTGAGGAATAGTTTATGACTCATTAGCATTAGCATTAGGCATGTCTCCAGAACTGCCATGTTTGCATGGAGCCCTCAATAGTGAGACTAGTGTAGCCCTTCCTGTTAGTGCTATAACTTTAATCAGTGATGGCACTACACCTTTCTTTTGAGTCTTAGTAAATGTCTTCCATGAACATAAAGTGAACTGCTGTTAGACATAAAACAAAGATGGAGATCTGATGTTGTCCTTTTCATTCTTCCTCACTATTGCATTACAGATCTGATCCTCAGATCTGACTCAGCCGTATTTATACACACTAGGATCCAAGTATTGAGCTCCTCCCTCTACCCATAATGCTACACCCTCTATCCAGCCACTCCAGATATTGTTTGCCACCAGCAGTGACGAACGTTTTTTTCTAACTTTCGAGTTTGAGAGTAGTAGAGTTGGGATTCCTTTAACTTTTTCTCATTTAAGTCAATTTTTTCCTATTTCTAGTTATCTTTTCTCTTTATCCTCCCCTCCTATTAGTCTTTCACAGGTATTGGGTATGAAATTGCTGCTTTTCCCTTCACTGTGCTTTCTTAAGGCCTTGGCCCTTTGTAGTATTTACTTTTATACCTGTTATTGTGGTAGTGCTCTGAAAACAAGAAAAGAAAAGTATAGTTAATAGTTCTTGATGTGTTAGTGATTATAGTGTTCTAGCTGTGTTGATGATTATACTGTTTTCTGTGTATATGCTTTACATTTGATGCAGTCATTATGTCCAAGAAACCAGCTGCGTTTAAGCACTGTTCAGAATGTGGGCACAAGATTCCACATTCTGATGTACACAATAGATATGTGTATTGCTTAGGTCCAGAGCATCTTAGGTCAGCTTGTAAGATTTGTGAGTGATTCAGTACAGGGACTGTTGCTGACCGCAAGAACAAATTGATGCTCAAAGGGCTTTTACCTCCTCCTCCTTCCCCAGGGGTGCAAACCCCCTTAAAGAGTGCGATAGGACCTTCGGTCCCCAGGAATACCCCTCACAAATCCTTGAGGGTTTCTTTGGAGCTGGCCTCCAAGTTACTGAAGTTTTCGGATCTGACACTTTCGGACCCTAGGTCAACTATTGCTCTGGTGGATCTTAAGATCTGTTCGGATCTGACCAGCACTCATGCATCGGGGTTCGCCTAGACCTTCTGCGTCTGGCTTGGATCCTAAGTCCTGAAATCTGAGGGCACGGAGTCAGACTCCGAAGTTCTTTATCAGGTCAGTATCTCTGTCATTGCCTTCTAAGATTTTGCAGACCCTGACAAGGCATTCCAGACCAGTGTCACTGGCTTCCTCAAGGTCTTCTAGGAGCCTATCTGAAATTGATGAGGACAGGATGATCAAGACTAAGATCCAGATGGGGGTTTTGCCTACTCCATCCCCTCTGGGATCTGCAAGCATCCCTATCACAGTGCAGTCGCCTTCTCCAATCCAACTTATGGTATTGGAGCCCCAGAATCATAGCCACCCGAGAAAGTCTTTGTCAGATCCAAGGAGCCTTCCTTCCTTGACTCCAACAGTTATCCTGATGTCCTGTCCTCCAATGGTCTTGTATCCTAGATGTCCCCATCAGATCTGGTGGGAGGGGAAGGGGTTTGGTTTCAGTCTTATTGGATCTGTCCCTTCTCCTCAGTGCTTCAGCACTTGACAGCTTGGGTCCGATTCTGCCTGGGGACCATGGATCGGAGATCCCTATCCTTGCTTCCCTGAATGCTTCAGCTCAGGGGAAGTTGGAGAGGGACTGTCCAGGTCCATTGGCTTTCCAGATTGTAGAACTGGTCCTCTCACTAAATGCAGGTCTGGCATGTCTGAGCTGTAATCCTCCCAGTCATCACTCTTTGGCTCGAAGATTTGAGCCTGTCATACCTGTCCAGGATTAGTCCACTCCAAGAAGCCTCCAAACTCTTCCCCTAGAGGGAAACCCTTCTTCTTCTGAGACCTCCATTGAATATCCCACAGAGGAAATTCCTCATAAGAAGGCATGCCAAAAGAGGCACATCGACTACCCCTTGGAGTCCCTTACTGAGGACACAGACTTTGATGAAGGAGAAGAATCCTTAAGATCGCCACCAGAGGATGCCTCCTTGTAGACATTTTAGAGATCCTTAGGCAAACTCCTCCTTCTGAGCTGTCTGTGTTTTTTGGAGGTTTTTGGGGCAGGCCAATCTACGTCCTGGATAACCCCTTCCCAGCAGATAAATTCATGGATTTAGTATCCTGCTGGGCCTGGAAGGAGCCGGACGTTATTGAACCGATTCCCAAATGACTGGATACGTTTTTGTGTCCCTCTAAAGACTGACTGCACTGGCCTAAGGGTATACTAGTAGATGCCATGGTTGTGGCAGCAGTTACCAAAAAGGAGCTAGCTGAACAGAGCTCCACTGTCCATCCGCCAAACAGACAAGTTTGGTAAGCACGTTTACACCTAGGATACCTTCTCGCTGAGGGGTTTAAAGTACCTGGTACATTTTACTTGATTGTAGAGAGACCTGGTCAAAGAGCTTTCCAACTCTATTGCAGAGACCATGTCAGCGGATGACTTCAAGAAAGTATCTCCCCAACTGGCTACTCTTTCTTCCCTATTTCCTCCATCAGGCTCATCTCCCATTCCATGGAGGGTGCCTCATGGGCAGCCGGCTCAGGTATTGCTGTTAGAAGACATTCCTGGATGAAGCTTTGTGACTTTGCGGAACCATTCAAGGTGTCCTTTAACGCCCCCTTTGATGGCTCCTCCTTGTTCGGGCCATCCGTCAAAGATGCTCTAACCCACAGTGAACAGGAAGGGAAGACTCTGTCTGCCATCCGGGATCATGTTTTCTATCCCTCAGCTTACTTTTTCCAGAAATCAGTGAGGTGGCAAGAAAACCTGTTTCCAGAAATCCCAAAGACCTTTCCAGGACCAGTGTGGGGATTCTTCCTCCAGAGGCAGAGGGGAAAGTTTTAATGGGAGATGCCACCCCAGGGGCAGAGGGGCACTGCAGAATCAGGGCTTCAGAGAGCCTTTCTCTGACAAGTCCTATCAGCACTCCTGAAGAGTTGCCCAACTGCTCAGCTCTGGAGGCAGTCAGGGGTCTTTTTTCACAGCACCCAGACACCTGGACTGATCTAACAAAAAACACTTGGGTTCAGCTATTCCCAACCTGGGCTACATGCTTGGTCATGTAGGGGTACACGAAAAAAAATTAATAATGGCATCTTCCTAGCCTACAGTCTGTGAAAGCAAAACAAATAGACTTTTTAAATGATCAGATCAAATGTAAACAGCTTCTCGATTTGTTGCACTCCAGAGCACCTTCCACCCTGTTTTTCTGTTATTACTCACCATCTCTGGAGCAACACTGGTTATTTCCATGGGTACTAATGGACGGATGGTGGAGGTAAAAATATCCAAGTAAATAGCTAGCTACTTAAAATTACACATTTGCCTAGTATTTTATTCTGCACAGTTAATCATTCTCCTACATGTTTAATAGTATTGCAAGGAAAGGTTTTCTGCAGCGCAGTAAAATCCTACACATTACAGTTTTCAAACATTTAAGAGTTTGCTACTGTGAATCCTGTGGGTTGCTAACCATGTACAGAGCAACTGAATTCCTTTCACTGTCGCTAACTGGAAGTTGAATCTTGCAGTTACAAGAAACAAATATAGTTATCTTCATTTTAAGCATGAAGTAGCATATGTCCATCTCCAGCTACACTACAGGACAAACATTGTTATTTGAGATCTATAAAACATACAGGGAAACTGTCTCAGTAGTGCTGAACATGTGACGCAATCATAGTAAAAATAAACCAGTGGCTTTAGTATTAAAAATGTGAATGAAAATGGGTTGTAAGGGTATTCCCTCCTCCCACGCATGCTAGCTAGCACAGTTCTGTTATATACTGGTGCTTTAAGAATCCAGGCTGATGTCCAGGTGGGCAGAGCCTGATTGGAGTTCTTGCTCCTATGGCAACCTAGTAAATTGGGTGCCTTCATGAATATTCCCAGTGCTAGAAGCAAGCTGTGTTCGGAGTCAATGATGTCAGCAAATCTAAGGATGCTGCAGGTTTCATTTGATAGTTTATTACTGGCAGGATCCTAAATGTGGAATAAGGGCATCTGTATGTCGGACAACAACATGCCTACTTTTTAAATACAAGCATGTAAGAATCCTTAACTGCCCCTTAAAATATGTTCACAGGATCCACACCATCAGTGCCGTGAATCTCCACAGCCCAGTGCTGCAGATCACCATTTTCATTGGGAAAAAAGCCAGTGCCAAATATTGACGATGCGTTTAATGTATGCGTCACCCTCTGTGTAGTGCTGCTAAGCTTACAAAGATCTGATCTAGAGAAAAACAATGAAAAGCTGATGAGTTTGAGAAGCTCTGCCTTCTAGCAAAATATTAGTTGTGGTGGCCTTACAAAGAGAATGGAGAAGTTTCCATCTTCCATGCGCAAAGGGCTTTATAGCCTGCCCTAGCAAATAGGACCCATAGCATCCATCATGGACGAAGAGGAAGACTGTGCGACAAGGACAGCAGGAGAAAAAGCATCGAACTGAAGCCTCTGCTGTCCCCTTCTACTAGCGGCATGAAGGGACTAGGAGAAACCAGAGTAGGAGACTCCATCATCATGGAGGCTGAGGTGGGTACTAAGCCCACTAAAACCAGTAGCAACGGGGACTACCATAGATTTAGGGGAAGCTTTTTCTCCATAGCTAGTAGACACCTGCATGACTCCGACTCGGCTGAAGGGAAGAGGTTTATCACAGAAGGAGAAGTGACCCTCTGCGAGGAGAAGAATGTTTCTAGTGGAATGTCTGCTATTTGTTGTTTAACTTGTAAGGTTTTTAGATAAGAATAATATTATTAGATAAGAATAAGGCTAAGATGTTTTCATAGAGAGCATCTGTGTTTTTGACTGTACTGTGTGCATCAAGCAGACAGGAGCAGCAGATTTTTTTTTTTTTTTTACTTGGCACTGATACTAGTATGCTGTTATACCTACAGCTGACAGATGAGAGGGATTTTATTTTTCTGCATTAAAACATTTTTGTCAGCAACTATCCACTGTTAGTAGGTTTCTTAGAGAAGTGTAGTATGCATGCAGCTAAAAAATCAACATTCCTGCTTTGTTTAGGCAAGTAAATAATCTGCAAACCATTGCTGTTTACTTCATACAGAATCACAAATTATCAAGCTTTTCATCCAATAGGAGGAGATGCAGTACTTTAAACTGCTCGGTAGCAGATTTAATTTTTGGTGTGGGCAAACTGAGAATGGCTATGTCAAAGTAGGTGCAATTATGTTAGAAAAAATTGTTTGTGTAGGTGGTTTAAGCAGAGAGATGCAGTTTCCGTGGAAGTATTGATTCCAGGAAGCTTTCCATGTTACCCTGCCTTCCTAGTTAGTGAATATTACTGAAGTACTGAGACACAGATAGTAGTTATGCAGGCTATTGTTTCTTGTAGAAAGAAGCCTGTTACTGGGGAATGCTAAATTTGTTTTAAAAGAGCTTAAGTTACAATGTTTTAAGTTCTCTTCCCCATACACATGCAATTAGTGTGCTCTGGTCCTTTTTTATGTTAGTTGATACAAACTGACAGAAGAAACTCATGTTTGCTTGATACATTGGGGATGGGCATACCTTTATTTATTTTTTTATTTGTGCTAACTCTTGATTCAGTGTAGCTGTCAAAACATTTTAGCACACCGCATCTTTTGCATTTTAATACTAACTGAATATGTAAGCTAAATGTTTACGGTGCTTGGATTGCTGATACTGTGTTATATTTTAAGGGGGTAGGGTGCTGCAGGCCTGAGTATTTCCTCCTTTGGATGAGATGCCTAGTAACATGTTTTCAGTTTGCCATCCATTCCCTATTTTTTTTTTTTTTTTTTATGTAACATAGGCAATTTATTCTGCAAGGGCAGCAGGCATTGCATTTGTATATAAAACAATGAAATACACAGTTGTTGCTAGCAGCAACCTTTTCATTAGTTAACAGTTCTTTAATGTGAAATTATTCAGATGACTTTTACTTCTGCAGAGATTGTGCATATTGACTGATATGAGTGGATTGCAATGACAGAAGTCTGAGTGGCCTTTTATGGTTGCAATGTTCTGAATTTGGCAGTTTTGTCATTATTGGTTCATGTGTTTTGTTTCATTGCTTACTAGAAAAATGTTCAAAACTATTAAGTTTAAAACACATTCTAACAAATGATGCTGTTATACAACGAATATAATTTAATTATATTGTAATTTAATACAATCAGGAAGGTGAATCAAAGAACTTTTGCATGGTCCTTAAATGTGTGCAAGGGGCCAGTGATTTGAAAACTGCCCAAAGTTAAACTTAATCCGCCACTGGACAGATGCATTTTCTTTGAATGTGGGTTTCAGTGAATGTGAGTTTCAAAGGCAGATAAGTTTTAATGCTAAGTCTCTTTTCATTGTGAGACTGTATTGCTTTGTTTAGCAAATGTCTATCAGTGTTCGTGCTATAAAATTTGAAATAAAAGTTTTAAATTAAACCCGAATATGTGTAATAATTGTAGAAGTAAAGCAGAGAAGAGTATTCACACTGAGACTTTTGAACAGTGTTTATGGCAACTGGGGAGAAATGGAGAAATAGTCAAGTAATGGGACACTAGAATGGCTGCATTGGGGGGGGGGGGGTACCAAAGTTACACACATTTGCTTCCATGTACATGTCCAGATTTTTTCACGTGAAAAATTGGCAACCCTATGTGGCACTAACCAGCAATAAATACATCCATATCTATCGTTTCAACCTAAAAAGAATGCATCTACTGTATTTATCCAGACTAACTTTCAGCAGCACAAGTCTGAACCTCAATACAGTGCACATTTTTGAAGATGCAGAGTTTTACAGTAAATGGGTTGATCTGGTCCTTTAAGGGCCAGGCACAAAACCCCACCCCATAAATACGGCACTTTCTGGAGTGAGTTACCTGGGATCTACAGTAATAAGACTATATGTTTATGCATGTATATTAGTTTGTGCATTAGCTGTTGCTGGGCACATTGAATAATGTAAGGTGAGTGAGTTTTTACTGATCTTCTTAATGTACGGTAATTGTTATTATTTAAATTAATTTCTTATTATTAGATATGGATAAGTGGCTGAAACCTGGCACAAGAAAAGAGCTGAAGCATAGTACAGAAAGTGATCAGTTACCAAGTACTTCTCGAAACGTGTCTAACATTTTAGTGTAAAACATTAATCAGGCACAGTACTTAGTTTCTTAAAGTGAGAAAAAGAGAAAATAATGTGTGAATACATGAAGTATGGATATTCGTATGCTGGAGATGAAGACTATCCTGAACCCCAATGTGTGGTGGTGGGGTGCTGTCAAATGGCAGCATGAAACCTTCCCTACTTTCACGACATTTAGAAACAAAACATGCTACTTATAAAAACAAGGAATATATGTTTTTCAAGCACTTAGTGGAAAATAAAAAAAAAGGTTGATTTTGACATTATACATCCTGTTGGCTAACAAAGATTAAGAAAAGCAGTTGAAGCTAGTTACTGTATTTGTTTCCATATTGCTAAATGTGGTAAAAATCATAGTATAGCAGAGAATCTAATATCTCCATGTGTAAAATATGCTGTTCGATGTATGCTTGGAAAAAAACGTGCAAAAAATTAACACTATCCCTGTTTTGAACAATACAATATCTCGAAGAATTGAGGATATGTCTGATGATGTAGAGGTGACAGTAATAGAAGTAAAAATAGTAAAATTTTTGCTGTTTAAGTTGAAGAAAGCAAAGATGTTGCTAATTTTGCTTGTTATTGCGAGGTATTTGAAAGATATTGAAGTTAAAGAAAACCTTTTGCTTCATCATTCTCTGTCAGAAAGCACAAGAGGTGAGGATATATTTAACGTTATTGATTATTTCACAGAAAAGGAAATTAATTGGTCTAATTGTTGTGGATTATGTACTGGTGGTGCCAAGTCTGTCCGGTGTTTACTTGAGTCTTCGCAGGCTTGTCATGAAGGTAGCTCCCAATATAATAAGTTGGAGCCAAAGTTGCATCCACAGACAAAGTCTGGCATGTAAGTACGCCCCTGGTGAATTAAAACTAGTTTTGGATGAAATAGATTTTTGGATGTCATGTGTTGAAAATGGCCAGCCTGAGTATTAAAAACTCTGTATAATTTCTTATCTGAAAACAACCTTTGTCTCTCCTGGGAAATAAGCGAGAAAATAATTGAGCACTTGAAAGGACTAAAATTGGATTTCGAGAAGTACTTCCTCAAACCTGAAGAAGAAAACTATTGGATTTCAAATTCCGTTGAAGAACAGTTCGTCTGGGCAGCTAAATTATCAGTCAGGGAGAAAGAGAAGTTGATTGAACTTTCAACTGATACTTCTTGAAAAGCCAAATTCAAAGGATAATTTCTTATTAACTTTTGGGCAAACATCAGCAGAGAATGCAAGCAGCTTTCTGACAAGGTCCTTAAGTTTCTGTTGCTGTTTACAGGTACATAACTGGCAGAGAGACCTTTATCTTCTTGTATCTTTATTAAAAACAAATACTGTAATAAGCTCAATGCAATTCAAGATTTATGATTACACCTTACATTAGTTGAATCCAATTTCAAAAAACTATCTACCTCAAAACAAGCACAAGTATCGTACTGAATATATGTTTAAGTTAAAGTCTTTTAATTAGTTTGAAGTGTTTAATATGTTTGAAATGTTTAATTTTATGGTAATGTTATTTATTTATATTTATCTTTTGTGTCTTGGAAATAAAAATATACATGTATACATATCTACTCTTTGTTCACTTTAATATTAGATTGTTTTTTTTTTTATTTATTTAAAGGTGTAACACATATGTTGCACCTAAAGGCAGCTATACAAATTACAAAAATATGAGGGGTACAATTTAGGAAAATGGACTGCCAAAGGGGTATGTAAGTGAGAAAAAGTTGGGAGCCACTGCTCTAGTTCATGATTGGCCCTTTGGTTTTCTCTATGCTTATCCTCCTCTACCTTTGATCCCGAAGTTTCTGCAGAAAGCAAAATGGTTGAAGACTTCAGTAATCCTTATTGCCCCTTACTGGTCTCGTCAGATTTGGTTCCCCTTTCCCTGGTCTCAACTGAAATACCCTCCATGGATGCTAGAACCCAGACAGGACCTCCTTTTTTCACCCATCAGAGGGTCATCACTTAAGTCTACACACCCTCAAACTGACCGCTTGGTTTCTTCAGTTCCTGTAATTGTACCGAGGTCCAGGCTTGCTTCCCTTGTTTATTGTGCTAGCTTCCCAAAAACCTTCTGAAAAGGTTTATAGAAGCAAATGGAAAATATTTGTTTTTTGGGCATCCAAAGAGAACATTGATCTGTTTTCAGCATCAATCTCAGCCATTCTTCCTTTCCTTGTGTTTGTCTTTAAGATAGGAGCCAGTTTTTCTATTATTAAACTTCAGCTGGCAGCCGTATCAAACCTTCATTCTGGGAATTGTTTTGGCTCTCCCACTACATTGAGACTATGTTAGGCTTTCATGAAGGGAATCTTTCTGCACAGACCCTGGTAAAAGATCCTTCCTGTCTGTGGAATCTCACCATCATTCTGCATGGCCTAACTCAAAAGCCCTTTGAACCAACTACTAGTGATTCTAAAATGAAATTCCTTTCTTGGAAAACTGTCTTTTTGGTAGCCATCATGTCAGCAAAAAGTGTCTCTGAAATTCAGGCCCTGTCTTTTAAACCACCTTACATTTTTCATAAAGACAGAGTATCCATTCTTACCAATCCCTCCTTTATGCTGAAAGAAGCCACAGAGCCAAACTTAAACCAATTCATACAATTGCCAGATTTCTTTCCAAATTTTTCAAACAAGGGGGAACATATGCTGCAATAAACAAAAAAGTCTTGAAGAATTTGAAGTAATCACCAGCCATGAAACTTTATTTGTAAAAAAATCCTTAACGCTGAAATTGTACAAAGTGTTTTCATCCGAGTGCCACCCAGACTTCTTCAGAAATCAAACAATTGACACAATGATAATTGCACATATATACCCTAAACTTAATTGACAATTAAGCCAATAAATTTATAAAATCACTTGACAATTAATTGTTAGTTACTTAGTAATGAGGAAATGAAATGTATGGGAAAAAATATGTGTACTTGATTTCATAACATTGTAAAACTATATATATATATATATATATATATATATATGTACAAACATTTAAAACCAATAACATTTAATAGATTTCATAGATTTTATAAATATGTTATATGAAAATGCAATTATTATAAAGATAATACTATGCAAATTGCTAATATAATAAATATAGTTTAAAAACATGAAAAATAATAAATGCAATGGTTTACAGTTTAATTGATTTCAGTTTAAGAAGTGGTAAAATGGAAACGGAATCATTAAGTCCTGGGGTTCTATTGGCTTCCAATTTAATTTGCAAAAGGGTCCCTCTGTGTTTTATATATGCTGCATCTTCTTGATGTTTATAAGCAATTATGTTTTTATATTCACAGGACAAAACATCGCAGAACGGCTGATCAACTATTTGTCCTTTTCGCCCAACCGTCTAGGCCAAGCAGTCTCTAAAGTTACTGTAACTAAATGGATCACAGACTGCATTTCTCTGATCTATTCCAGAAATAGGCTGCAGTTGCCTTTTCCTCCTAAACCCCATTCAACTAGGTCTATGGCTACATCATCTGCTTTTTCCTCTAGGGCATTGATTGACGATATTTGTGCCGCAGGCACTTGGTCAGAAACTCTTACCTTTGTGATGTATTACAAATTGGACATTATATCTCCAGAAGCAGGGCATCCTTTGGTTCAACAGTGCTCCAGCATATCTTTCCTTGAGCCCACCCAGGGATAATGTAGCTGGGGACTCTGACCCAGTAGTCAGGAAGAATGAAAAAGACAACCTCAGATTTATAAGTTATGTACTTACCATAACTTGGCATCTGTGTTGTCCATTTTCATTCTTCCTCACCATCCCTCCCAGCCATCCCTCAACTTTGTGGCTTCCAGAAGACCTGTGGATTTCTTGGGAACTTGAAGTTCCTGGTTTAAGCCTCTGGATTATTTCTTTCTCTCATTACTATGCACTTTTAGACATTTAGGCAGCACACTCAATCTGAGGAGGCTGGTTAGAGGGTAGAGCATGATTGGTAGAGGGAGAAGCTCAAGATTTGGATACTACTCTGTATAAATACGGCCAAGTCTAATCTGAGGATCGAATCCGTAACCCAGTAGTGAACGCCAATGCCAAGTTATGGTAAGTACATAACTTCATATTTAAAGGAATGTAAAAACAGAATGATGAGATACATGGGAAATGGACTTTCTGAATATGATGTAGCTTTTATGCTTTTCAGTTATTTGTAATCATAAGTGTGATTTAGCAGTATAGCTATGACTAGGAGTGTTTCACGGAACAAATTCCTTTTGGCATCTTGCTGTGCACTCTGTTCATTATCACAGGATATTTTTGGGGTCTCACTTAGCTAATATGATTTCTTTACACATGTATAATGTTTCTCATCTTAGAATGGCTGATCCTTTATGCTGATTCAGTGTTACAAGCCTGCACAAAATCCTGGATATCTAGACTGTCTTATTTTGATTTTAATGTCGATCACCCATTTCAGGGAAGGTCTTATTTATATACTTCAGTTGATTACTTAAAATATATAAGCATTTTTATTCAGTTAATACTGAAAAAAATCTTAAGAAAAACTGCCTGATAATGGTTAGCTTCTGATAGAGAGGGACTTTTGTTAACTTTCATATCTCTGTTAAAATGTTTGCAGAAAGTGAGTGAAAAGTTAATAAAGTCACCAATTAATATACCCACCATCTAAAATCATGCTTAGGATGTTAGAACCTGGTATATGATGAACTGCAGTTTAGTCTTGCATATAGTACCATTGTTGCTAGAGGTACGGAGACTTGTACTTTTGACAGTGATGTAGGTTACCTGTAACTGCTTATACCCCTCCACATAATTAGATTTGTTCTCCAATTTGCTTATGCTGCCTTTTGACATTATAGCTTTCATTTCCATTTAATTCTCTACCTTGGAGCAAGATTTTTGATGAATATAGATTTACTAGGCTTTCTCATTTCTGAAAATGTTTTAGCAGTCTTGAAATGTATATTTTTAAAGGAAATGCTAGACTTTCCATTATCTTGGAGCAACATTTTTATAACTATGGATTTATCAGGCTGTCATGTTTGTGGAAATCTGTTGAGATTTCTAAAAATTTGAAAAGAAAGAGAGAAGAAAAAAAAAAGACTGTGCTTCCCATAGCTAACTAATTAACTCACTAATTTACAAATGCAATGCATGGAGTCTCTGGTTCACTTTCAGCCTTTGGTTTATTTTCATTAGGAAACGTACTGGTTGTGCATATGGTAACACATTAATTCAGGTGCTTAAATGTTCTATCATATGTTTAGAACTGTTCTGTAAGGAAGGAGTGATTAAAATGATTAGTGGTTTAAAACAGCATGTAGATGCTATCCTGTTTCTCAAAAAATGGAGAAGAGATTGGTATTTTGGCACATATTTATAGGGTATGGGTGATGTAATTGGCTGCTTTTAATTAGGGTATTATGCATGCAGTTTGCTTGAGTGTTATTTTTATTTTAGGGCTGGGAAAGGGCAGTGTGGGTTATTGAGGTTTAAATATGTGATGCAGAATATATGAAGATTGTCCAACTCTCTAACGGAGCATAGTTCCATAACACTGACAGCATGTCAGAGTGTCATTGGGTGGACAACACAGAAAGGGGAGTAGAAGCACACCCGGCTGGTGGAGTATAGTAGAGGATGGCTGGTATAGTATACTGAACTGACCATGCTGCATTATGCCAGTGAAATGCAGTTCTTCAGAAGTATCATTATACAACTCAAGCAGGGTAGTAATAACTTATGTCTAGTGAATGATGCTATACACTTTGGCTCAGAAGATTAGTGTTTTGTGGGTAGAGTTGTGGGATGACTTCTTTTATACATGTATTATGGAAAACCTGGGAGGTAGACTGTGTACTCTGATAATCACTGGGTGATATGCTAGGGTTACGTTGTTCTTGTTGCCTGTTGGAGAAATTCCATTCACCCTTAAACTGTAGTAGATGTAGTAGCCTATGCACAGTACTGAACTTGTAGTAGTATTGTAAGTAAAATTAAGCATAAATCAGAAAGACTGTGGCAACCATCTGATGCCATGTCCTTATTGTAGAGGGATAAAGTCCCAACTGTAGCCTAGATATCTCCTGATCAGCTACTGACCTGGGTGCTGAAGGAGTCATTTGGAAATGACCTGGGTGATGAAAGAGCCATTTGGAGATGGTGAGAATCAGAAGCCCACCCCTCCTTGCTCATTCTGGGGGAGGGATGGCAATTTAGTTTACTGCAAGATGTACACCTGGTAAAATCAGGTGTACTATCAGATGCATCAAAAGGGCTGGGTGTGATCACCCATAAAGCATTGCTGTAGCAGGCACTGGCTGATGAGGAGGTGCACACACTAAAGGGACTTGCAATATGGGACTTTTGCTCATGGAGCTGCTACGTAGGGTCCTTGGAGTAGGCCGTACAGAAACCCTGATGGCAGCCTGAATGATGATCCCTCCCAATATCACAAGTTGTTAGGGTTATGACTAAATCCTAAGGTTGGAAGGCATTAGGGATAGAAAGCATGAAGGGGTAAAAATTAAAGATCTGTACATAGCTGTATTCTTATCAAGGTGTCATAGGGGATATGCAGATGTCCCCTGAAAAATAAACTTGGTGCAGCATACTAGCTTGTGAATGCATAGTGACACTCAAGACTTTACTAATGCAGTCGGACAAACATTCCAGATTTCACTAGCCATATATTACTAAATGTTTATCAAGTGTACCAGTTATGTTGTATTCCAGCTGCCATTGCATTTCTGTGCTATGCTGTTAATAACCTCATGTTACCCTCCTAGAATGTAGTGGCGAATGACCAAACAGATGTGTAATGCACAAAGTTTAGATGTCTAGACAAAATTTTGTTTTTGCAGGCAACAGGCTTGCGGTGCCTAGATGCAGTGCTAAACAATTAGGACTCCTGTACCCAGCCTGGCTTCATGACTCAAAGGGATAGAGTGCTGACTGTGACCCCAAATGCTGAGTTTGAGTACCATCTTGGGCACTGGAGGAACTAGGTAGAGGGTATGGGTGAGTGGCACATGGCTCATGGGGGTGGTGGCCCAGTCTGCTGAACCATTGGATTCTGTTGAGGATGGGAGGAACAGCAAGCAGTGCCTGAACTGGGCACTGGTGCTTGGCTACTGCCAGTTCTCCAGAGGGGTGTTGCTTCTTGCTAAGGAGTGTAAAATAGTGTGCATGTCAGCCTGTGCAAGGGAGGTGGGTATTGCTGATCTAGTTTTGTAAATGAGTGTACAGATCAACTGCTTGGAGGAGGAAAAGGTTTTAGGGCTACAAGAAATAAAAACTTTAATGGCTGTCTAAATGACAGCTCCTCTCAGCTGGTTCTCACCCCATTGATAGGGAGCAGATGGGGCAGTTGACTGAGAGTAAAGTGGATAGCTGGTAGAGAGAAACACACACACACACACACACACACACACACACACACACACACACACACACACACACACACACACACACACACCTCCTGTACCTTTCCGCAGTGCAGTATTTAAAACATTGCTGTAACTTCCAGTCTGACTGCTTTGCCAGACTGTATGCACTGGCAGTGAATTTATTTATATTTTCATATATAACATTTTTGACATAATTTTGCAAAACTATTCACCAGCTATGTGGCTGAGGGATAAAACCTTGAGTGTGACCCAGATGATAAAGGTTAATGTAACAACTTGAGCTGGAGCACTGGGATGGGGAGGGGTGGAGTAAGTGGCCAGTTTCAGCTCACACTTCTCTGACGATGGTACTGGGGGTAGCCAGCTAAAATTTCTGGCACCTGGTCAAGACCAATTAGAGCAGCAAACAAGGGACTGCTGCATGTGTTTGGATTTCCAAGTAATGTAGTTCTGTTGAAGCCAGATGTTGTCCTTACAATGAAGCATGCTGATGCTTTCAGGCTGGTATTGCAGCCCCTCGTAGCATAATGACCAGTTGGTATAATGGTTAATGTTTTTGCCTCCCATGCACAAGGTTCAATTCTGACCACCGACCAATGCCTATTTGCAGTTTGCATGTTCTCCCTGTGGGGTTTCTCCCACATCCGAAAAACATGCTGAGTGCTTCCATCTCAAACGCACCAATGAATTGAGCTGTGGGCAGCAGCGCAGGCTCTACATGGTGCCCTATAGGGGGAAGAGTTGTACAGACCAACCGCTTTGGGCATCTACTGTGTTGCACAGTATTCTCAAGATAGGAGAACATGGATCACAGACTACATGCTGTGTCAGGGCTAGCCACTTGATGGTATAAAATATGGCTCTAGATGATTCGGTCATGTTGACTGATGTCACCAAAATGAGCATGGGTAGTTATCGATGATAAGTGGGTTGAGGATCCGGCCTACTCTGACCTACGCTAGGGACCCCTGCTAATGGTGGGAGGGGTATAAGTGCCTCTATTGGCCAGTGTGTACCCCGCCATAAAAGTCAGCAGCCCTGGGTCAATAAGCTACTGTCTGGCCAGTGTCTAGCTGCCCAGGCTGGGTTACCTTGGATAGCTCTGTTGAGCAAAATCTGGATGTAAAACCAACCAACCAACCTGCCAAAATGAGCTGAGAATTGCTATTCTTAATATAAGTTCACTAACAGGATGCATCTTGGATGTAGATGACATGATGATATGGAGGAGGCTAGACATCCTATGTATCCAAGAGATTAGATGGAAGGGCGGTTCAGCAAAGCCACTTGGCTTGGGGTCCAGACTCTGCTACTCAGGAGGGGGACACGCTAGAAATAGTGTATGAATTGTGGTGAGACAAAGGCTTCAGAAAGCAATGAGGGATATCAGAATTAATGACAGAGTCATGGCAATCCGACTCCACTGTAATGATAGGGCAGTATTCAGAATCTCAGCCTATGCCCCACAGCAGGGTTGTGATAGTGAGGAAAAGAGTGCATACAGACAGCAGTTGCAGGACCTACTAGATAAAGCAGGACAGCATGAATTGGTGTTGATAATGGATGACTTGAATGTACATTTCTGTACAGACAGAACAGGATATGAGGACTGCCTATGGCCACATGGGGTGTGGCAACAGGAATAAAGAAGGACAAGCCATTCTAGACTTCTGTCTGGCAAATGGTTTGATAGTAGTCAACACATGGTTCAGAAAGAGAGACAGCCACAAGGTCACATAAAAGAGTAGCCAACATGCAACTCAGGTAGACCTCCTCCTAGTAAGGAAAAGACACTGGGGTAGACTCCATGATTGCAAAGCCACCCCCAATGAAACAGTCGTCCCACAATATAAACTACTAGTGGCCACAATCAGCTGCAAGCAGTGGGCAGAGAAGGCTCTAAGATCAAGAGAGACCAGGCTGCAGACCTGAAAGTTGACTGGAAAGAAAGTACAACAGTTCAAGGAATTACTCAGGGCTCTAGCATCCCAAGAAGAGGAAGAAATAGGTGGAGTTGAACAAGAATGGCAGTGGCTAAAAACAGCATGTGTTAGGACTGCAGAAAAGTTATGTGGCCAAACCAGGTATGGAAATCAGGTACAGAAGGAAAGCTGGTGGTGGAATGCAGAAGTCCAGGAAGTCATCAAAAGAAAGGAGGAGTGCAGGAAGACGTGGGTTATAAACGACTGACCAGGCTAGGAAGGAGTACTGGTTGGCTAACAAAGAAGCTAAGAAAGAAGTTGCAATAGCAAAGAATAGGGCATCAGAGGCGCACTCTACCAGCTTCTGGAAAGTAACTCAGTAAGTGGCACAAAAAAACTATATCAGGTTGCAAGGCAAAGACGGAAAGCTAAAGAAGATAGTAAACACCTTTCATAAGGATGCCAGCAACAACCTGCTCACCAGTCCACAGGACATAAAAGAAAGATGGAAGGAGTATTTCCAGCAGCTTCTGAATGAAGAAAATCCCCCCAGAAACAGCCTACAGTGAAAGAAAAATAGGAGCCCACCCTAGACAAAGTAAGAACAGCACTAGGGGAAAATGAAGTCAGGGAAATCAGCAGGCTCAGATGAAGGCACAGCAGATATGATAAAGATGCTTGGTGAGATGGGGGAGAAATGGCTCCTCAGGGTACTAATAGCAGTGTAGAGAGAAAGGCGTATCCCAGATGACTGGAGAATAAGCATACTTATGACAGTGTACAAGAACAAAGGGGACATCCACAACTGTGGGCAGTACAGAAGCATCAAACTCCTATCACATTGTATGAAAGTTCTGGAGAGGGTGACTGATAAACAGATACACAGAGTGGTAGAAAGTAAGATGGGAGATGAGCAGTTTGTATTCAGATCAGAATGCAGCACAACTGACCTGATGTTTGCAGTGAGACATACTTGAGAAGAAGCTAGAGATGAAAAAGTCCAACTGGACATTCCTAGACTTGGAGAAAGCATATGACATGGTCCCAAGAAAGCTGATCTGGACAGTACTGCGGTGGTTTGAAGTCCCAGAAACATTGGTAGAATTAGTGCAGGCTATGTACAAGGCCCCAATGACTCAAGTATGAACAGTGTTCGGCCTCACAGAGGGATTCCCAGTGGGAGTGGGTGTGCACCAGGGTTCAGCTTTAAACCCGCTGCTGTTCATACTGGTGATGGACTACATTAGCAAACAGGTCGGAGGGGACAGATCAACAAAGTTGCTGTATGCAGACGATGTGGCATTACAGGGTGGTAGAGTGCACACTGTGGGACAGATGAAGAAATAAGAGCAGAAGCCAAAGTAGCTCCAGTTGCAGAAAAGATCAGAGAGAACAGATTACAGTGGTTTGGACACGTGCAGAAAAGTAGAAGACAATCTGGTGAGGAAGATTTGGGGCAGACAAGAAGAAGGTAAGAGGAAGTGCGGATGCCCAGCAAAGAGGTGGATGGATTGTGTGAACGAAGATCTGTGACAGTCAGGCATGAGTGTTAAAGAAGTAGGTGTGGCACTGAATCGAGAGAGTTGACGACAGTTAACACAATACCACGACCCCATGTAGAAAAAATGAGAAAAAGGGGAGCTGCTGATGATGATGATTGCAGCCCCTCTTGGGTGGCTTGCACATTGGCCACGAGGGGACAGATTTATGGTATAAAAAGAAAGAAAAAACAATCAAGAGCTGAGAATTATACTGCACCAGCTGTACTCTTTTTTTTTTTTTCAGGGATGGGGACATTTAGAGTCCAGTCTTTACACACAGTCAGCCCTATCTAGAGGGTGGTGGACCCAGATCACCTGACTGTTTGAACAAAAGTGCTGTGTTAGGCAGCAGTGGTGGTCTGAGCATCAGTGGCGGGAAAAAAAACTGAAAAACTATTCCATGTATCGGAACTCTAGATATGGCATAACCACCCAGACTGTATATAATATACAGTATAAATATGTACATCTAAAAAGAGATCCAACATGGCCAAATGTTTTTGACATCTGCTAGTATATAGCTGAGTTGTCAGAGGGAATTCTTACGTTTTTCTGGTCCAGACACTGGAACAGTTGAACTAGTCACTTTGGTGCTAGCTTGCGCGCTCCTCACAAGCTTTTCCCTTTCCCATAATACCCTGCTACTTACAGCCGTCTCCAGATCCTGCTGTTGCAATTGAAGCACAATGAAGTCTTTAATCATGCTTGAGTCATAGCAGTTACAAGCGTTATCTTCCTTTTTTTTTTTGGTCAAGATTAAGTGGCTGACAATCTTTTTTTTACTTGTTTATTACTAGTTAGAGACATTAATGAGACTACTGCAACTTTTTCTAGTTACATTTATTCTTACCTTTGCTCCCATCTTTCCTCCCTTATTCTCTTCTAGTCCATCTTCAAAGTTCTTATATAACTTATTTCCCTTCCATATTCTTACTATGGATAATCAGTTGTTGCTTTATGATTTTTGACGTGGGTGTGATTTTTTTTCCCCTCATTACTATGTTTGCGGGAGTTAATGGGTCCTCCATTATGGAGAAGCAAGCTAAGCCAGGCTTTAAACAATGGGCTAAAATTCCACTCATCTCCCACATGATGTCTGAGTGTGGCTCATCTGAATGGTGATTGTACTATTTGCAAAAATTTTAGATGTCTTCCATATCACTGTTATGTTCATCACCTAAGCGATCTCCTGCCAAGGATAGCCAAGTGTCCGTCCCATATACCAAAATGTTTACCTGTTACCAGTGTCGTACATCGCACGTATGCTCCCCATGTCAGCATAGGGGATAAAGGTGACATATGGATGCTCCAAACTCAGAACTTCTTTGCTGCCATTCATGAACACCATAGTTGAATTTCAGTTTGAACGCTCTTCACTGCTGTGGATATACCGAGCCTTTTTCAGATAAGTATCCTTTTGGGTTCTTTTTCTTTATATTGTATTTTGAGGGTTCATGTCATCAAAGGGAACTGTCAGTGTGGGAGGCAGATTCCCTATAAGGATCATCACGACAAGTGTTTGTTTTGTGTAGGCACATCGTATGACCACACTTAGTGCTCTAGTTTTTAGGTGTTTGTGCCGAAGACACTTCGCAGCCATCAGTCTTCATTTTCCATTTATCTTGAGAACCAGTATCTCAAGTTGTTTGCTCAGGGTACCGTGGCCAAATCCATCCACCCCGAGGTACAGCTGCCGCTTAATAAAAAGGCCAATAAATTGAGTTCTGATACTGCTGCTGTCTAGACTCTGCCAGATGTCTCTCTCGAGGTGGATAATAACACTGAAGAGCACCCAGTATTGACATCTGTTCCTACTGAAGTAACCGTATTGGAGGCTGGTATGGAACTGGCTTCTCGCATATCCTCTGAGGCTTTGAAACATCCACAGCAGATGTTGAATGGGGACTACAGCTAAATATATTTGAAAAGCTTAGGGGGATTCCCCATATCTTAGTTAGGGAGGAGGTTCCTGGTACCCTCAATAAGTCTAGAAAGGGTTCAAAGCCACTAAGTTTATTTAAAGCTAATGTCCCCCTTAAGAAGAGACAGAAAACTAAACATTTTCCCCCACCACCGAGGATCCTCAGAAAGAATGGCAGGATTTTACTCAGAGCTTGTTTAATGCTCTGATGGTTTTGAGACCAACACAGGGGGTTTGTGTGCCTGCTCCTCCTTGGTCTTTTACATCTAAGAGATCTAGGGAGCATGACTTTTCTGCTGAGAAATCAGATTCAGATGAGGATTCCTTAGCTTACACCTCCCAAATACCATCAACTTTGGATGATGGCTCTAAGGAGGAGGAGCCCTGGCTCTCCTTTAGAGGAATTTTCCTTTGAAGATACAGTGGTTTGCATGATGAAGCATTTTATGTGGAACTGCTGCCAGGTCTGTGATATCCCCTAAACATTCTGCTTTTCCCCCTGTCTTGGCTGCTCAGCTAGATACTTTTTTGGTTGCTTCCTTGGCTCCTGATTTCCAATCTTTTGCCTTTAAGAAGCCTGATCATTTGTATAGTGTCACACCAAGTTTCAGGTTTCTTTAAAAGTGTCCCTCTGCTGACCCAGCTGTGGTGTCTGTCTCAGCTGGTAATTCTTCCAGGCTTTTACCTTCTTCTCTCTGACAAGGACAGTTGAGCTATGGAGAGGCTGAGGAAGAAAGTGTATACTTGTGCCATAAATTATCAAACTCACATGACCAGGTATATTTTATCCCTTTTGTCTCTAACTGGAAGGGGGTATATGACCTGCCTGATACTGAGGCCAAGTTCACTGCTGTTTCCCAGGTGGTATCCACTTCTTAGGTGACTTGTCACTCCATCAAGTAGCTACAATGCTGCTGATGCATCCACTAGAGCTACTGCTTCAGGTTCTGTAATGAGACGCTATTCATGGCTTTGTCTTCAGGCTTTACCTGATGATATTAAGGCTAAGCTTCTTGATACTCCTTTGGATAATCAAAATCTCTTTGGTACTGCTGTTTCTGATTTATTTAGTTTATCTGTGGGGTGTTTCTAGAGTGGATCCTTTTGCCTCCCCTCTGAAAACACAGCTTCCTTGCTTCTGTTCCAAAGTCCTCTGGTTTGGAAGGTGGATGCCATGTCTTTTTCCCAGAAGGGGATGTTCCTCTATACTTTTCTTCCACTTCCTTTTCTTCCCAGGGTCCTGCACAAGATCAAACAGGACTCTCCAAGAATCTTGCTGGTGACTGCCTTTGGCCCAGAGAGCACTGGTTCTCCCTCCTGTTTCATCTGGCCGGGGGCACTCTTCACAAATTGTTACAAAATGGATCTTTTCATGCAAGACTAGTCTCAACTTCACCCTCACTTGCCCACACTTCTGACACTTTGGGTGATAGGGCTTTAATATACCCTTTTTGTAGGAATCATAGGATCATAGGAAGTTACTAGGCTATTGGCCCTGAGGCCCTTACAAGCCTAGCCAAGAATTTAGCCCATGTTCCAACAGGTCAGCACCCTATGCCACTGTCCAGCAGGGACACAGGTGGAATCCCAGTGATGTATTTTCTGTTCCCCATCCAGTTGTCCAGGTTGCCCTTAAAAAAGGTTAATGATGTACTCTGCTTGACATGGAGAGGGAGTCTATTTCACAAAAGGGGGGAGTCTCTGGGACACAAATCTGTCCCACCAAGTCCTATTGATGTCACAGACCAGGTTGAGGTCACATGTGTGGTTTACTTGAGTGGAGTTGACTTGCGGATATGCAGCTGTCCCATCAGGGCAGAGTCTGAGATTGCTTTGCATGCCAGACAGAGGTCACCATTGAAGAATCTGTAGAAGACGGAGTAGAGGGACAGGGCCTTTAGCCTATCTGTGTAGGGTAGATGTTTGAGGCCATGGATTCTCCTGGTGAGGAACCTCTGTGGTCTATCTAGCTGCTGCATGTGCTTTTTGAGGTACATGGCAAAAGAGTCATTGTACTCAATAATGAGTCTTATAAGGGAAAAATACAGGGATGTTATGACCACCTTGTCCTTGGATGAGATACCCTTACTAATGAGGTGGGCAATGTAGAAAGTCTTCCGTACAGTGGAGGCAGTATGGTGGTCAAAAGTCAGTTTGTTATCAACCTGGCTGCCCAACTCCCTCATGACTGACTGCGTGCTTAGGACCTTATTATCAATGTGATAATTTGTGGGGACGTCACTCTCCCCATAGGGGATGATGCATTTTTTTGGCATTCAGTTTGAGGCCATGTTTCTGGCACAAGTCATTTGTTTGGGTGAGACCGTCTTGGCGGATGTCCACATCACTAGAGGAATTGATGACAGCACTCAGCTTGCAGTCATCTGTAAACTTGGTCAGACATATCCCACTGGTTTGGACTGCATTTCAGAAAAGTATATCCCAAACAGCAGAAGCCCGAAGACCGATCCTTGGGGTACACCGCTCGTTACGGGTCTACTACTTGAGGTGGCTTCCCTATTTTGACTAGGTGGGTTCTATCAGTAAGCCAGTTTGCTACCCATCTAGTAACATATGGATTTATGCCTAGTTGAGCGAGTGTTTCTATTATACCCGAGTGGGGAATAGTATCAAAGGCTTTGGACAGGTCAAGGTAGACAGTGTGCACCATCTTCCCATCATCCATGGCCTTGTTGGCTGTCTCAAAGAAGTTGACCAAATTTAACAGGCTTGACCTCCCCCTTGGCAAAACCAAACTGTGTGGGATCGATTGTCTGGAGGTTTCCAATGTCCTTGTTAATGAGGCCCAAGATAATCCAATCCATGGCCTTGCAGATCAGGTTAGTTAGGCTGATGGGTCTATAATTTCCTGGATCGGTGGACGCTCCACCTTTGTGCAAAAGGATGACAGTGGCTGCCCTCCACTTGGCTGGCACAAAGCCGGTACTCAGGCTTTGGTTGAATAGGATGCCTAATGGTGCTGCAAGTTCCTGCTGAGTTCATGTAGGATGCAGCCTGGGATGTTATCGGGTCCCATGGAGGCTGTATTTTTTTGCCTTTGAGAGGGAAGTGATGACTTGCTTCCTAAAGATAAGGGGAGGGGGGCAGATACTGGGAATGTCCTGTTTTACTGATGGGGGACAGAGGGGTATAGTTTTCACTGAACCTGTCTGCCAGCAGATTGGCTATATCTACAGCATTTGTGTATGTGGTGTTCGGACCACCAGTTCTGAGCAGGTCTGAGTGTTTCCCTTGAGATTGCAGACACATGTGAAGAAGGCCTTATGATTGATTGTCTTTAGTAGATGTAGCCAGTTTGAGCTCGAAGTTTGATTTGCAGGATTTCACTACTGCTCTTATTTGCTTCTTTAAGCTATAGAGAGATTGCTTCCAGTTAGGCACCTACTCCTTCTTGATCCTGGACAGCAATTTGTTCCTTTTATTATAGAGTTTATTTATTGCAAGTGTCCACCAGACAGGTTTCTCTTCCTTGAGGAGGATGATTTTGTCCTGTAGGTATTCCTGATTCCATGCAGCTATATAAATGCTCATATAGTACTTTGGTGTAGGTTTGGACAAATGTGTCAGTTCCTATGGAGGGGGAGGGGGCTGTGAAGTTGTTTATACCTTCCCTCAGGAGGTTGTAATCAGCTTTGGAGAAATGTTTTTGTTTGACCCTAGCTTGAGGGGGGGGGGGGTGACTTTGAAAGTGACCACTTTGTGGTCAGATCTTACCAGGGATGATGACACTATAAGGATGCTGCAGTGGTTACTCATGTTGGTTAATACGAAGTCCAAGATATTTTCACCTCTTGTGGGGGTGTCGACCAACTGGTCCAATGCATTTGCACTGAAGAAATTAAGGAATTGGGCATTTGTGTTTTGGCATGGGTATTTCTTCCAGTCTATGGTTGCATAGTTAGTCACCCAGGATCAGGGTAAAGGGTTGAATCTTGATAGATTCAAAGAGGTCCAGATAGGTGGAGTGGACTTCTTGAGTCACGGTTGGAGGCCTGTAGCTAGCTATGATTTGAATAGGGGTCTTGTCAGTTAACTGCACCTGTAGAGTTTCCTGTGGGTCATACTGTTTGACCAGCCTAGAGGTGTGTATGTCTTTTATATATTTTGCAACTCCACCTCATTTTGCTTTGCTGCCCACAGTTTGGGGTCTGAATGTGTGACAGGATGAGTAATGTGTTATGGCTGTGATGCTCTCTGCAACTTTGAACCAGGTTTCTATGACTGCACGAATGTCAGCATCTTCCAGGGTTAAGAATGCTCGCAATGAGTGCAGTTTCATGTTTAGACTCCTAGCATTTAGCAGCATGACCTTTAATTTAAGTTTTGATGAAATTCTCATGTTGGTAGTTTTGACCTCATGGCATTGCCTAAAAAGGCACAATGGGAGAGGCAAGAACCTTTGCCAGGAGCCTGAAGCCCAAGGGAGACAGATGCAGGAAGGCTAGGAACATACCTGCCTGGGACACACATTCAGCGAGCTCGATCATATCTCTCTTCATATAGTCCAGGGAGGTACTTCTCAAGCCAGTCATAACAGTACCTGTTAAGAGAGTTGAGTGCATGGGTGATGTGGCAGATTCTGGTACCCAACAAACAACTAACCATGACTTTCTCCTTATTCACCCTGATAAGAGGCACATCTGTGTGCCTCACAATGGAGTCTCTTATAACTAATATGTTGGGTTTATGTTTAGGCCTTAGTGGCTGTGAGACACAGGTGTGTGGACTGTGTGTGGTGAGATGGGCAGTGGAGTTTGCGTGTGTTTTTGCCTCTGAGGTATCTTTTGTTTGGGTATGTTTTTCTTTTGTTGAGGATTTCCACATATGTGGGGGTGTGTTGTGTAGGTGTGGGTGGTGTTTGAGGTGTGATGTTCATGTTGACAACCTTCTCAGTGCCAGATATACTGGCTTGTGGGGGAGAAAGCAATGACACTAGGTGCTTGATGTAATTGCATCTCTCACAAATTGTGTTCGTAGGTGGTAGTAGTAGAGGGTTGTCCATGTACATGAGGCACTTGCTACATTGTCTCAGGATGCCCATATCAACCAGATTGGCAGGAGAAAACACAGGAAACTGTCCATCCATATTTGTCAGAAACTGAGGGAGAGAGAGCTAAGAGGGTAAAGGGTGGAAAGTCTAAGAGTAGTACTACTAGGCGATCACACAAGTGCTACTAAGATAAAATTTGTAGCTGGAATACCTCATCAAGCATTAAAAAACATGCAGCTAAAGTCTGGATGCAGCAAACCTGTATCTAGACAATGCTACTCAATTTAAGGTTAAGAACACAGTAAAACCAAATCACAAAGAAGCACAGATTAACAACTTAGAGTCAAAAGTACAGAACTCACAGTATGAAAAAATACAGTTAAGCAGTAATGAAATGCAGTAAAATGCAGTTACAGTAATGAATTGCAGTAGATAGCAATGAAATATAGTTAATCAGTAAATTGCTTTAAAACAGTAGCTCACAATCACAACAGTAAAAGACAGCTCAAATAAAGCAGCAATTCAGAAGAATACTGTCATCAATTTAATAAGGCTACTGACAAGCAGTAATAAATGCGGCAAGCTATAAGCAGTTGAACTCCTAAGCACAAGCAGCAAAATGAAGTAGGAAGAGGCTCAGTTTTTTTTTTAGTAGAAAATGAGGAGACAGAAGGTAATTCAAGGTTCACAGAAGGAGCTAATGTAATAGGACTGGGAGGGTCTATATTACCGTGTTGAAAGACATGTTCGCCGAACACGTCTTAGTCGACACAGAAATATCGACCTGTTAACATAGCTGGCCTTAGGCATAGGGCAGCTAGGTGGCCGCCTAGGGCGCCAGTCTAGCAGGGGCGCTTTTCCAGTATTTATTTGGTGTAGGTAGACCAGGATGGGGCACCAGGTAGTGTGGGGGGGTGCCATGGAGCCCTTTTGCCTAGGGCACCAGTTGACCTAGGGCCGCTCCTGCCTGTTAAAATCCCGAACGGCCAAGTCAGTGAATTTTTTCCCAGGAGAAAAAAATTGCATTGTGTCATCGGGGATTTGACCTTTTCCCCACTTTAGTGCAATCTTGGAGTTGATATATTTAGTTGGGGTGGGTATGGAGGACGAAACTCCCACGTTGTAGGGTTTGAAAGTGTGTTTTTTGTGTGTATGGCAGAGTGATTTTTTTTCCCCTGGGAAAAAAATTTGCTGACTCGGCCGTTTAGGGTTTTAGCAGGTCGATATTTCCATGTCGATTAAGACATGTTCGGTGAACATGTCTTTCGACACGGTAATATAGACCGACTGGGGGAGTGTCCAATATCAAATTTATACTAGATGAGGGAAACTCAAAGCCACCAAGCTTTAATACCACAACAGCGGGTGGGTGGGATACAGAACATCAGAACAGAGGTAAGGATTGAATTCACTAAGCCTAAAGCAAACAGTTGCACAGTTTAAACAGATATGCGACAAATGTTTTTAGTAAAACAGAAGTGCAGAAAACAGTTGAAAATAAGCACTTATGATACCATGCTTAGGGTTCTGCAGGAGGCCAGGAAGCCTAATCTCAGAAATTCCAGTATGCCCTGGTGAAAGAGATTTTGTCTTTGTCTTAAGCTTCAGTAGGATCCTTTTTCATTAGGAGTCCATTTAGTTCTCTCATACTAGTGTGAACCACTCCATGCTGGCTTTGCATATTCTCCTGTTAAAGCTCACTTGTCAGCAATTCCTGAAACGCATCCTCTACATCTAGCCCTCAAAAAAACCTATCCCTCCCTCTCTCTTGGGACCTTAATTTTGTTGTTGAGAAATTGAAATTGACTCAGGATCCTTTTGACCCTGCTGATTCTTCTTCTTTGTAACATTACACCTGGAAGACAATTAGTTGCCCTCACCTCCACAAGAGAATTTCTGAACTGCAGGCCTTGATGGCAATTTCCCCTTGTTTTGATTTTTCATAGGGACAGGCTGTGTCTGCATGCTAATCCTTGTTTCATGTCCAAGATGGTTAAGGAGTTGTTCCTTAATCAGTCTGTCCAATTCCTTTCCCTTTTTCCTTCTCCGCAATCTGCTAGTGAAAAGTGTGTGCACACCTTGGATCTTCATAGACAGCTCAGGTATTACATAGATATGATGAAGGTCATAAGCAGATCTGAGCATTGGGTCTGGCAATTTCCAAGCAAACCATCTCCTGGATTTCGAAGACCATTTTCTTTTGTTATTCCTTTCATGGCAAACAGTTTTCTGCCCCTGTTTGAGCCCATTCTACCAGGGCAGTGTCTTCCTCTGGAACTTTCTTCAAGGGTTTGGACACTATTTCCATCCCTGAAACTGCTCATAGGTTCATAGTTTCATAGATTAGTTATCTGTGCACACATTCACTAAACATTACAAGTTGGATGTCATTTCCAGGGCCAGGGCAGGTTTTTTCCAAGGCTGTGCTTCATGAGTTGTTTGTGGAGTATTCCTCCTCACATTCCTTATAGTAGTTTTTGTACTCTGCCACATGTTATGCGTACTGCAGCAGTGATGTAGAAGGACATAGTACAGTTGTGTAAAACCTTACCGTAACAGTAGATGTCCTTCTGTTCATTGTTATAGTGTTTAGTCCCTCCCTCCTGCTTCCTTTTCTTTCTTTTTCTTTTGGGAACATCTGGCTGGCCGAATGGTCTTTACCTTTTTCTTAGACATCTCCTTTTTCCCTGGATGTTCATGCTGTTTCTCCTGGGGTGAGTCTAGTCCTTCTGGGACACTTCAGTTCTGAGTTTGGAGCATTCATAGGTCACCTTTATGCTCAGTGCTGACACGAGGAGGTTATGTCTGACATACAACACTTGGTATTAGGTAAAGGCTTTGGTATACTGGCTGGACGATGTGGTATCTTTAGCTGGAGATCCTACAGGTTATTAATACTGCAGCAGTGAAGAGGAGGACATCTACTGTTATGGTAAGATTTTATGTAACTTTACTTTTCTGTACCCTTCTTGACAGAAGGAATGGATTTTAAAGGGGTTAATTTTGAAATGAAGTGGCAGGAAAAGAAAAGGCATCCTATTTTGATCTGAATAAATTATCTTCAGAAAAACTGAGACCAGACCAGATCAGAAAAAAGAGAGAGCATCGAGCGAAGTCTGAATTGCCCATCCTATAGAAGATAGCTCCTTTTAAAGAGCTAGGCCGTCCTCTTCTTCTCCATGACCTGGAACTTCTTCCATACTGGACAAATCTTCCCCTCCTCCCTGGCAAAAGTCTTCCAGTACTTCAGACTTGTCACTGAGGTTAAGGACAGGTAGTTTTTTTTCATCTGTAAAGGATCTGTCAGGGATTTTTGTCTTGTAGACCTGTATCTGTTTCTTCCCTGCAAACCCACATGTTCCTTAAGAGTCCAACTCCCTCTGGATTGTGAATGTATGACAGCAGCCTTTGTCAAGGCCCAGGTACAGTACAGTGTTATCTTATCTCCCTCTGTTTCTGTGGTGGCTGGAGATACACAGCCATCCATCCTTCCTCTTATTTCTCCTCTAGCCCTTGTTTCAGTGCTGGTATTGATGGAATCCGTGACTGTATCTGTTTCCACTTCCTCAATTTTGGCAGATGTCATTTCTACCTTGCCAATTCCCTTGACACAGGTGGCTCCTTCTTTGCTGATTCTGTCAGATCTGAGGAACGCGAGGGCCAAGGGACTCTGTGTCGATATTGACCCCATTGTTGTCAGGATCACTGTCTGCTTCAGAGTACTTGGCGTTTGACCCCTCTGTACCAGAAGTCTCTGTAATGACTTGGATGTTAGAGATTTTGCTGTAAATGGATGAGGTCTGTGCCTGTCCACCTGGTGCTGGGGGATGCTCACCCTGAATATCTCAGTTGACTCAGTGATGCTGAGGAGAATCCAAGTTCCAAGTTTGTTCTTTGCGAAGATCCATACAGACCTCATCAGTATTACCCAGAGGCACCGCTGAAGCTGGGCACTTTGACCAATCATTTGTGTTACCATTGGACTAAGGAACCCACAGGCCTATAATGCTGAGATCAGGGGAGCCCTCTTTCCAAGAGAGTTCAGAAAACTGTCCTCTCAGTCCATCTAGAAAGATGAGGTGTAAGAGGAAGCACCTTGACTCTTCTTCAGTCACCCTCACCAGATACAGATCTTGATGAAGGGGAGGTTTCACTGAAGTACCCCTCCAGAAGTCGCCTCCATTGGAGAAATGATGAGTGGATCCTAGCCCATAGACATCACCTCCTGGGAGGAAGAAATCTTTCAGGAGACCTATAAATCCTCTCCCCCAGTGACATGAGTAGTGCAACCACAAAACAAGCTAGTTGATTGGTTTGCAGTAAAGCAGTTCAGGAACCAGATGCTTAATCGCTACCACTTAAGCTGGCTAGAGTGTTGTGTACCCGCAAATATAGCACTGGAGTAAGGGACCACTTGTATACTCCTATAGTAGTATCGGCTGTGACTACCAAATAGGATCTCTCAGGTGATGCTCAGGCTACTCATTTATCGAACCAAGAATCCAGGATAATGGATAGGCAAGGGAAGTGAGTGTATGCATTTAGTATGTTCTCGATGAAAACTTTTTTCTCTCTCTTTTTTTTTTTTTTTTGAAAGTTTGTTGCAGTCAGGTTTCAATGCAACACGTTAACATGCTCCTCATGCATGCTGTGTTTGTTTATCTGCAGATGGTGGGTAGTGCTCCATTATTGACAAACAATACTATCTTTTAATACATCGCTACCTATCTAACATCAGCAGTTTTTTATCTTCATCAAATTTTCTCATTATACAAATGTCATTCCTTAATACCTCTGTGTTCTGTTGCTTTAATTTTTTTTTTTTTTTACTTAAACAATGGCTTTCAGGGCCTGGTAATCGTTGCCCTTTAAACACCAAAACCTATAGCAAAGTCCATCTGACTGAATTTCATCTATGTACAAATCCCATTCTCCCTCTCCTGATATGTTTGCTATGGCAAATGACTCCCTTCTCCCCCTTACCATCCTTCTTCCTCCATCCATCCATTCCATCTGTTAAAGTTCTCAGCCCTGACTCTTTCACTTCTCTCACCTCGTCTAACATTACATTCTTAAGGTTTTTCTGTTTCTTTCTCTTTTAGGTTGTTTGCCTTTTTTCCATTATTTCATTATTAGGGTCATAGGTTCATACTAAGCTAACTGCCCGTCAAGCCATTTTAAGCCTAGCTAATTATCCCTTGTGAGACTCAAACCCTGCACCTTGTGTTTGTAAGGCAAACACCTTAACCATTAGGCCACCCTCCCAACCCGACCTTCTTCCCCAAAAGTTATAATAATCCCTACCATTTCCTTATTTGCGTCTGGCTCATCATTCCCATAGCTTAAAAGAAATATTTTTTTTCATTAAGGTAATTTTTGCAGAAATGATTTCTTTTAATAGCTGCCTTAATTCGGCCTGGAATTCTCTCAGCCTTTCACATTCTCAAAAAATATGTACCTATGACCCATCTTTTACTCCACATCTCTAACATGTAGAATCTGCTGTCAGAAAAATTGTATGCATTTGTCACATATCTCAGTAACCAAATAATTTCTGGCCATTCCTCATCTGTTATATTTTTACATAACTCCCTCTCAAAGACTTGTCATTTTAAGCCTTACTCTTGTGTATTCCTTCTACATATCCAGTTCTTGCCTACCTCCACTAATCCGCTCATCCCTTCTTTATGTCATGCCTATGATTTCTTAATCCCATATGTTCCCATTCTGATGACCTTTCCAGCTTAAACTCTGTCTTCAGTTCCTCCCATGCCTTCAGTTTCCTTCCAGTATGTATTTGAGACCAGTACTTCACTCAATTCTGTTTCTTGCTCCATCTCCACCAGTTTGTCTCTTTTTCCTTGTTTTCCTTTAGTCTCCCTGTGGTGACAGCCCACTTTCTCCACTTGTTCCCGTTCCCATATTGCCATATTTTTTCAAAATTCTTTCTGGATTTGCCTCTGTAACTAAAGTATCTTAAAATATCTCCATTATAGCTCTTCCCTCTCTTAAATTTCTTTCTCCTTACACTAATGTCCCTTTCCGGTCTGCAGTGTCATGAATATCCGCCATCCTTAATACACTCACTACAGATATGCCTGCAGGTATTCTTTCAAACCTGGCACTCTTAGCCCTCTATTCTCTATTATCTCTGTTGTTCTTTCCCATGATACTTTTCCTTGCCATATGAAACCCCAACATAATTGCTTTATCTTTTTTTAAAAAATAATGTCCAGCAGTTACCAAAATGTCTATCCTGAGTATATAAATTGTGGCAAAATACATATCTGTAAGGATCTGCACTTTCTGGTCTATCTACAAACTCAGCACTCTCCTCCTCTCAGTCTGCCCTTTCACTTTACTATGTATGTCTTCATATGTTCCCTTCGTGGTGTTTTCTATTGTTTCTTTAAGCCAGATTCCCACATATTTTATTTCATTCACCAGCATTCTGTCAGTCATCTCATCTTCACTCTCCGTTCCACTTTCATTCATAATTAATATTTTAATTTTGTCTTTGTGTCATACTTCTCAACTGTCCAGATTTTCGGCTCATATTTTTGGTCTGTTCCACATAAAATTTGTGTTTTCTTGCTAATAATTGAAGAGTGAAGTCACTAAGTAACAAATAATGACAGACTTAAGTTTCATACCATGTCTTTCAGAGAACACATAATAGTACAAAAGCCTACTATTCTAGCAACCATCTAAGTGTATAGAAGCAATATTTAAAGTCTGCTGGTATTTTTTGGCATTTGTCCCCAAATTATTTTTAGCTTTGTCCCGATTTCTTACTCTGAGAGGTTGAGAGGCATGCAACTTAGTTCAATCTATATCCTGACTTTCAAAAAGCTAACAACATATGACATGATGTATCTACATGTTTCCTATAGTTTGATAAGGTAAGCAACACATCGTCTGCATAAGGATAGTTTTTTTTTTCTCAGTTCCCTGTCTGTACCCCCAGATTTTACTTTTGTTTATGGATTCCACCAATGGCTCAATATGCAACACAAACATAATGGTGAAAGGGGACACCCCTTGTCTCATCCCCCTTCCAATTTCAGTCTTATTTGACAGTTTTGCTCTTATCTTCACCTTGGCTTGTACACCTTCATATATAACTTCAGTCATCCTTATCCATTCATCTGGGAATCCGTTCCTTTTTGTTGTTTCAAGCAAATATCTCCATCCCACCCTAACAAATGCTTTTCCAGCATTTAAGGATATTAAGGCCAGTTCCTTACCCTGGAGCTTGCATCTTGCATAAATATCTATCAACACCCTTATGAAGTTTTCAGTTGTCCTTCTCCCTCCCACAAAACTTGTCTGGACCTTATGTATTAATCTTGGTAATATCCTTCCCAGTCTGCCTGCCTGTATTGCCATAAAGCATTTATAAATAATCCTATACGATGATGGTTGTCTGGGATCATTCCCTTCTTTATGAATTAATGAGATAACTTCCTCTCTCCATGATTTGGTATTGCTCTCTCATCCATTAGATCATTAAATAACTGTAACCACATTTTGACAATCTGTTCCTTCTGTAAATCAATGGTGATTTCCCTGTCTGCTTCCCTTTCCACATGTTCCTTATTTCCTCTGCCTTAATTTTCCCTAGTAACATCAGCTTTTCATCCTTCTCCAACATTATCATCGCTGTCCATTCCCAACTTTCTCTGTCCACACCTATCCCTTCTTCTACATCCTTTTTTATATAATTCTAAGTAATACTGTCTAAACTTCTTCAGTATCTTCCTTAATGCAGTCACTACTTCTTCTTGAATGCCATCCACTAACTCATACACCCCTCTTTTTAAAAACCTCTTGCTGTCTCAGTTTTATAACCACTATCTCTGTTGCCCTAGGCTTCACCTTAAAAAAATAACATTTCCATCAATATCCTTTCCTTCCCAAATCTTCTCATCCTTTTGTCTTTGAAATTTCTTCTTTATCTTTCTCTCCGTCTGTCTTTCTCTCACTTACATACATTGATTTCCCTTCCTCATGTCTCTCCACTAGTTTTTTTCATTGCTTCCATGTTTTCCTTTCTTCACACTTTTTGCTGTAATTTGCTAATCTCACACCTCCTCACCTCTTTTACCCTATCCTATCCCTCTGCCATGTTATTCCCCCTCCTTCTCCAGAAAATTTCTGATTATTCCTGTTAACATTGTCTTATCTTTCTAATTTTCCAGTAAATATAATGGTAATCTCCAGTGCTTCTCCATCAGTGGGCCTTCATCTCCCTCAGTTCACAGACCTATCAGTGCATGGCCTGAGAATGCATTGGGGTTCTGTTTTTGTCACTTCTTTAACCCATCCCATAAGCTCCTTTGTAATATATCCTGTATCAGTCCTTGACTGGGTTTTGTGTGTTTGTGAGTAAAATGTGTATTTCCCTCCAATTTGCCTATTAACAATGATCGCTCCAGCATCTGCCCACCTTACAGACTTTATGCATTCAGTCATACATCTACTGTTCTTGGTTAACTTCCTAGCTTTCTGTCCCCTGCTTCTCCTCTTTTAACTGTTGTGTTCCAGTATGCTTTACATTTCACTACTCCTTCCTCAAACCTTATTATCTCAGCAAAAATACCCCTTATCTCTCTCTCTCTGATTGAAGCTTTTTAGTGGGATATCAGCCAAAACCATTGATGTCGTAATATCCTCTATTATATCCTTTATTCTAGGATATTTACATTTCCTATCACTAATTTACCCTTTATTTTCATTGGACATGAATTTTTAAATAATGACACCACTCCTCTTTGCCTCTATTTTCCCCCAGGAAGAGCTAGCTTCCACTTTATATACCCCTCAACTTAATCTTGCATGTTCTTCCTGCCCAAGTTGTGTTTCTTGCAAGATAAGTACAGACACTTTTGTTCTCATTTTATGTGCCATTATTCTCTCTCTATCTCAGCCCCAAGCCCATTAACATTCCAAGACCTTATTTCTAAACTGCAGGTTATTTAACATTTCCCTTCATTCTTATCCTCTTTCCTTTAATTTCAGCCGGGTGTTAACAAATTCTGCCTCATTATATCCTTCACTACATCTTTCTTTCTCTCTCTCTCTCTCTCCTTCTTCTGCGCCAACCAATTGTTTATTTCTCCTGCATTCTCATTCCCCCACATGAACATCTGTTTTTTATATACATCTACCCTCCAACTTATTTCCCATCTTCAAACCTGAAACTATGTATGCGCACACACACACACACACACACACACACACACACACACACACACACACACACACACACTGCCTTCCATCTCTATGCCATAACTATGACAGCACTGCTTTAGCTTTCTGGGAGTCTCCTCACCTTGCACCACATCTTTCTCCTCAGTGCTTAACTCCTTACGTAGTCCACATCTATATCCATCGAAGTATATCTTGTCTGTCTTTCATCTTTCCTCTCCATTCTACCCGCTATCCATTCCTTCTTACCCATGTCTTAAATCTTTGTCTAATCCTGTTCCTTCAGAGCCCTGCACTACTCAGTCTGCCTAATTATAACCAAATAACTTTCTTCATTTTCTAACTTTGACCTTTCTCAGTTGTTATCTTACGCTGCTTCCTATCTAATACCATTTCCTCCCTTGCATCGACCTGTGCTATTTTGTTGTTCTATAGAAATTTTAATGCAACTTCTGATAACCATACTTCAGATCTGTTTCTTTCTCAAAATGTATTATTGCATCCTCTTGTTCCTACCAGCTTCACCATTTGTTTACCATCTCCTCATTCCATCGTATCCTATTGCTTTTGTCTTTTCCTTAAATCATTTGTTCCAGTAGCTGTTCTTACTGCCAATTATTTCAATGTTATGCCATATTTCTGAATTATTCCCCCTCACCCCCTCCTGTAGATTAGGAAGCTAAATCATTTCTTACTGCCACATGTTTAGCCTCTCCAATGTTATCCTTAATTCTCCTTCCCTTTGCCTTCTTGAACTATTATTCCTTCCTGTAATGAACTTATCCTTCCATATTGAGCTTGTTTCCTTTTTCTTGCTACGCCCAGCCTTCTAAGCATCATACCTTTAATTTCCTCCACAACCCCCACTGTTTCCCCACCTTGTATCTTTTTTCTGAGTGTCTAGCTACAGTTATATGCTACCCAAGAAGTGTCAACTTTTCATTTTTCTGTTTTTGTAGGTCCGCATGCTTTCTGTAGTTTAATGCAGCACAATCATCGTGCTATAAGACCATCTGTGCCCCCTTTGGCTTAATGCAGTTGATACTGGCCATTTCACATTATTGGGTAAGCTATCTCCCTCAAGGTCATTCCCCCTGTATGGTTAAAATAAACTTAATATTGTCTATACTTATCATATGCCATTGTATTCAATTTCTTAAATAAATTTTGCTGCAATAATCAAGGCTGTTCTTATCACATTTGTAGTCACTTCTCAACCCTACCATCTCTCACGGGGTATTCCTTTATCAAAGTCCACATAATTGCACAGTTTCACCATTGTAATGTGAATTAATCAATGTAAATGTTCTTGTACATCAGTCACACTTGGTTTTTCCCATCCCATATATTTGTCTAAATCATTACCTCAGTTCTTGCTTATATTATTTTCCCAACCAAGTAACAAAGTCAAACGTGGCCCATACTTCTATTATGTACTACTATTTTAATATTTCATATTTAATACTGTGTTAATGTGAGCATGCCAGCTTGTTTAACTTGCAATCATTGCTTTGCCTCCTGTTCCTCCCATTGTAACTTTCCTCCTAGTTTTCATTCTGCTTTCCCTTACATAAAATAGCTAATGTGTTCCAGTTGTCATCAACAATGTCCATTTCCTTTCTATATTTATTTTACCACCACCCCAACGCTGCATATTAAGTTCCATCACTGATTCCAGAGGCATCCTTCACACTGTACTGTAAAAGAAAATGCAGTTCGTGTTCATTTGCCATCATAACTTTCCAAGTGTTTATAGTAATACCCTTAAACGTAATATTCCCCAAAATAATCCCATTCAGTTACCCCTTCGAAGTTTCAATAATGTGGTACCCATAAACATATAACAACTTCTAAAATACTTTTTCGTTACTTACTGCTTTCTCCCATCAGTCCATTCACTCTGTTCTACAGTCTAAAACAAATCCCCCAGGATCCACTCTTGACTGAATATTAGTCACCCATTCTAATAAAATTACCAACTCTGGCACCATCCCTGACTCTGTTAGCGACCACCTCCCAGCTTTCATTTACCGTTCAACCACCTCCCATCCACACCTACATAAAAATATTCAGACCCGCATCCTTAGTAAATTTGACCCCAAAACTTTCTATAACTATCTCAAACAAATGAGTTAGAACATTCTAAAAACCCTTCCACTCGATAAAGCCATAGACAACTTTAATTCTACATTCCTAGATGCTCTAAATTCCCTAGCTCCACTAAGGAAAAAAAGAATAAAAACTATAACTGCCCCTTGGCTAACCAAAGAAACAAAGCAAATTATGCATCAAAGAGACAAATCATGGAAGCTTTACCAAAAGAATAAACTTCCCGAAACCCTTCTCCAATATACACAGCTCCGTAACTTTGCAAAAAAAAAAAAAACAAATCTTTAGAGACAAAGCATCTACTACACTAAGCTCCAGTCTAACCATCCCCAAAACCCTGGGCTTTTTTGGAACTCCATAAACTCACTCCTCAACCCAGGCTCCCAAAATAACCCCTGTCCGGACCCAAGTTAATATGACCTCGAATTAGCCTCACTATTCAACTCTTTCTTTATAGAGTCAATATCTGACATAATGAAAACTTTTCCCAACAACAACCCATCTCTTCTACATTCCACCTCATCTAAGTCCCCAAATAAACTCCCCCCTATGTTTGAGCTTAAACCTGTCTCCACTAACTACATAAAAAGACTTCTATCCAAATTTAAACCCTACTGCAATGCACCTGACAACATCCCCTCTTCCATTCTCAAGTCTGCTGCCGATGGTATAGCTCTCCCAATTAGTATCCTAATTAATAGATCCATAAAGGAATCCTATGTCCCTGACCTCTGACATTCTGCCTTTATTCTTCCTCTCCACAAGGGAGGCAAAAACACTTAACCTCTCCAAGCTTCCACCCTATAGCTCTTCTCTCTCCAATCTCCAAAATCCTAGAAAAATGCATCCACCTCCAACTTATGTCTTTTTTCTGACTAAAAAACAACTTCTTACCCCTACCCAACATGGCTTCCAACCAGGACATAGCACCATAACAGCTCTACTCTCATTCTTTGAAAATGTCAATCAAGCCCGAGATTCTGGGAACTTAGTATCCACAGTGCTCCTAGATCTCTCTAAAGCATTTGATACTGTTTCCCATAAGCACCTTCTAAGTCCCCTCTCAAACCTAAATCTCTCCCAAAACACACTTTCCTGGTTCTCAAGCTATCTGTCAGATAGATCTCAGGCTGTGAAATGGAAAAAAAGCACCTCACCTTTCTTACCCACCCCTACTGGAGTACCACAGGGGTCCATCCTCGGACCAATGGCGTTTAATATCTTTATCAATAACTTTCACTCTGCTAATCTTTATCAATAACTTTCACTCTGCTATTCCTAATGCCAAAGTCATCCAATATGCAGATGACTCTACACTTGTCTGCTGTGCGTCTAACCTCCCTGAACTCCTATCTAAAACTCAGACTGCCTTCTCAACTACTGAGATCTGGATGCACCAAAATCACCTTTCTGTCAATGCTAACAAGTCTAAAATACTACTGTTCACGCCCTCAAAATCTTTCTCTTTTGATAAAAATTCCTTCCAAGTCCTTAGCCAAAGCAGCTCTCCAGTCGAAGCTGTTCCCTTTGCCAAACTACTCGGTGTAACTATAGACAAACAGCTCAAGTTCGACATCCATATTTGGCAAAATATAAAGAAAACCCACCAAAAACTAGGTATGCTATACTGGAACAACCACTTCCTCTCTGCTTCTACCAGGCATAATCTGGCCTCCTCTTGCCTCCTTCCCTCCCTTCTGTATGGTGCCCAGCTACTAACTAACCTATTCTCTTCCATCACTTCCAAACTTGAAAGCTGTTATAACAACATTTTAAATTTGCCACCAAAGCCAAACATTCCACTCATCACTGTGTTACCCTCCAATCCCTCAACTGGTTAGAATTCACAAATTACCTGGACTTCCTCCAGCTTACTACAGCACATAGACTAATAATTAATCCAACCAAATTCCCCACTCTAACTAACATCCTTCCCCCATACACCCCAAATAGAATTCTCAGATCTGAACACCAAAACTTAATTACTGTTCACAAACCTAAACGTCCTGCTGGACAACTTCTCCTCTCCTTCGGTAAGAAGTGGAACTCTCTCCCTTCCACACTAAGGACAATGTCAAACACAAACAACTTCAGAACTCAGCTTTGCACCTACCTCTCATCCAAATGGAAATGTAACTGCATTCTCCCTACCTAGAACTCTTTAACAAAAGCCCCTGGGAGGGTATCCGCCTGAGTTCCTAAACACCATATAGCTGGCTATAACCTTCTATAGCTAATTCCCATACAATCTCTCACACTCTGTAAATAGCTTTTGACTTTTGATTTTAACTGTGTGAATTTGTTAAAACGTATCTGCACGATATTTTTCCACTATGGGCAATATTGCTTATTATTTGTATTATTTTATATGTATTTGTACTTGTACTTTTATTTTTATTGGACTGCTAACTTTACTGTAATCTGTTTCATGGGGCTTTTCTACCTGGGCTTCCACTGAAAACGGGCTCTCTGGGCCAAGTGGACTTTTCCTGCTAATCAGACTGGAAATAATGCATTGAAACAGATTACTGCAAAGGAGGATCCTACCTTATCCCCAAAGTCCAGGACCTTGGAGTGTTTTTCTGTGTGTTTTCTGCCCAGTGCTTGCTGACCGTTAACCTCTCCTCTGGCAACAGATCCATCCCCTCTTTCAGTCATTCAGTTAGTGACAGGTGTTAGAGCTGGCTGACAGAGAAGCCACCATATGTGCAGATCAGTGATTATTGTCCCTAATACAGCTTCTGGTGAATTGGCATCCCCACTGTTTAGGTGGGGCCTTTGGTACCAACATAGAATCCATGGGTGCTTCCAAACATGTTCAGAATGGCCAGCTGCAGCACTACATTACTTAGCTTACTAAATGCATGTTGCCATCCCATATGCTGTTTGCTGCTCCACTAATCCAGTGCTTATGTCAGTATTGCAGTGAGACTGAGCAACTTCCCTTCGCGCAGGATTGTTGAGCCAGAATTGCCCACTTACATGAGCTTTCCCCACCTAATTCTGCTAGTGACTATATCACTTATCAATCTGCAATCGTAGTGAAAAATGTATTCCTCTATACCACCCAAGTTCATTTTATTTGCAGCAAGGATAAAGGGGAGTAAAGCTGCCCATGTGGGAGTTGTGGTGTGGATCTGTGCTCTACACAAACAAAAATTTCAGCTTTTTAGATCAGGCAGTCTTTTACAGATATTGTTACATTTAAATTTCAGTAATTTTCAGAAACGTTGTAATAGGCAGGGAGCCTGATTTTTATACAGATCAAATTTTTGCTGCTTGCTAAATAAAATAATTGTATTTATTTGTATGTTAGCCCACATTCTTTTCACATAGCTTAACCAGACATTCTGAATCAGTCAAACACAGTTATTTTTTATACTTCTCTTTCAGGAACTCAATTTTAAGGCTGGCAAGACTACATGTTACAACATCTGAATGTTTTTCAGAATGCTAAGGATGTAATGCATACATTTGGAATGAGCTTCTGGCCTTCATGTTGTCTTTGTTCAGACCTTCTTTCAAAAAGAATGTCTACCAGATGACATTCAGTTGCAGATACTATGCCACCTTCTTTCTATTTATAAATGTTTGTGTGTGTGTTTACATATGTATATGCAAACACGCATGTGCATGCATAAATATATATGATTTTATGATAATACATCAAAAGTCTAAACATTAAATTGAATGAGTAAAACTGCGATACATCGAAAATGAAACAAAAACTCCATTAAACACCCCACATCCCCTACTTTTTATATATACTAACTCTGAGATCGCAGTACACTGGAGAAAGGGCAAATTCCCTGATCCCCACTATAATGCAGTCTCACACACAAAAAAAGCTGGTAATGTACAATCAACACATTTTTCATCTGTACTGGATTTTTTTGTGGTGGTGTTGCGGTAGCGTTGTCGCCTCACAGTATGACATTGTCCTGTTCGATTCTCAGCTAGAGCGTCTTCTGTGTGGAGGCATGCGTGAATGGGCGTACCTTCATTGAAGGTTGTGTGTCAGAGCTGGCAACTCGGCACGTAAAAGTCTACTGCCAATCATTAGCGGACCGGAGTTCTGCTGTGGTGACCCCTAACCGGGAAAAGCCGAAAGACACAACAACAACAACAACAACTGGATTTTTTTGTGCAGTAAAGTGAATGGTCAATGATGTGTCTCTATTACACACACACACACACTTCTATTCCATAAGGGAACATATATTGATTACTTTAAATTAATCATATCTTTACACTGATCATATTATGACTTTTATATTTTATACTGTAATTTGTTCATACCAATAAATGTTTCAGAAAATGAAACACTTCAGTCTTTAGTATCATTAGTAACTTGCCATTCTGTCCACATCTCTGTCTGGCTTCATTTATTTTCCAAGCTGAAGCATTTCTCTTATAGTAATGCATGTAATTATTCCTATACAGCTTTCCGTCTTCCTTACTAACTCAGCAGAGGATTGTGGTTCAGCTTTTTTTTTTTTATCTCTTACTTTAGCTTTAGACTCTAAATTTTATCTTGACCTTTGTATTTGTAGTCCATCTTTAGCTTGTAAATGTGTTTTTTTTTTACAATTTCGACATAGTAATATTTTTTCTCTGTTGACTTCTTTCCTGCATTTCTTTTGTCTTTGTATTCATTTTCAATAATTTGGCTGAAGAGTAATTTGTTGTTCAGCTTTCTGTGCATTAACAGTTGAGCTCATAAATGATTGAGTCCCTGCTGTAGAGCATTGCTACATTCTAAAATTACAAGATTGTTTGCCTTGTAGCTATCGCTACTGTTATTTTGCTTAAGATTTTTCACTGTTTAGATAGTTCTTTACACTTGTCCATTTGATGATAGTGTGAACTGGATGCATAAATCTTCTGAATTCCTAACTCTTGTATAGTTTCAACATGGTCAGATATGACAAATTGGGTATTCCACATCTTGAGAATATAGACTTTGATGCACTAATCACATGTTGCGTTGTCTTTCATTTTGATTATTATTTCAAGTTCCATTAAATAATCTACATATGTATGACACACAGCTTCATTGAAATGAAACAAATCTATACCCTTTTGACTCCACATAAATAGATGCTGTTCGATACCAAAAAATAGCTGTGGAATATATCAGTTAAAATGTCTGTGGTGCCATTGTAAAGAAACTTGTTAGTGTGATGTATTTTTTCTTTATTTCATAATGTTGGCACATTTGTAAGTTTTTTTGTAACACATGCAACAAAACTCCACTGTGGAATTGCACTTGTAGACGCTATATTTACTGCGGCATGAAAATGTGTGTAACCTTTTGACCTTTCTCTGTGAATGTAAAAAAAAAAAAAAAAATACCAAATTGTAGTCAAAATGTAATGTCACTTTCTGCATTTTCTCAGGAAGGACCTAATTCCTTGTGTTTAAGTTCTGAAATAGTTTGGCTTCAGGAAGCCAAACAGCCATAAAATGCAATTACAAGAGTCTTTAAAGAATCTCTGGACCCCAGAACTGTGAAAGAAAGTCATCATTAATATTCAAACAGTTAATAGATACATGAAATATCATGTTTGTTGTTTGTTTTGTTTTTTTTTGTGGGTAAAGAATTAATGTTTCTGTAGGGGAAAGTGATGAGCTAAAATATATATTTGGAACTGAAACCAGTGCGTAGTCAGTCAGTCTTGCTTGGAGACCCATCTGCCAACATCTATGTAAGTTTGCGGTGAAAACCTATAAGTTCTGCCTTGTATATTTTAAGGACTGAGAACAGCATGGGTTCCAATGTCCTTTCAGTTAGAGATAGCTATGGTATTTAGTTGAGTTAGAGGTTTTCTTTTAATACACTGTCTTGCACAACTAATTATTTTTTCTCGTCTGTGTGTAAATTATTTACCTATGTATATTTAATATGCATCAGCTCTGTGTTCATTGCCTAAGTAGTTTTATTTATTCACTTGAAAAATAATGTGGCTAATATTTATTTCAGCATTATTTATTATCTGAGTTGAAGGTGTTATTTAGAACTGTTGGTTGTCAGACCATGGCATCTGTTTCCAAAGCCAGATTGTTAGGCTCATTACTATTTTGTAAACAAAAATGAAGTCCAAGGCTGTAGGAAGCACCCCACTGGAACAAAAGGCAATACAAATGCTCTTTATTTTCAACAGTTTCACACAGAAGACATTAACGTTCACAATGGCACACACGTTTTCGTCTGTAAAAAGACTTCATCAGATAAGCTTCCTATGTCCCCCCCCCTCAGTTTATACAAGCAGCAATTAAAAAGCCACCAACAAAATGCTTAGAGTGAAAAACAAAGATTGCCAGTTGTTGCTCAGTACTGCTGTTTAAAACCCTGTTCTTACATTGAACCAGTAGCCAAAACCACTTTTTAAATATCGTGAGCTATTTTGGCAGGTGACCTTGGGCGCTGTTAAAGTCCCTGGTTTAAATGAGAAGATTTTTATTGCCCCATTACTAAAACTAAGGGCTGCTAAACTATATACCCCCTTTGTTCCTATCTTCCAGTTTTTAATAATTTCATGGTGTGCTTTTACAATGGTTTAGAATCGTCCTGGAAAGATTGTCGCACTTAATGTGAGCCTACACAACTTTTTTCCTTTATTTGGAATTAAGGGCACATTTTCTATTTTAACCACTTGAGGGAGACAGCTGGTGAATCTGGGAATCTTGAGGCAATGTTACAACTGCCTCATGTACACAGACAACCCTCTCCTCCTCCCAACAAATTCCAACACATGTGAGAGATGCAACCATATAGCCAAACTGGAGGCTAAGCTCTCTCAACTCAGTTCTGGCGTAACCAGTCAGGGGGAGAAGAAAACCACACTCACTACAATTCCAGTCTCACAGAGACCTACCACGACAGCAAACCAAACACATAAACACACAAAAACATACTTGGAGGCTCTAAATAAAAATCTGCCTAAGCAGCAGAGACCTCCAAAGCAGACACCCAAGCAACCGCTACCCCAAAACAAAACACGTGCAACACATAGCTCACAAAGCCAGTGTGCCAAACAGTCACAGCCCTTAAGGCTAAACAACACACCTGATACACTTGTAATAGATGACTCTATCATCAGGCACACTGACGTCCCGCTCACCAGGCTGAACAAGGAGAAGGTCACCGTGAGCTGCCTGTCGGGCACTAGGATCCGCCACATAACACAAGCACTCAGGTCACTCCAAGGCAAGTACAAATATGACTCGGTCATTGTCCATACTGGTGTGAATGACCTGAGATGTACCTCCCTGGACTACATGAAAAGAGACATAGAGGAGCTCTCTGAGCATGTAGCCCAGGCCGATATGACCCTGACCTTGAGTAGCATCTTACCCTCACCAAGAATGATGCCACAATATGAAGACAAGATGATCAATTTCAACAATTGGCTTAAGTATTGGTGTCATTCAAAGGGGATCCAATGCCTGTCAGCCTGGGATGACATGATCGACAAGCCACGATGCTTCGCTAGGGATGGCTTGCACCTGTCACCCCTGGGCTTTCGGATATTGGCAAAGGCTCTTGCCACCCCCATAGTGCCTTTTTTAGGCAAGGCTCAAAAGACAAACCCACCTCCATAGGTATCACAGGGGATAAGAAACTAAGAGTAATGCTACTCAACGCCAGAAGTCTAAACCTCAAGATGCATGCACTCGAAACTCTCCTTAGCATGGAGAACATCGATATCTGTGCAGTAACAGAAACCTGGTTCAAAGTTCCCGAGAGCACCCCAGCACTACCAGGTTATACCTCATACCATGTTTTTCGGCCCCAAAACTTGGACCGAACCACAAAAGGAGGGGGAGTATCAATATTCGTCAAAGATACCCACACCTCCAGGTTGGTGGCACAGCACGAAGCATCAGAGACTATCCATGTGCAACTAACAGTGGATAAAACTGCCTTCCAGTTTATAGCCTGCTACAGACCACTCTCCCAAACCCAGGAACCCCACTCGGCCTTCCTGAAAACACTGGAAAATATGAAGGTCTCTCCAAACACCATTATATTGGGTGACTTCAACTACCCAAACATAGACTGGGAGCATTACTCTAGCTCCAACACCCTAGCCCAAAGGTTCCTAGAATTTATAAACTCAAATGCTATGGAACAACTTGTTACCACTCCCATAAGAGGGGGAAAACATACTGGACCTGATCATCACCAACATGGGGGCTCTATGCTCCAGACCAGAAGTGTATCCCTCACTAGTAAGATCAGACCATAAACTAACCTCACTGGATATTCACATCCCGACCCCACCCCCTGCCAAGAAAACCACAGTGAAAAACTTCTCTAAAGCAAATTTCACACTCCTCAAAACCGAGGTGGAATCCTTCAAAGCCCCCGGCCTGTGGAAAATACAGTCCAGACCACAGAATCCTTTATAAACGCATTCTATGAACACCTTCAGGAATGCATGGATCATGCAATCCCAAATAAAACCAAGACCCATTCCACCAAAGGCAGGCGTCCTGTCTGGTGGACCCCAGCTATAAACAAACTATACAATAGAAAGAGGAAGCTACTACATGATAGAGCAAAATCCCAAAAAGGGAAGGCATCTTTGATCAGTATTAGCAAAAACCTACGGGCACTCATAAAATCATCTAAGGCCAGCTTCAAGAGAAAAATTGCACAGGACACTAAGGATAATCACAAGGCTTTCTTTGGTTATGTTAGGAACCTGGGTGGGAATTCCCAGATATGCTCAGAATTAGTCCAAAATGACAAAAAATACACCGAACCCACAGACATTGCCAACATCCTAGCTGAAAGGTTCAGCACAAACTTCTCCCCCCCCCTCCCCACCAAAATGGCAAATATCTATCCCAGCAGAGTTCTGCCCCCCTGACATCTCAGATGCTCAGGTAAGAGACACCCTCTCCAAAGCAGAAAACACAGCATCAATGGCACCAGACGGTGTCCCAGGCTGCGTCCTACATGAACTCCAAGAAGAGCTAAACCCAAACATAAAATTACTGTTCAATCTCAGCCTTACTACAGGATATGTACCCAAAGAGTGGCGTACAGCAACAGTGGTCCCTCTCCACAAAGGTGGTGCCTCAATGGATCCTGGAAACTATCGCCCCATAAGCCTGACTAGCTTGGTCTGCAAAGCTATGGAAAGGATCATCATGGACCTCATAAATAAAGATATTGGGGACCTACAGGCACTGGATCCTACCCAGTTCAGCTTTGTTAAGGGCAGATCCTGCCTCTTAAGCCTGGTCGATTTCCTTGAAACAGTCACCAAGGCCATTGACGAGGGGAAGGTGGTCCACACAGCCTACCTGGACCTTGCAAAAACCTTCGATACAATACCCCACTCGGGCATTATAGATAAGCTCACCAGCTTAAATATAAACCCCTATGTCACTAGATGGGTTGCAAACTGGCTCAAGGACAGAACCCACATGGTTAGAATTGCTGGAGCCATGTCAGACTCCAAACCAGTTACAAGTGGCATCCCACAAGGCTCAGTCCTGGGACCTCTCTTGTTCGGTATATATTTCTCGGAGGTACAGGCCAACACGGAAGGACTGTGGCTGACCAAGTTCGCAGATGACTGCAAACTAGGCACCATAATCGACTCTCCAGCCGACACAAGCATCCTACAAAAGGGCCTCATAGAAATAGACAACTGGTGCCAGAGCCATGGCCTCAAGTTAAACACCAAAAAGTGTATAGTCATCCCCTTTGGCAAAAACAAAGTGCCCACAAATTACCACATAGGTGGTAATCCATTAAGTACGGAAGAAGTAATTAGGGACCTGGGGACCCAAGTTGATAGCATTCTCTCATTTGAAAACCACGTGGCCAAAGTGGTTAGAAAAACATTTTATATAGCCCACCTAATCATGAAGGGATTCACATCTAGATCAGAGGAGGTCATCGTGCCTCTTTACTCATCCCTCATCAGGCCCATAATTGAGTACAATGCCCCTTTTGGGATGTACCTTGCCAGACACCTGCAGCAACTGGAAAGACCCCAAAAGTACCTCACCAAGAGGATCAAAGGGCTCAAACAGATGCCATATGCTGCCCGGTTAAAGAAACTCCATCTCTACTCAGTGGCATACTGCCTGCTCAGAGGCGATCTGTGCCTGACTTATAAAGCCGTGTCCAACCTGGAATTAATGGACATGCTGCACCTCAGAAAATCCAAATCCCATCGAGCTACGCACTCGAGAGAGTTGAACCTCAGCACTGAAATAAATAGGACATGCTGGAGGGACAGATTCATAACCCAGAGGCTCCCTTCACTCTGGAATAAAATCTCAGTCCAGTTTAGGCAGAGTCCCTCATTGACTCTCTTCAAGAGGAATCTTGATGAGTTGATGGGAGATCGTAGGTTTACCCCGGGTATCACTTCTGTGTCACTGTTAGACAGAGGCACAGTATACTAACCTCAAAAAAGGGCATAGCAAAATTCATTTAAAATGGGTGGCGAAAGCCAAACATACTCTGACTAGGCTTATAAATGCCCTAGGGCAGATAGCCTAGTATGAACCTATATTATGGTTTTAAGAAAATTAAGTATATTTTTTATGTATTCTTGCACGTATATTTAAATATTTTTTATATATACATACATTCAGTGGTTATGATGCACTTTTTAATGTTTTTACTGATAGATTTGTTTGTCAATATTTTAATGTACAAGCCAGCTTTTAAAAAGTGGTTTTGGCTACTGTTTCAGTGTAAGAACAGGGTTTTTAACAGTAGTACTAAGCAACAATTTTTAGTTTTTGTTTTTCACTCTAAGCATTTTATTGGTGGCTTTTTAATTGCTGCTTGTATAAATTGAGGGAGGGAACACAGGAAGCTTATCTGATGAAGTCTTTTTACAGATGAAAACGTATGTGCCGTTGTGAACGTTAATGTCTTCTGTATGAAACTGTGAAAAATAAAGAGCGTTTTTATTGCCTTTCATTCCAGTGGGGTGCTTCCTGCAGCCTTGGACTTTATTTTTGTTTATTGGTTATTGCTTTGAAGGCTGGTTATTCCTCAACTGAACATTCATTACTATTTTGTGTTATTGTTGTAATTTATATTTGGTTATTAATCAAAAATTGTATTTTAACTGTTGGGTCTGTAGCTAGTAATTCTAGGGTGGTGGCAGTACTATCTTGCCAGGATGAAAGCTGCGAGGATTTGGAGAATTCTCTCAACCTTCCTTGGGAATTTTGGTTGTGTGTGAGAAAATAATATTTTGTTTGAATTAATTACCATGGGTAAGTGACGCCTGAAGACAGTGTGGTTCACAGAGAATGTGGTGAGAAAGGGGTTTGGGGTGCTAGGTCATAGACTAACCTCTGAAAATGGTTAGTTTGTACTGCTAGTCAGGGTGTGTTCATTGAAAGCCCATACCCAGGGCATCAGTGCATATTCCCTTTATGCTCTTGGAGCCAGGTTTCTCTTGCTTTTTCTTTCTGCACTGTTACCAGATGTGATTCGTGTTTCAGACATTTGTCTTCTTGGGAACTTATTTTGATAGCTTTTGATATTAAGCTTTGGACACAGCTTATTTCTTCCCTGAAAGAAAAAAAAGATCAAATGTCTTTCTTTACTGAAGTTTTTTGCTCTTGCTAACATTTCATTTTATTCTTGTTTCATTAAGTGCATTTCAAAGTCAGTGCCATCTCTGAAGTTCTTTTTTTCTACATTGATATCTTTGGACTTATCTGAAGTCGTCTGTAGTTCTTTTCCTAACGTTTCTTCTTGCAGCTGTGCTAAGTATGCACTGCTCACTATATCTACTATATGTATTACCTTGCCTGGATTCTAATTCACTTTCTGATCATAATTTTGTAGATTAAGTAATATGATCTGTAATCTCAAGGTTGTCTTATATAAAGTCTTTCTCTACATGTTTTACAAGGGTTTGTGGTCTTTTTTTTTCCATCCTAACCTCTTTATTATAGGCACACTTATGGAGTTTTCTCAAACCCATTTACCATGGTTAACTTTTTTGTATGTCCTTAAATGAATTTGCTATAGTGAAAACCGGTCTTTTTTTTTTATAAGATCACAGCTCCAGTACCAGTTTGAGTGGTGTCTAATTGAAACATGATTGGCTTAGTTACTTCATTGGATTTTGACATTATAGCTTCATTAACTTTCTTTAGCCATTTCATAGCCCCATTTCTAGGCTGCATTTTGGTCTAACAGCATTTCTACAGACATAGTTATTTCAGATATATCGATTGCTAACTTTCCAATCTACTGCATCATAGATATGCAATGAAACTTTGAATCTTGCACAGTCAAAACTTTAAAGAGTGCTATATAAATATTGAAATTTCACAGAAATACAGATGGCCAATTTAGCACAGAGTTTTTGCAGAGTCCCCCCCTCCCACACACGCACACACACACACACACACACACTAGTGATCACTTATCAGTACTACTTTTGAGGTCACACAGACTTGCAGAAAAGTAAGACAAGCTCATCTTTTCCCTTTAGTCTGACCTAGCATCCTCCTTCAGCAACAAAACAAGAGCCAGAATAGTGAACAGTCTTAGTGCAAGAGTCCGTGTAAAGATACATAATACTTCAGGTTTTATCAAAATGTAACTTGATTGGTAATTGTGTTCTCTGCATCTTTTCCAAAAAAAAAAATGCTGTCCATTACAGCATGTCTTCTAGCATTGGCATTTGTAGAATGGCTCTTAATTTTATTTTACCAGGCTTCAGTCCTTATAATGTTAGAGCATTACTTATTTGTTTCATCCTCCTCACTCTTATTTTACATGTTTCTTATTTAACTTAAAATTATTGTTCTAATTTATTCAACATCTCATTTAGTCTCATATTATGCTTCCACACTAATATTGAATATATTTAAAACAGCTTCCAGTCAACCACTTACCTGCCAAGTAGCCCCTTTGGAGCACTTCTCATGCTAATGAAATACCATGTTCAAGTGTAAAGCTTTCTTAATCATGCATTAGTGCAACAAACCCTAGTTTTCATGTAGTAATGAAAATAAGTTAGCCTTTACATTGCTAAAAACACTTCTGTACCAGTAATCAGTGGGTGATACTCTGTTTTAATCAGATTTTGTGGCTCAGTACAAATGCAAATCTAGCTGGATTTGCAACAGTAACTATACCATTCATTTATTCCTTTGGGTCTTGTTGCTTCTTGATGTCACCTGAGCTTTCCATTTCTTTTCTCTTCTACTCCTGAGACCTACTGATTTTATCCTTGGATCACTTCTTGCTGACATAGCATTGATTTTATGCTTGGATCATGTATTGCTGGTATAGCATAGTGATTTTTTTTATTTTGTTTTGTTTATTATAAACTTCCAAAAAGCTTTCTAAACCTGTAAATAAGTCAGCACTGACATGAGTGACTATAGCTTGTAGCTCTCTACAATATTTGTGATATCTTTGCATCTCTTTGATTATTGTTTTATCCATACAGTCTTTGCCATAATAGTGTAATTTTTTACCATTCTTAATTTCTCACAGGTCAGGTGACCCAAAATACAGAGTGAACTTAAGTGCTGTAATTTGAAACTAAATCTTGAACCCTGTTACTTTTATTTTCACATTTCAGTAGCTTTTGATCAAGTGGTTCCTCATGACACTCTGAATATGTTAAAACTGGATACATTTCTCTCTTGTACAGCTTTTGGCCTATTGCTTAAAAATTGTCTTCAGAGAAGTTGTGTGCTGTACTTGTGTCTAGTTTAAATTCAACATTTTGCTTAGTAATTCTTAACATTTCTGGACAGCTTTCCTAAATTGCATTGCTGTCTCACTGCTCCTGATGTAGTTTCTGATTTCATTGTGTCAGCAGTTTTGACAGTGAAAAATCAATCAGACTGCTTTGTTTCATATTTCTGTTCAACATCATGCAAATTGTTTTGAATGTACTTGTTCTTCCTGTTGCACATCTTTGTAAAAAAAGCTTCCTTCTACCACAAATTGTACAAAATTGACTAAAAGCAGAAGAATGCTTCCCATACTGCTTATACCCACAGCTGCTACACAGGGCATAGCTTTCAGCGGCATCATAATTTCTGCACATCTCAATGCTGTCTGTCTTGTCTTCATTGCAGTTAACACATTCATAGTTTATTTCCAATTTTTTACCCCTTCGTTTGTCTTTTAAAGTATCTTGCAAACATATGTTTCCTCAGGTATTTTTTCTTACTTGTATTATTCATTTTACTTGTTGTGCATACATGCACAGATGTTGCTAAGGTTGAGTCTGTCTCTGTTAAAATGTGTCCCTTGTTTTATCATTTCTTTTTTCACAAACTATTGTTTGTCTTATTAATGAATAAGATATCTCACCAAATTCACAGTCTTTGGCTCATGTTTTCATTTCAGTAACATAACCATCTGTAATCACTATAGGACTTTGTGCCTGTATGAAACACACATGTTGAATAACTGTTAGGTTATTTCTAGATCCAAAGTAAGTCCTGAACATATCTCTAATCATTGCTACTTTGTCTTTCTCCATTACTAGAAAAGGAGACTAATAAAATACCGTCATAGCTTTTCTCCAGCAAGATACAGAAATGTGACACACTGTATCATTGTATGCTTCTTGGTTGTTCCATTTGCTGTGAGGAATAAATAAAATTTCTTGTTAAAAACCTTCCACTTTTCTGCCGAGTTGCTTTGCAAAGGGGAGGGGGATTCCTCACAGTTACAGATGGAACATTTTTCCACTTTGAATTGTACTTCTATATTTCTTAGCATAAATTTGTGAAAATCAATTTGCTTCTTTATTTCTGCAGATAAATTTCCAAACTTATGATACAATGTAATACCTGTATGTGTATCAGAATGCTCAGGATACAGTACAGAATCTAGGAATGATTTTCCAGCCTCCGTGACACCTTTATTCAAATTCTCTTTGTAGAGGGGATGTGTATATCATGACACACATTTGACTGTAGTCAGGCATTACTATATTTAAAGCTGTTTTATGTACACTTTGCTGTTGGGCTTACAGCTGCAGTAGGCAGTGTACAACAGTTTTCATTAGTTGCTTGGAATTGCACTTTTATTACTTGTGATTATGCTAGTGGTGCTGCGGTAGCGTCGTCGCCTCACAGTAAGACGTTGTCCTGTTCGATTTGCAGCTAGAGCTTCTTCTGTGTGGAGACATGCGTGAATGGGCGTACCTTCGTTTTAGGTTGTGCGTCAGAGCTGGCAACTCGGCATGTAAAAATCTACTGCCAGTCATTAGCGGACCAGAGTTCCGCTATGGCAACCCCTAAACGGGAAAAGCCGAAAGACACAACAACATAGCATCTCAGTTTTAATTAATCTGAATGTCATCATCTGTGTTACTTCTATCAGTACTTACGTATTATCGCAACCACATTTTCAACCAGGCATAATTCATTATGTTTGGAGGAAAATATGTATGGTAAACGTAAAAGGAGTGTGTAAGCTATTATTTTTTACTGTGCCACATTGTATGTGAGGCAGGAAGAGGAATAAAGGTTCAATTTGGTATTCCGGGGTGCCGTAGGTTTCTGATGGGACTTGATTATAACACAGACGTGCCTGCTGCCTGACACTCGCCGTAATGTAACTTTGGATGATCTGTACTCATGTAACAGCGACTACTGGGTTGATGCAGTGTTTTAAACATTGCAGTTTTTTAACATTGCAATGCCAATGTTATGAAAGGCTTTACCTGTTTTTTTTTTTAAGATGTATACAGTTGTATTGTAATGTACGCCAGTTCAACTTCTCCTTGTACTCTGATTCAGTGAATGTACTCAGTTTACGAAATTGCTCTTCTTAACTGTAATCTTACTTTTAGTGGTTCACTTTTCTGCATCCCTGTTTTGCTCTTAAAAATATAGGTTACAAGCTGTATAATCCAGTTTTATAAAATATGTCAAAGAATAAGCAGGTCTTTCTTCACAGGACTCCGAACATGCAGGCATGTTTACAGCACTTCTCATTAAGGTAGGTCATGAAAGGATGCTACCCAGGAAGAGGAATTGTGCCCTGATTCCTCTTCCAAGATCAAAAGTATTGTGAGAGAAAAGTTTTTACCACTTCACACAGCCCTTTTCAGGTTCATATACATCGTTTCACCAACAGATTACAAATTATGTCTGCTTGCAAAAAGTGGTTGCTATAATACGCAAGTACCCTTCTATCATGTCATATTTTTCTTTACTTTCCTGCTTTCTTGGATCTTTTTTTTTCATGCAGTTACTATTTGACTCTGTCACCATGATTATTTCTTTATATGTTTGCCCTCTTGCTGTACTTTAAAATAAAATGGATTGTTTTGACAAATGTACCAATTCTAGTGCACAGTAAATGAAGTGTAATAAAAGTATTTGTCTTTGTAAGTTGAAGATAATTCTGGTAATTTGTAATGCTGGTATTGCTATGCCTTACATGTACTAATAAATATCTCTTCCTTTTTTATAATAAAACACAAGAGGCATGGCAGACTCCATTCTGTGTGGAAAAAAAGCTCATTCAAGTTAGGAGTCTTTCAGTATGCAACTTTTTAAAACAGAAACATTACCCTTTGCTACGTCTCTGAAACTTTGGCCTATGCTCTTCCATAAGGACACAGTGCTTTAGCAAAAATTCCCATTTAATAGAGCTACCCTTTTTTATTTTCAGTATAATGCAGTTCATAAAAATGTATAGCTGCTTAATGCTGGAGTAAAGAATTTATAGTTTGTTTAATATTTCAGCCATCGTCATCATGTGCTCCATGATCAGGAAGTGGACAGAAGGACATGTGTTCCCATGAACCATCTGTGGCCAAATCAAGCACCTTACACAGTGTGCAACAGTTCTCTCTCAGAATATGGTGTTTTAGGTCAGTAATTTGTTGGTGGCTCATTATTACTGACATTCTTAAATGTAGATGTTTAAATATTGCTGTATGTTTTATAGATATAGCCAGTATTTTTGATAGTATGACTACTTTGACATATAGTCACTGTGCATTTTATGATGCTTGCCTTTTGAAATTTGGTTTGCAGAAAATAATCAAGATTTATTTTGCTGGGACCAGAGGTCTGTGGGTGGGATTTATAACGCGAGCATTTCTATATAAAAATATGCATTTTTTTCATTCAGTTTCAGACAAGTTCAAAGTTCTTTGTGGTTTGGTGAAACATTTTTCATGTTAGGTTGAGTGGCTGATTCTTGCCAACACAGAATCATAGTTCACACTGATTTCTTTTCCTTGCTATGCATTTTTGGAGACTTTTTTTACTGTCTTGGACAACAGAGGAGTTACTTCTAGGCGAGTCATTGCATAGGATTCAGAAATGCATGCGTATGAATGGGTGAGTATTTCGTTGAGTGTGATCTTCTAGGGGGAAAGGATGCTTGTTTGTCAATATGTGTTTGTGTGTGTCTGTGTACGGGGGGGTGTGTTTGCAAACCCAATGCATGGGCCATCAGGAAAAACACTACTGCAATTAGGTCTGACAGAGGTAGTGTTAAACAAGGGCAATGCAGAGATGCATTTTCTCACATTTGCATAAATTGACCTACCTATGATAGGCAGCTTATGTGAGCAGTGAGGAACTTTGTGAATTCCAGGAATTGTGTAAACTTATATTAGATTGTTTTGTTATCCACACAGCTTTTCTTGGGATCCTAGAAAGAAATTATTCATGGGGTCTGGGGTCTCAGGGGTCCTATTCCTTAGTTCAGGGTTGTTGTCACACTCCTTTTCAGTGGATAGGTATTTGGTTAATGAAAGTTGAATCCCAGATTAGTTTTGGGAGAGAGATCTGGAGTTTGGATGTCTCCTTCCCTTACATGCTGAGGCAAGCTAGTCAGAAGTGGAATATTGAGTTGCTGGGATGCATTTCTAGGTCTGAACATATAGCTGGTAGCTCGAATCCCTTTATTTCCTTCATGTGGCTGGCCATTCACTAGCAAGGGTTGGAACAGCATTCTTATGCTTTCTCTCTGGCCCTTGTCCTTTCCCATTCCCTTCATAGACAATAACAGCATATTCAGCATGTGAGAAATGTGGCTGAGTGAGGAGAACACACTGCAGCAGTTAGGCTTGATGTCTGCTCTATGCTCTTCAGTGGCCTCTCAGGCCACAGTGTAACCCTCAACCCTAGAGTTTGATTCCATGTTCTGTGTTTGGCACACTTATTGTAGGTTTCAGCTGATAATGCAGTACCATTCTGACTTTTATATGAAAGGGATGCAAGAATTGGTACTAGCAGGAGGAAGCCATCTCCTCCTCCTCTTTCCACAGCTTTTGCCATTTCTGAGGGTGATGAAGGCTCATGTGCTACATATTAAGATATACAATGAGCCCTGTTTCAGTGCTTACCTCTTTCCAGAGAACTGTATCTTTGGAAAAGTCCTCAGGCTGTAAAAACCTTTTGATGTGACCATTATCCCTTGATCTTCCCTTCAGCACATCATAATTCTTATCTTAAGAAGGACATTGGGTTATCCTGCTGCAGAAACCAGTTGTTAGGGATTGCTTATTTGTTGACTATTTATGTCATCTGCCCCATAGATGGACTTTTTTCTTGACATTCCAAAACAGACTTGTGCCTTATCTGTTTTACCCATCATTGATCCAGCTCTTGATCATTTTTCTGTCATCCAGAATATTGAAAACCATGGGCAAGTTTATCTTTCTGTGACATTTTTTTGTGAACTCGAACTACTCATTTCATTTCCCAAGTTGTCACATTTGTTTGTCTTTTTTGACTGCGAAAGTCTAACTGGGCAAAGCCCATTTCCAGAGGAGGCCCAGGGATGAAAGCTCCAGCAAATACATTTAAGATACTCATGACAAAACAAATTCTTTACAAAGAGACTTTACATAGATAGTTCATAAGACATCTAGACAGAAACCGATATTTGTTCCGTTATGACGGTATATGAAGATAAAGCAGATTTTTCTTATGTGGTGACATTTACATAATATTAAATTCCATTTATAAAATATTTAGTGTGCAGACAGTTCATGTGCAGTACATGTGACAAGTGGACATTGGATACAACTTATAAAACTTGGGTAAGGAGTGTTGCAGTATAAATGTTGGGAATAAATAAATAAAACTGAGGTAAAAAGTATGAAACATTACTCGGTAGGTAGATAGCAATAAAAGCTAGAAGAGGGAGAAAGGCATTGTATAGCTGATAAGTCAGATATAGTGGGGAGTAAGAACACTAAGGTGTACATACTGACATAGAACCTGGTTATTATAGAACAGTGGAAAGTATTTGAAGGAGATGGATAAAGTGGGAAGGCAAGAAAAAAAATTGAAATGTAAAGTGGAGGATTAAAATAAGAAGGCAGATGAGGAAGAGTGGTAGAAAGGTTTGTTATGTAGAAGGAGATAGTAGTCTATGAAGGGATAGGGATTTTGAGATGACAAAGGAAAATGGAGTTACCCATGTGAGGAGCATGTGCACAGCACTTTGTAGTTTAGGTGGTGTTTTAGTAAGGGCCTGAAAGCAGAAAGTTTTGTGGTTTATTTTAGGTATGTTGGGATAGTGTTCAAGGAATTAGACACATGCTATGAATATAGTGAGTTACTTGCTGAGTTATTTGACTTTGTTGTGATTACTAAGAGTTTATTGGTTGAGAAGAAGGTCTTTACCTGGAGAGTTGTGCTACATGGTATATTTTAGTGCTAGACGTTTTTCTGCTGCATGTAAGAGTGTGCAGTAGTAAGATGCAAGTATGTTAAATAGGTAGCTCAAGCCAGTTTAGTTGTTTCAGGGCTTTGTAATGATGAGTATATGTATGGTTGGCAGCAAGCTTGGCTCCTTTATTGTAGGACATGGAGAGTTTAGTTTTCAATGCAGTACTTAGGTTTGTATGAATAGATGAGGCATATAGTAGGGGGCGGAAGAAGGTAGGTAGATGCTAGCATTTGTCATGCATCATCTGCTGGGTAGTGTTTGGTTCTATAGAGGAAGCAGAGTTTCTGGTGTGTTTTTCAATGGCTTGCAGTATGTGTTGGTCAGATTTGAGGTTATTGTCTGTTAGGACACCAAGAAGTTTTGTTTGGGGTACAATTTCAGTTTTTGTGGTGCTGGATGAGGTTACCCAGGAAACCCATACCATGTATTTAAACTTATCGGAAACACTCACCACCTAACCCAACACCATATTCATGGGCAACTTTAATTACCCTATTAACTGGGAATCATATACAACACCAAATGTACAGGCACAGAGATTCTTGGATTTTGTAAACACAAACTCCCAGGATCAGTGGATCAGATTGTCAGTACACCAACCAAGGGTGCAAACATACTGGATCTGGTCCTCACTAAAATGGGAGAGTGCTGCACAGCCCCTAGTGTAATATTTTCTCTGGTTTGTTCAGACCACAAAATGGTCTCCTTTGAAGTAAAAATAAAAACCTGGAACCCCAGCTAACCCTGGAATATTCAGGAACTACTCTAAGGTCAACTTCCTACTATTAAGTGATAACTTGGGAAAATGTCAAGCCCCCATAAACCCTGAGATCACTCTGGTCCTACACAGAACTGTTCACAGAAACCCAATGCAAGCGTGTTAATAGATGCAAAGAGGCAGCTGTACAAAACTAACTCAAAAAAACAAGCCATCCTGGTGGAATCACAACATCACTAGACTGTGTTACACAAGGAAGAAAGTCATGGAAAACATTAGGAGCTGCAACACCCATTAGAATAAAAGCACTTTTATCAAACTAAACAAACAACTCAGAGGACAAATAAAGTCCACCAAAGCCAAATTTAAGGTAAATTTGATCTCCTAGGCCAAGGACAACTGCAAGGCATTCTTTAGTTATGCCAGCAACCTCAAAGGCAATACACAGCTGTGTGCAGAGCTCTTTGTAAATGGATCCACCTGTATTGAACCAGAAGATATTGCAAATGTACTGGCTGACAAATTCAGCTCCAGCTTTATCCTTCTCCCCCTCAGCCTTCCCTCATGAAATACCATGAAGTATAACTCTCCCTGCTGTCACTAGGGAACAGGTCCTTAATTCTCTCTGTAAGGCCAAGAACAGTGCATGTGTGGGGCCAGACAGTATTCCAGGATGCCTTAAATAGCATGAAACATGACCTATTAGGCTGTCTGGAATTGCTGTGTAACTATAGCCTCCAAACAGGCTTTGTTCCTCATGAATGGAGAATACTAACAGTCATCCCTCCGCACAAAGGTGGGACATCTACAGACCCATAAGTCTCACTAGTCTCATATGCAAAGCCATGGAAAGAATTATTATGAAAGTGAACAATAATGACATAGGAAAACTCGAGACACTGGACCCAACCCAATTTGGTTTTGTCAAGGGCAGGTCATGCCTTCTCAACCTGGTGAACTTCTTTGGATGAGGTCAGAATGGTTCACACTGCCTACCTTGACCTGGCCAAGGCATTTGACACAATATTGTTGACAAACCCTTATGTCACCCACTGGATAGCCATATGGCTCATACACAGGGCCCAGAAAGTTAGAAATGGGGAGACCACCTCTACAAAGAGGCCAGTCACAAGCGGAATCCCTCAGGAATCAGTCCTGGGGCCACTCCTTTTTTGGCATTTTACTTCTCTGAAGTCAAGGCCAATGTCAGAAGCCTCTGGCATTTACTTCTCTGAAGTCAAGGCCAATGTCATTGGCCTCTGGCTGACTACATTTTCAAATGTTTGCAAATTAGGAGCTATCACTGAATCCCCGACCGACACAAATATTCTCCTGGAAGGGCTGCCACAGAAGGACAAACAGCTGATGTCAGAGCCATGGACTAAAACTAAATGACAAGAAGTTTATAGTAGTATCCTTCGGGAAGTTATCCACCCCTGGTAACTATCATATTGACAGCTCGCCCCTAAGAGTTGACCCAGTAGTCAGGGACTGGGGACACACACAGACAGTAATCTAGCCTTAGGCCATCACATGTCTACAGTGGTAAGGAAATCATTCTATGTTATGTAACTTATAAACAAAGGTATGGCATCTAGGCCCAAGGAAGTCATTGTTCCACTGTATTTGGCATTCATCAGACCTATCATTGAGTACAATGCCCCCTTTCATATGTACCTAACCAGGCATATCCAATACTTGGAATGTCCACAGAGGTTCCTCACTAAAAGAATTCAGGGCATAAGTATATGCCCTATGCAGATTACCTCAAAGCCCTATCCCTGTATTCTGTCTCCTCCAGGCTGTTGAGAGGAGTTGTATGCCTGGCATACAAGGCATTGTCAGACCCCATTCTGATGGACCTCCGGCATATCTGCAAAACAAACAGCCCAAGAATTACCTATTCTTGGGACTTGAGCCTTGTCTGTGATATAAATAAGGCCTGCTGGAGAGACTGATATGTATCCCAGAAACTACCCCTTATTGGAACAGATTCCCCATCCATGTAAAGTAGATTTACTCCCTAACGCAATTCATATGTTACTTGGAATGCTGGATGGGGAATAGGAAATTCATCCCCGGTTTGGTATGTATGTCTCTAATGGACACAGCCTGTAAATGGTTCATCTCCCAAGCCCCTGCCTACACTTATCAAAGGTACCAGAACTTGTCATAGATTTAGGGTGCATGACTAGGTTTAAAAAGGCTCTTGTGGTCGTCAGCCTTGTAAAGACCTATGAAACTTTGAACATATTAAGAGCATAAGTTCTCTTGTTGTGAATGCCACTGAAAAATTGTTCTCAAACAAAAAACTTTTCTCCTTGTAGCTGAAGAGCTTAAGGGTCCAAAATGCAGCAGAATAAAAAAACAAAAAAACAATGGTTCAATGTTCACACTTTTAATGGTAGAAATAGCAGCAAAGCTTTCGAAACACAGGCTCTTTGTCAATGCATAACCATAAAATACAGCATTCCATTCTTAAATAGTAAGCCAGCCAATAAAACAGAAAAGTGCAGACATATGGCAATCAGTTAGACATCAATTAATTAAAACATCTATAAAAAACATTTCTATAGTAAAACAAAACTAACCATGTTTTCATAAATGCACTTAAAATGGAATTATTTTTTTAACATATTTCACTTAGCCTTCAGAATGGGTTTAATACTATTAGTATAATTCAAACCAGGGGGTGCATCTGACCTCAGATAATTGATCCATTTATATTCTGCCGTGTCTGTTGCATTAATTATATCACCCCTCTTACAGCAACATGAATATTCTGCAATATTCTAAACCTAAACCTATGTTGTCTTCCCTTCATTAGTATATGTTTAAATAAGGCATTAGTTTCTATACATCTACAAATTTCGGAGAGATGTGCACCTATCCTCTCCTTTAATTTCATATTCATCTTCATTGGCAATATATACAATGTTCTCAATAGAGCATGTACCTGAAGCTGTTATTATAAAGTCCTTCTTAGTAATAGAATGTGTAAAATGGATGTCAATATTAATTTCATTGCAGTGTGTGCAGTTATAACATGGAATTGTACCAGCTTTATTACATTTGTTATCTACACTCTGCAAACTTCTTACATCTTTATTGCACAAAATGTGTTTAAGATTTCTCTCTTTCTTATATAGAAATTGTGGTTGTTCACCAACTATATTACCAACATCTGGGTTAGATCTTAATATAGCCCAGTTCGTGTGAATAATATTAACTATATTAGTATGACTATGTACCCCATATTATAATTCATTTTATCCCTATTATTATTTATATTCTCAGTAACATACATGTATGGTTTTGCTAGTTCCTTTCTCTCATCTATTACTGAGGTTCTTATACTGTCAATAAGTCCATCTGCATATGCTCTACTATGGAAGTCTCTAGCCATATTAACCATTTCTTCAACAAAATTTTCATCCTTAGTACTGAGCTATATATATATATATATATATATATATATATATATATATATATATATATATATATATATATGCCTAGGATGCATGCTATTGTAGCGGACATATTGTGTAGCTTGAACATCCTTCCTATAGATCTTAGTATCAAACTTACCACTACTAATTATAATGGCAGCCTCAAGAAAGCTAATTTGTTTATAGGAAGAATTAACATCAAAAACTAAGAAATCAGTGCTCGAGTGTTAGAAACTAACAAAACCATCAAGGTTCTCACTATCACTTTTCCACAACAAAAACACATCATCAACAAATCGTTTAAAAAAATACAAGATGATCATTCCTATAAGTACCATCAGAATTAAATATAAAGTTTTCTTCCCATCTAGCCAATACCAAGTTGACACATGTATTGGCAACTGGGGTGCTCATAGCAACCCCTAGACGTTGATGGAAATTACAGTTGTTAAACATAAATACATTATTATTTAGTACTGTATCAGTCATAAGGCATAATAATTCAATTTTAGTGTTAGAGAAGTCACTATGGCTATGCAGAAATTCCCTAATTGCTTTTAACCCAAAGTCATTCAGTATCGCTGTAAAAAGTGATTTTGATGTCCATAGTCACCATCATCACTCCATTAGTACTATTAACATCAGACCATCTTTTCAAATTACTTAGAAAATCATTCATATCCTTTGTAAAGCTCCTGCTACACTGTAACATAGGTGCAAGCTGATTTTCTAAGTATTTAGATAGGACGGCAGTAGCCCACTTATTCCCTGAGACAATGGGTTTCATGAGAGTATGCAGGTTCTTATGAATTTTGGGCAAACCCATACATTACTGGTAATCACTGGGTCATATTTATATATATATATATATATATATATATATATATATATATAACAGAACCATCCATAAGTAGTTCATGTAGAAAAATTTCACTTTTCAGGTCTGAGAAGTGGGAGACTGGAATGAAAGCCCTTCATCACTCTGTTTTTAATAGGCTTCTACTTGCTGCATTGTTTTGTTTTAGTACCTTAACATGAGGTAGTGTACAGCTTTTCAGGTCTAGCTGATTGTGATGTTGTAACCTTAGTAGTTTATCTGGTTGTACCTTTCATCATATATTTTCTGTAAGTAAAATTATCCACAAATTTCAGGACAGACTATATGAAATAGTATGTGCAATAAGGAGGGGTACCTTAAATAATGCCTTTTATCAACGCTGTCAGTTTCATACAAATTTTAACTGTTATATACTTCAGATATCTGATTGCTTACAGGTGTCAGTGAGAGGAGGTAATCATTAATTTCAACCCCCCTTTTTCCTACATGGTGTCAGGTTGTTGTGTTAACTATCACCATCTCTCTCAATTCAGTGCTGCACTCGTGCCTTCAGCAACACTCATACCTGACTGTCACAGGTCTTCTCTTACACAATCCATCCACCTATTTGCTGGATGCCGTGATTTCCTCTTACCATTTTGCTGTCTCTCCCAAGTCTTTTCTAACAGATTTTCTTCTGCTTTTCTTACTTATGACTGAATCACAGTAATCTGTTCTCTTTGATCTTTTCTGCAGTTGGAGCTAGTTTAGCTTTGCTCTTATGTTCACATTTCTTTGTCTGTCCCACAGTGGCCATCTTACCACCCTTCTCGGGCACTTCACTACCATCACCTGTAGCTTTCTCATCTGCTTTGCCTTTATTGCCCAGGTTTCTGTACCTTACAGTAGTATTGGTCACACCACTGTTTTGTATGCCTTACTTTTCAGCTTCCTTTGCATTTTCTGTCATATACTACACCTGACACTCTATGCCATTTGACTGCAACCCCCCTGATTCTAGCTTTGATCTCTTCATTCAGACTTCCCTTGTCCTCAACCACTCCTCCCTGATACTTGAAGCCCACCCAGATACTTGAAGGAGGTAATATTAGTGTAAATTTAGAATTTAAAGAATTTATGGAATATCATTGGCAGTTTGTTTTAAATGCTGTGCATCTCCGTGCTTAATGATAACAGTGGGTTAAGACCTGAGAAAATTGAAGCATTAATTGGTTAAGAGGTTGCCTGATTTATTTGTAGATATAGTTGTGATAGTGTGAAGGTGTTTACCTATGTAATGTTTTATTTATTTATATGTGATTTTATTTTATTTCATACATGTAGTTGCTTCAGTACTTACAAGTGTTATTTATTGGTATATTCAAAATGGACTTGACAAATACTGTTTCATTCCTTGAAATCTCATATTGTGTTTATCGTAGCAGCTCTAACTTGTTTATTCTCTGGTATTAAGCTATCTGTAGTCAGAATGTGGCTCATGTATCTCAGTTATGTAACTTTGGGTTTACACTTAATCTTATTGAGCTTGCAGATGTACTGTCACATTCTGTTCAATAACTAAAACAGCTCTTTATCACACTCTTCTTTGGTTTCACCCATTTCAATACATCAAAAATATTAGCAGCACAATTCAAGCATTTTGTTTATTGTCTCAACGACTTTCTGAAACACTTCAGGTACTGACAAAATATTAGAAAGAAGTCTGATTTTTTTTGTCGTCTTCTGTATACATTAAATTAAAACTCTCATCATCATGCTTTATTTGTCACAATTCTTGATAAGTCTGAGTACATATGAGTGCTTTGCACTTGACCTAGTTGAAGTCACTTATTTGGTTGTATACATCAGGTAATGTTCCCTATTTTTAAGTTTATTGGTCTACACGTACATAAATTCTGTCATAATAGTAACTAATATTCACCACCAAAGGCTTGGTCTGTTTTATAATCACAGCCATTTCTCCATTCATTTAGGGTCAGATTCCAATTCCAAGAGACTTGCTGTCAGTGTAAGTCTGCTTTGATTCTAAAATATTTACTCTCAGTGTAAGTGACTTACTTCATTGTAAGGTCCATGCATAAACAGGCTTACTCTGGGGGAGGGGGGGTCACATTCCAAAAGACCTGCTGTGAATATACGTGGTCACTTACACTGAGATCAAGTCTTTTAAAATCGGGCACCTAATCTCACTTTTAATTCTGCTCTTCATGAGTAGTGAACTTTTCCATGAAGCATGCACTAGAGATAATATTTCAGGTCTGTTTACATACAGTGAATTCATGGTAAACAACACAGACCAGCAGAAAACATCTCCATCATCAGAAAGCACATTTTTACTCTCTACACATACATTACGAATTCCTTTCAGTATACAAAATTGTTAACAATTACAATGATCCTATATGAAATGGAGCTTCTATTCTGTTCCATATATTAGAAGCTGAACATTTGTATTTCTTATATTCACAAGTGAGTACTTGCTGACCCGAATGGGTAAGCAGTTTTTATACTTTTGTTCAAATTTATGGAGCTGAAAATTTGAGCAGGCATAACACTGCACCTGTGTCTGGACTTCTTTTGTTCAGAGTTTTAACTGAGCCCGTTGCTTCGAGTTTTGATTCATATTCATTCTCAACATTTATTCCTTCAGCTTTTGCTATCCTTACAAATAACTCGTTTTTTTACTTTGTTCCACTACATGCATCTTTTCAGTTGTAAACTAATTTTTTTTCATTTTATAGACTGATTTCCTTTTGCTGCAGTTTCTACCCACTTGATTAAATACTGGGCATTTTAATTTACCATCTCATGCACAATTCAGCAGCAGCACATTCCTCATGTTTTTCATGTTTCCAATGATTTATTGGCTCAAATTTACTTTATTTCTTGTTTTATTTTCTGCCTTGCATACAGTTCTTCACAGTTCTGCCCCTTCTGTGAGTTCTTTTAACTTATTCAGAGGGCTTTTATAGTTTTACGGACTTGAGTGTCTTGTAGCTTGTGCAGGCTGCCACCTGCAGTCAAATTCAAATCTGAGTTCAGGCAAGTAGATGCTGCACCTTACTAGAAGACAGTATTTGAGTCTGAGTGAGGTAATTGTGGTGGCTGTGGGGAAGGAAGTGAGAGGGTTTGGAAGTGCAGATTAAGGCATCAATCAGGAAGGAGATTTAGGTTTAGGAAGTGGAAGGAGAAATTTTAGAGTTAGGGAGTTGGAGAGGAGTTTTAGGGTTAGGGAATGGAAAGGGAGTTTAGGTTTAAGGAGGTGGTTGAGTTTTTGGTTTAGGGAGCAATTAGGGACTTTATGGTTATGGAAGGGGAGTGGAGTTTTAGGTTTAGGAGCGATAGGAGATTTTAGGTTTAGGGAGGGGAAATAGAGTTTTAGCATTAGCAAGTGAAGACTTGAGTTAAAAACTCAGTGAGACTTTTAGAGCTAGAGTTAGAGCTCTGGTAGAGCTTTTCAGTTTAATGGTGTCAGTAGTTTGAAGGACCAAGTTACTAATTAACACAGAGTTAAGAGTACTTGCCTTTTTCAGCAAGTGTGGCAGCGAGCAAGTGTGTCGCAGGCTGCTAACACTAGAGCACTTGTAGTACACTTGGGCTTTTACTCACTCTACAGACAATATTCACTTTAAAGTTAAATCTGTTCATGGTTAGTTTACCTCTCATCTGATATTTAAGAACACTGTGCAATTCAGTCTCATAAGTAAACCAAGTAATTCAGTAAAGTCACTGTTTTTGTCTCAGTTCTTTAATTCAGTAACAAACACCCATACTTTATATACTTTATGCCCTGGAGGAGAGCAAATGGTGGAAAGTGGACATGTAGCAGATTTTTTTTCTCAGTTCACAGTAACTTTTACATGTCTGACTCACCACTGCGTATATGCTCTCTCTCTCTCTCTCACTTTTCCTGTTGAAAATCAAATGTGTTGTAACCTGTCAGGGCTTCTTTACCTGTGATGTACAGAAATGAGGCTCACAGTATCTTTGTAGATTTATCAGATGTACCACTATAGGAATAAATTAGACTTCTGGATACATAATTTCAATTTCTCAGACAGCTTGTTCTGCACAGAAAAACTTAGTTCTTAAAGAAAAGATTGTGACCTGCCCCCTTCATTCTTTACATCTGACACCATATACCATTTAGTATGTACAATTATAAATTAAGGAGGTGTGACACAATGTGTAATAGTGTTAACCCTACCAGTTTTACTTTCAGACTGCACAACAATGGACAAGAAACCAGAGTATATGATATATGTAAGGGGCTCTGAACGAGGCGGAAGGTGCAAAATATTTAAAGAAATTTGCGCACATTGCAAGTGTAACAAATTTCACAGGAAAGTATATTCCTTGACTTGTTGGGGCTTAGGTCTGCAGTTCTACAAATCACCTGTTGCAGCTACAGTATTGTCTGTTGAAGTCATTGAAAAGCCATGCTCAAGATCTTCCTTGAACTTGAGATCAAGAAAGACCTTGTGCTGATTTTCACGAATGCACAGACATGTTGAGGAATGCTGTCTTTGTGATTCCTAACTGTAAAGTCTGTCTGTATGTGGTGGTTTCATTGACCAGGGTAGCAGGCATTGTCTTATATTAGAGCTTGCTGAGGCTTTCCCTTGGGAGGTTGACTTTTTTTTTGCTGATTGCTGCTTTGACAGGAGTAGGATTTCCAGACTATGGGTTGCAGTCCTTGTATGCTCTTAAGGCTAGAGAGCTCATCAGCTCCAAATTAGGGGCTTCCTGTCTTGATTTATTTGTTGTTTTCTGTTTTAAGAGAAGTAAAAGGCCATAGAGGTGCCAGATACAATCAGCTTTGTGCACACACTCACCAGATAACCATAAAAATTGCTCATGATGGAGGATGAAGGCATACCACCATAGTTTGCACTGAATTAAAAATCAGTTTATTTAAAATAAAAAAAAAAAAAAACATTAAACACTTTTGTCCCGCACAGTTTCCCAGGACTTCATCAGAACATACAGGTGCACTTAATGCACAACCAGAAGTCTCTGCCTGCAGTACACTGGCCAGATTCATTTACTCATTATAACATTGTTGTCAGTTCTCCCTCACTGACCCAGCCTTCCTGAGTCTTGTTTGGAGAGTTGAGTGGCTGGGGTTTAGTTTTTCTAGAAGAGCTGTCCTTCTGAGGCTCCCTGAGGAGGGTTTTTCCATGGGGTGCTCTCCTGTTATGCAGTTTCTTCCCCTTCTTTCAACTCTGTAGATTATTTTTTAGATGGAACTGAGGAGCATTGCCAGACAGTCTCTCAGCAGGCAGTGGAGACTTGTCACATTTCATTGGGGAGGCTCCTTCCATTCCCTTCAGTATAAGAAGAGCTTAGCTACATGGCCTCTTTAGATGCCTTCCTGTGAGTGTATCATCTCCTGTCCCTGTCTCCATATGAGATCACAAGGAAATATCTTGGATGCTGGTCCTCCCACCTTCGGGGGAACAATGTTGTGTCTCTGGGGTGAAAGGTTCTTGTGGGGATTGTCCATTTGGGCTCCTCAGTCCCCCAATTCTTCATGGTGTTGGCCACTGAGACATCAGCTGGGTAAGAGATGAGTCCCTTTTTCTGCCTAGAATTCCAGGGGTAGGGAATTTCCCACTTGGAGTCCTTTTTTCTCCCTAGTAGTAGTCTTTTTGAACCATATCTATGTCTGTGGAGTACATTTGTACTCCCACAGAGGGACTACCCATCCATCAGAACTAGAAGCAGGGTTGAGATCTGGGTTTCATGGCATTTCTTCATATTGACTGGATTCTTATTTTACTACAAAACAAAAACTCTGACTGAAGAAACACCAAACTGTTTATTCAAATGAATGTAAACAAGTGCAAAGCTTTCAGGTAGAAACTTTCATCAGTGCTAACAACACAAAAATGACTGATCTAATTTATATATTGCAAAAATAAGCACATGACAACAGCTGACCAATAAAAACTTAATCAGCAATTAGTATATTAACCAAAAGCAAATAACTAAAAATTACTACCAATTAATGCATTAGGCAAAAGGACATAAATTAAAATTACCTTAATTAAAAATAACCAAACATTATATTTTGCTGATGTGAATCAGTGAAGTTGTCTCTGTTTTTTATCCAAACTTGGTTTAATGCTGACAGCACTATTTAAACCAGGTTTTGAATCAGCCCCTAGTCTTAACATCCAACTATATTCACTATATTCTAAGGCATTAAGATCACCACCCCTAATATGTTTGTGTATCACATCCATCACTCTAAACCTAAACTCATGGCTTTCATCAGTATCTAAAGTATGTTCGCTTATTGCAGTTGAAATCTTCCTACGTATGTCTGACTTATGCTCAATATTACAGTCTTTAAACCTACGACTACATTTCCCAACATAAAAACAGGAGCATTTTATGCAAGTTCCAAGACAGACCACATGAGTAGTGTTGCATGTGGCATAACAATGAAAGGTAAATATTCTGTTGCTTCCTGGGCGAATGAAGGTGTTATTTGAAACAATATCCTTACAACAGCAGCAACTGTAACAGGGAAAGATTCCAAACTTGTTTGTGGTCTCATTACTGTTAGCTGTATTAAAATCTTTATAGCATAATCTTCCCTTTAAATTCTTACGGTTTCTGTTAGCAAATCTGGCTCTGTCATCTAACAAATGTTCCAGTTCAGGCATAGCCCATAAGATATTCCAATTTTTTTTTCTTTGTATTAGGTTTCTTACATAACTAGTTATTTTATTATAGGTAGTTATATGTCTGATTGTATTATTTTGCACATCTTAGACATTCTTCTGATGACTATTATCTCTACAAAAATTTTAGCTGAATTATCCCTGCTATTAATAACTTAATTTAAAGTGGTTTCTACAGCTATTCTATCTAGTCTCTTTCGTGAAACTCTAATGACATATTCTGTACACCTAACCTCTGTAGTGTTTAATCTACTCCACCCTAGTAAATCGACCTAATACAATTCCATTAAAAATATGTGGAGCGTGCATACTTCACCTATGTATATATCAGTTTGTATTCACTTCCTTTTTATAAACACTCTTATCTAAAACTGTTCCTTTATTGTCCAATCTAACATCTAAAACTGTTCCTTTCTTGTTCAATCTAACATCTAAGTAAGCGATAGAAAAAGCAAAACAGGTCATCTTAAATTTTAGAAAGTCTGTGGAATTGACAAGCTACTCAACAAAATCATTTAGCATTTACTCACTCCCATTCCAAATTAGGAAGCAGTCATCCAGGAAGCGTTTGTATAATACATTCGCATACAAAACATTCTTATCACTGTAAGTAAATTCACTCTCCCATTGATTTAGGAGCAAATTTGCATAGGTATTAGCCATGGGAGTACCCATGGCTACGCCTGCAACTTGTATATATGGTTGGTTCCCAAAAATAAAAACATTCTTAGTCAATACAATCTCTAAAAGTTGGCAAATATTTTCAACATCTCATGCTTGCATATTTGTATTAGTACAAAGAAAATTATGAATAGCACTAATACCATAATCATTTGGTATCACAGTAAAAAGAGAGTTAATGGACTGCGGTGGTGGTGCTGCGATAGCGTTGTCGCCTCACAGTAAGACGTCCTGTTCGATTCTCAGCCAAAGCGTCTTCTGTGTGGAGACATGCGTGAATGGGCATACCTTCATTGAAGGTTGTGCGTCAGAGCTGGCATCTCGGCACGTAATAATCTACTGCCAATCATTAGCGGACCGGAGTTCCGCTGTGGCGACCCCTAACTGGGAAAAGCCGAAAGACACAACAAGTAAAAAGAGAGTTAATATCAAGTGTGACCAATAAAAATTCATTTATGGGATTGATGCAGTGCCATTCATATAGCTTAGTTAAAAAAAATCTCCTGTATCCTTTATTTAACTCCTACAGAGTGGGAGATATTTACCTCACACAGTTTGTAAATATAACAATATAGGTTCCGTAACCCATCCCCTACCTGAGATAATCAGTCTCTTGGGGGGGGGGTTAAGGATTTGTGTATTTTCGGTAGTCCATACAACTGCGGAATAGTTGGGCATGAAACAGTAAAGAAAATTAAATAAATAGATATGTCATTGCCTATTTGTATTTCATAAATCAACATATTTACATGTACTATAAATTTCCGAACATCTAAAAGACTTGTTTTCTTAAAAATGTTTTCAGATAGAAATTCATACATGAAAGCAGTTATAGTCAGTTCTGTTCATAATTACAGCAGTGCCCCCTTTGTCAGCCTCTTTGATAACTATGTAATTATTAGACCCTAGTCTTTTAAGGGCTTCATGCTCATCTAATGTTAAATGATATCCTTTATTTCTAATCTTATATTCATAAAGTGTTCTCAGTTCTCATTCACATATATCTTGAAAGACAGAAATAATGGGGCAGCTGCTGGGTATAAAAATGCTCAACTTCTTGCAAGCAGTTTTTTCAGTGTCTCACATTTTTAAAAATTAATTTCAAGTTTAAATTCCTAGTAAAATCTATTGAAGCATCAGCTAAGGTATCCATTTCACTAGGAATAAAATGAAGACCTTTTTGCAGTAAGTTAATGTCTGCTAATGATAATTCATATTGTGATACACAAATTAAAGGTCATGCTGCTAAACGCTAGGAGTCTAAACATGAAACTGCACTCATTGCAAGCATTCCTAACCCTGGAAAATGCTGACATCTGTGCAGTCATAGAAACCTGGTTCAAAGCTGCAGAGACCACCCCAGCCTTACCTGGTTACTCATCCTATCATACATTCAGACCCCAAAATGTAGGCAGTAAAGCCAAAAGCGGTGGAGTTTCAATATACATTAAAGACATATATACCTCCAGGCTGGTCAAACAGTATGATGCACAGGAGACACTCCAGGTGTAGTTAACCATTGACAAAACCCCTATTCAAATCATAGCTAGCTACCTGCCTCCAAATCTGACTCAGGATGCCCAGTCCGCCTATTTGGACCTGTTCAAATCTATCAAGATTCAACCCTTTACCCTGATCCTGGGTGACTCTAACTTTCCAAACATAGACTGGAAGAACTTCTCATGCCACAACACAAATGCCCAGAGATTCCTTGATTTTGTCAATGCAAATGCCTTGAAACAGCTAGTCAATACCCCAACAAGGGGTGATAATATCTGGACTTGGTATTAACCAACATGAGTAACCCCCAGCAGCATCCTTATAGTATTATCTTCCCTGGTAAGATCCGACCACAAAGCGGTCACTTTCGAAGTCACCATTTCCCCCAGTCCCCCTGTAGCTAGGATCAGACATAAAAAACTTCTCCAAAGCTGATTACAGCCTCCTGAGGGATGGTTATAAATAGCTTCACAGCCCCCTCTTCCTCTGTAGGAACTGCCACTAATATCCAAAACTACACCAAAGCACTATACGAGCATTTATATAGATGCATGGAATCAGGAGTACCCGACAAGACTAAGTCATCCTACGCCAGGAAGAGTAAACCTGTCTGGTGGACATCTGTAATAAACTTTATAACAAAAGGAAATAATTGCTGTCCAAGACCAAGAAGGAGCAAGTGCCCAATTGGAAGCAATGTCACCTTAGCCTAAACAAGCAAAGAAGAGCACTAGTAAAATTCTCTAAAGCAAACTTCGAGTCCAAATTGGCCACATCTACTAGAGACTATCATAAGGCCTTCTTCACATGTGTGTGCAATCTCAAAGGAAGCGCCCAGATCTGTTCAGAACAGGTGGTCACCGACAGCACATATACAAATGTCATAGATATAGCAAACTTGCTGGCTGATAGATTCAGAAAAACTTTACCAGTCTGTCCCCCCCATCAGTAAATCAAGACATCCCCAGTACCTGCCCCTTCACCTTATATCTAGGGAACAGGTCATCACTGCTCTCGCAAAGGCAAAAAATACAGCCTCCATGGGACCCGATAACATCCCTGGCTGCATCCTACATGAACTCAGGCAGGAACTTGCAGCACCATTAGGCACCCTATTCAAGCAAAGCCTCAGTACAGGCTTCATTCCAGCTGAGTGGAGGATAGCCACTGTCATCCCTTTACACAAAGGTGGAGCGTCCACCGATCCAGGAAATTATAGACCCATCAGCCTGAATAGCCTGATATGCAAGGCCATGGAACGGATTATCATGGACCTCATTAACAAAGACATTGACAACCTCCAAACACTTGATCCCACACAGTTTGGCTTCATCAAGGGGAGGTAATTTCTGCTAAATTTGGTCGACTTCTTTGAGACAGTCACCAGAACCATGGATGAGGGGAAGACTGTGCACATCGCCTACCTTGACTTGGCCAAAGCCTTTGTCACTATTCCCCACTCGACCGTAATAGATAAACTCTCTCAACTAGGCATCAATACATATGTTACCAGATGGGTAGCAAACTGACTCACTGATAGAACCCACATAGTCAAAATAGGGGAAGCCACCTCAAGCAGTAGACCCGAAACAAGCGGCATACCTCAGGGTTCGGTCTTGGGGGCCTATGTTATTTGGGATATACTTTTCTGAGGTGCAGGCCAAAACCAGTGGGCTGTGGCTGACCAAGTTTGCAGATGACTGCGAGCTGGGTGCTGTCATCAATTCCCCAAGTGATGTGGACATCCTGCAAGAGGGTCTCACTCAGACAAATGACTGGTGCCAAAAACATGGCCTCAAGCTGAATACCAAAAAATGCATCATCATCCCCTTTGTGGAGAGTGACGTCCCCTCAAATTATCACATTAATAACAACGTCCTAAACACTCTATCAGTCGTGAGGGATTTGGGCACCCAGGTTGATATCAACCTGACTTTTGACCACCATGTTGTTTCCGTGGTATGGAAAGCCTTTTACATGGCCCACCTCATAAGTAAGGGTATCTCATCCAGGAACAAGGAGCTCATAACATCCCTGTATTCTTCCCTTATAAGTCCCATTATTGAGTACAACACACCTTTCAGCATGTACCTCGCAAAGCACATGCAGCAGCTGGAGAGACCATAGAGGTTCCTCACCAGGAGAATCCAGGGTCTCAAACATCTACCATACACAAATAGGCTAAAAGCCGTATCCCTCTACTCAGTTTCATACAGACTCCTCAGAGGTGACCTCTGTCTGGCATAGAATGCGATTATGGACCCCACCTTGATGGGAATGCTGCATACCTGCAAGTCAAGCTCCACTTGAGTAACCCACACATGTCGCCTCAACCTGGTCTGTGATATCAACAGGACTTGTTGGCGAAACAGATTTGTGTCCCAGAGACTCCCTCATCTATGGAATAGACTCCCTGTCCACATCAAGCAGAGTACCTCTTTACCCCTTTTTAAACGCAACCTGGATAACTGGATGGGTAACAGAAAATATACCCCGGGATTCCACCCATGTCCCTGCTGGACAGGGGCATTGGGTGCTGATTTGTCTAAACATGGGCTAAACTCTTGATTAGGCTTATAAGGGCCTCACGGCCAATAGCCTAGTAACCTCCTATGATCCTGTGATAAATTTATAAAACCTGTTGGTCCTACTATTTCTGATGAACTGATTTGCTTTGTATTCATGGGCTGCTGTGTTTCCTCTTCGTTCCATTCATGCCTTCTCTCTGCAGAGTGGCCCCTTGAATATTTCTGTGGCTAGATTTTGACTTTCTTTGGTAAATTCAGAGATATTACATCCGTTGGCTTGGAAAAAAATCTCCTGGCCATGTTAATTTGCATTAAACTTGTTGAAGAGTAGCAGTAGAATTAACCAGTCGCTGAGAGGAATTGGATTCTCTTCGACTGGATGAATTTTCACTAAGCATAGGTTGGATTGGAAGTACCTTCAGACAGGTTCCTTTTGCGTTATCGAATTGATGAAATTTCGAACCTGAAAACATCGAACACAAATGTTCGAAGTTTCAGCAATTCGAATAAAAAAAAAAAAACAGCTCAATAACTGTTGTAAGCAGGGGGGCAAACCCCCTTGCACCCCCAACACCCCCCGCTCTTTAAGTATACCAACTTCAAGATCACTGCGATCTGGTAAACTCATGTGTTTGCTGAATCGTTGAAGTCATTGTATCCGTGGTGATGTCATCTAACTCATACATCACCCCTGTTGGTGTATGTTGTTGATTAACCTATTTAAAACTTTTTGGCCATGAGAAAATATGACTACATTTAAAGTCATTAATATCCATCAAAAGCTTATGCTTCTTGATGGATTCAAGCTTATTATCTAAGGTCTGTAGCCTGTTAATCATTTGTTGGTAAAGATGGGCCAAATATTTAAACAACGGCAAGGCTACAAGTTCCTCTGTAAGTGTAGTGATGTCTTCCATTAATTTACTTTCAGTGTTAGTAAAAAAACTCATTCATAAGTAACATATAATCCACACTTAACTTTAGATTTAATTGTTGCCATATTTTCAGAAGTTCAGGATAAGTATTTGCATACTTGGGCATTTTTAAGATTTGCAAGTCATGAGGTATGACCCCAAGCTCCAAATCAGCTAAAAAGCTCAGCCGTTGCCACTGCAGCTTCTTGTAGGTCTGTGCCTTTCTCTCAAGTGTATTAAGATGTTTATCAAAATCATCAGATTGTTGGGGAACAGCTTCCATATTTTCACTAGTAGAACTAGTTAAATTCAGTAGTGGATTATTTGTTTTCGATAGCAAATCATGCAAAGAACAGCTCACAGATACAGCTGGAGATTGACATCTTGGAACTTTCATAAAATGCTCATGTTTTTATATTGGGAAATGCAGTCGTAGGTTTAAAGACCATATTATTGAGCATAAGCCAGACATACATAGGAAGATTTCAACTAATGCATTAAGCAAACATATTGTAGGTACTGATGAAACCCATGAGTTTAGGTTTAGAGTGATAGATGTGGTACAGAAACATATTAGGGGTGATCTTAATAATGCCTTAGAATATAACGAACATGTGTTTTTGGTTAATATAATTAAGTTTTTATTGGTAGACTGTTGTCATGTGCTTATTTTTGTAATATATAAATTAGATCAGTCCTTTTTGAGTTGTTAGCACTGATGAAGGGTTCTACCTGAAAGCTTTGCACTTAGTTTGAATAAACAGTTTGGCGTTTCTTCAGTCGGAGTTTTTGTTTTGTATTTTAATTTTATACTCTAAAAACAAGTAATCTCCGTGGTATCCCCGAAGTCTCAAAACAACCCACTAAATAAAGTGTAGTGGGTTTAAAAACAAAACAGTGGAAGATTTTCAGTCCATATATTTCTAGTTAATCACTGTATATTAATCAGATCAGACAATAGTAGTAGAAGTAGCAAACGTAAACTCGTCAAGTCAAAAAGTAATAGAAAATACATAATTCTACAGTATTACTAAATATTCGAAAGTAATCCAAGCAAGGCAGGCAGTCTGTTTCCAGTCGAAAATCCTTTAAGTACACAGACAAGCGATCCAAGTAAAACAAAAATGGAGTAATAATTTCCTCACAAGCTTTCTAAATATATATATACTTTTTATCAGGCATGGGAGTGGTTTACTGTGCTGTAAAACAAAGTGTTATTGGTACACATGTTAAATTCACATCCCTTCCCCCATCAGTGTGACATTCGAGCTGGTCCTGCCCTACCTAGTAGCTGTCATAATAATATATAGCCCTAATGTACTTTAATGGTACATCTTATTTAACCAAATGATTAAGTCTGTGATTTTATACAAGGCAATATACTACATGGCTGGAAATATATCAACCTTAGTTCATTTTGCGATCAAAAAATTATATATAAATATATACATATACATTTTGCATGTAAAAATCAGTTTCTATTTTCATAACCTATCGTTAACAAAGATCGCTTTCGTCCTTCTAGACTTCTTCAGGTCTGTGTACAAGAACCCTAAAAACCTATATAATTGTATAATCAGTTAGTATTGTTATTACCATCATTTTGAATAAAGTGGAAAAAAAGAGAACCAGAAAAAAGTAAAAAAATATATGTATGATGATGGAAACAAAATATACACTTAAATGTCAAATGATTTAAAATGGTATTTAAAACCAATTTGTAGAAAAAAATAAAATAAAATACACTTGGTCATGTAAACAATGCAGCAATTTTCTAAGTTCCAGTGCACTTTTAATTGAACAGTAGTAGTTTAGTCCAGGCTTTCTAAAAAGTTCAGCTTTAATTGCCACATGAGTTCCTGTTTCTCCAGAATATTCGGGATGTCTCCTTCAAGATCACCCATGTCTATGCGATCCAGGTTCTGGAACTTAAAACCTGTGTGTCTTTTATGAAGAGAAAGGTGTTTGGCTAGTGCATTATTTTTACATCCAGAGCGGATTTCTGACAGATGACATGAAATCCTTCGCTTGAGTTTATTTACAGTCTTGCCCACATAGAATGCATCACATTCATTGCACTGTGCCCTATAAATTACTTTTTTATTGTTACAGTCACCCCCTGCACTGGTTTTAATGATCTTCTTTAAATAAGGGCAATAAAAACTATCATCTTGCTGTATAAATATACAAAATGTACAATTAGTTTCACATCTTTTAGTGCTTTTCTCACATGGTCTAGGTTTAAATTCAACAAAACTTCTAATATTCCTGGCCTTCCTATAAACAAATGATGGGGCTTCACCTAAGATGTTAATCAGAAAAGGGTTTCCTGTGACAATGTCCCAGTTTTCTTCAATAATATTTTTGATACTGTAATAATCCAAAGTGTATGTCAGGATGCAGCTATTTTTGCATTTGTTATTCTCTGTGGGATTACTTAACATTTTTCTACTGGGGATGTTGAGTGAAGGTGCTTCAGTCCTTTTCAGTTCTATAATGGGTTCCAGGATGTTTTTTAACATCCGTCTTTCATAGCCTCTCACTAGAAAATCATTCTCTAAGTTGTTCAGGTTTCTCAAAAATGGTTCCATCTCTGTGGTGATTCGAGCTAATCTATAGCCTTGGGATTTCACTACATTATACTTGGTTTTTGTAGGATGTAGACTTTTACTGTGGAGTAATAAGTTAACCCTTGTTGGTTTTCTGAATAGATCAGTGGTGATTCTGTTATTGTTGATGTCCTTGGAAATCTGCATATCTAAGAAAGTGGTTGAAGTACAGCTATGGGAAGAGGTAAACTTCAGGAAGGGGGTTGTTTGATTGAGGTAAGTGATAAAATCACCAAGCTGCAAGGTGTCACCTTCCCACACAATAAAGACATCGTCAATAAAACGTAAATAGCATGTGATATGCTGCATGTAGTCTGTGTTGTTTAACACAAAGTCCTCCTCCCATTTGCCCAGGGCTATGTTAGCTATGCGGGAGCCATGGCAGCCCCCATTGCTATACCAGTTTTTTGTTTGTAGTGTTTGCCATTGAAAGTAAAGAAATTGAAGTCCAGTACAAGATTAATGAGCTTGCTTAACTTCTGCATTTGTGCCTGTGTACCCTGATTATGTTTCTTAAAAGACTCCATAGCCGCTGTTATACAGTAATTGTGAGGGAGCACTGTGTACAAGGATTCCACATCACTAGTTACCAAAATACTGTCAGCTTCCACTGTAATGTTTTTTTTTTTCTTCAAAAAATCCATTGAATCTCTTATGTATGACTTATTCTTTTCTGCTAGAGGTTTCAGCAAGTAATCAAGGTAAATGGCTGTGGCTTCAGTAAGGGAACCTCCACTTTTTACCACCGGTCTATAAGGTGGGTCTTCTTTGTTCTTGTGTGGCTTTGGTATTCCAAAAAAGTAAGGTAAACGTGGGCATGGGCTCCATAAATAATGATAAAGATTTTCAGTGATAAGTTTTTCTTCCCATAATGTGGTGAGGTTAGTGTTCCATAAATCATATGCTCTTTTTATGTCATCCATGATAAATAACTCATAAAATCTGTTATCCTCCAGCATGTTCTCTATCTTTTGGTTGTAGCTAGTGGTATCAGTCACAAGTATGCAGATTTCCAAGGACATCAACAATAACAGAATCACCACTGATCTATTCAGAAAACCAACAAGGGTTAACTTATTACTCCACAGTAAAAGTCTACATCCTACAAAAAACAAGTATAATGTAGTGAAATCCCAAGGCTATAGATTAGCTCGAATCACCACAGAGATGGAACCATTTTGAGAAACCTGAACAACTTAGAGAATGATTTTCTAGTGAGAGGCTATGAAAGTCAGATGTTAAAAAACATCCTGGAACCCATTATAGAACTGAAAAGGACTGAAGCACCTTCACTCAACCTCCCCAGTAGAAAAATGTTAAGTAATCCCACAGAGAATAACAAATGCAAAAAATAGCTGCATCCTGACATACACTTTGGATTATCACAGTATCAAAAATATTATTGAAGAAAACTGGGACATTGTCACAGGAAACCCTTTTCTGATTAACATCTTAGGTGAAGCCCCATCATTTGTTTATAGGAAGGCCAGGAATATTAGAAGTTTTGTTGAATTTAAACCTAGACCATGTGAGACAAGCACTAAAAGATGTGAAACTAATTGTACATTTTGTATATTTATACAGCAAGGTGATCGTTTTCTATTGCCCTTATTTAAAGAAGATCATTAAAACCAGTGCAGGGGGTGACTGTAACACTAAAAAAGTAATTTACAGGGCACAGTGCAATGAATGTGATGCATTCTATGTGGGCAAGACTGTAAATAAACTCCAGCGAAGGATTTCATGTCATCTGTTAGAAATCCGCTCTGGATGTAAAAATAATGCACTAGCCAAACACCTTTCTCTTCATAAAAGACACACAGGTTTTAAGTTCCAGATCCTGGATCGCATAGACATGGGTGATCTTGAAGGAGACATCCCGAATATTCTGGAGAAACAGGAACTCATGTGGCAATTAAAGCTGAACTCTTTTAGAAAGCCTGGACTAAACTACTACTGTTCAATTAAAGGTGCACTGGAACTTAGAAAATTGCCACATTGTTTACATGACTAAGTGTATTTTATTTTATTTTTTTGTACAAATTGGTTTTAAATACCATTTTAAATCATTTGACATTTAAGTGTATATTTTGTTTCCATCATCATACATATATTTTTTTACTTTTTTCTGGTTCTCTTTTTTCCACTTTATTCAAAATGATGGTAATAACAATACTAACTAATTATACAATTATATAGGTTTTTAGGGTTCTTGTACACAGACCTGAAGAAGTCTAGAAGGACGAAAGCGATCTTTGTTAACAATAGGTTATGAAAATAGAAACTGATTTTTACATGCAAAATGTATATGTATATATTTATATATAATTTTTGATCGCAAAATGAACTAAGGTTGATATATTTCCAGCCATGTAGTATATTGCCTTGTATAAAATCACAGACTTAATAATTTGGTTAAATAAGATGTACCATTAAAGTACATTAGGGCTATATATTATTATGACAGCTACTAGGTAGGGCAGGACCAGCTCGAATGTCACACTGATGGGGGAAGGGATGTGAATTTAACATGTGTACCATTAACACTTTGTTTTACAGCACAGTAAACCACTCCCATGCCTGATAAAAAGTATATAGAAAGCTTGTGAGGAAATTATTACTCCATTTTTGTTTTACTTGGATCGCTTGTCTCTGTAATTAATAAAGGATTTTCGACTGGAAACAGACTGCCTGCCTTGCTTGGATTACTTTCGAATATGTAGTAATACTGTAGAATTATATATTTTCTATTACTTTTTGACTTGACGAGTTTACGTTCGCTACTTCTACTATTGTCTGATCTGATTAATATACAGTGATTAACTAGAAATATATGGACTGAAAATCTTCCACACAGAGAAGTTTCTTACACTGTTTTAATTTTATACTCTCTGACGTGGTTTGCCACATTTATCCAGTTCTTTGTTTTCATTTATCTGCCTTTGGATTTTTATGGGAGCTTAGCTGGACATAATATCATGACACAGCCTGCGATGGAAGGAAAATGAGAGTCTCCACCTGTGTCTGTGAGGCATTTTTAATAATGTGAAAGACACTGAAAAAACTGCTTGCAGGAAGTCAAGCATTTTTATACCCAACAGCTGCTCCATTATTTCTGCCATTCAAGATATATGTGAACGAGAACTGAGAACACATTATGAAAGTAAGGTTAGAAGTCAAGGATTTGTTTGGAAAGTTTTGTTTCAGGCCCTGCTATTCAACAGTTTTATGGACTACTGAAAATACACAAATCCTTACCCCTCCCCCCATGCGATCGATTGTCTCAGGTAGGGGATGGGTTATGGAACCTATATCGCTATATTTACAAACTGTATGAGGTAAATATCTCCCACTCTGTAGGAGGTATATAAGAGATACGGGAGGTTTTTTAACTAAGCTATATGAAGGGCATTGCATCAATCCCACAAATTATTTTTTATTGTCACACTTGATAGTAACTCTCTTTTTACCGTGATACCAAATGATTATGGTATTAGTGTTATTCATAATTTTCTTTGTAATAATACAAATATGCAAGCAAAAGATCAATATTTGCCAACTTTTAGAAATTGTGTTGACTGAGAATGTTTTTATTTTTGGGAACCAACCCTGTTTACAAGTTGCAGGCTTAACCATGGGTATTCCCATTACTAATATCTGTGTAAATTTGGTCCTAAATCAATGGGAGAGTGTATTTATTTGCAGTGATAAAAATTTTTGAATGCTAATGTAGTATTATGCAAACGCTTCACGGATGACTGCTTCCTAATTTAGAATGGGAGTGAGCAAATGCTAAATGATTTTGTTGAGTATCTTGACAATTCCAGACTTTCTGAAATTTAACATGACCTGTTCTGCTTTTTCTATCATTTACCTAGATGTTAGATTGGATAAGAAAGACACTGTTTTAGATGCAAGTGTTTATAAAAAGGAAGTGGATACAAACCGATATGCACATAGGTGAAGTATGCACGCTCCACATATTTTTAATGGAATTGTAATAGATCAACTTACAAGACTAAGTAGATTAAACACCACAGAAGGTACGTGTAAAGAACAAATGCAGAAGATGGCATTAGAGTTTCAGGATAAAGGCTATGATAGAGTAGCTGTAGAAACCATTTTAATTGCAAGGATAGTTAAACTTAACCTTTTTTTTAGACAGTAGTTATCAGAATAATGTCTCACGCATGCAAGATAATACAATCAGATATATAACTACCTATAATAAAGGAACTAGTTGTGTAAGAAACATAATACAAAATATTTGGAATATCTTGCAGGCTATGCCTGAACTGGAACATCCGTTAGATAACAGACTGAGATTTGCTTATAGAAACTGTAAGAATTTAAAGAGAAGATTATACTATAAAGATTTTAATACAGCTAATAGTAATGAGACCGCAAACAAGTTCAGAACCTTTTCCTGCTATAGCTGTAGCTGTTGTAAGGATATTGTTTCAAGTAACACCTTCATTCACCCAGGAAGTAACAGAATATTTACCTTTCATTGTTATGCCACATGTAATATTACTTATGTGGTCCGTCTTGGAACTTGTATAAAATGCTCCTGTTTTTATGTTGGGAAATGCAATCATAGGTTTAAAGACTGTATTATTGAACATAAGTCAGACATACATAGGACGATTTCAGCTAATATATTAAACAAACTTATTTTAGGTACCGATGAAAGCCATGAGTTTAGGTTTAGAGTGATAGATGTGGGACAGAAAATATTGGGGGTGGTGATCTTAATAATGCCTTAGAATACAGAGAATATAGTAGGATTTTAAGACTAGGGGCTGATTCAAAACCTGGTTTAAATAGTGCTGTCAGGATTAAACCCGTTTTAGTTGAAAAAACAGAAACAGCTTCACTGATTCACATCTGCAAATATGATGTTTGGTTATTTTTAATTAAGGTTTTTTAATTTATGGCTTTTTGCCTAATGTATTAATTGCTACTAATGTTTAGCTGTGTGTTTTTGGTTTATATATTACCTTTTTATTGGTTGGCTGTTGTCATGTGCTTATTTTTATAATATATAAATTAGATCAGTCCTTTTTTGAGTTGTTAGCACTAATAAAGAGTTCTACCTGAAAGCTTTGCACTTGGTTGTATTCATTTGAATAAAGAGTTTGGCATTTCTTCTGTCTGAGTTTTTGTTTTGTATTTTAACTTTATACTCTCTGACTTGGTTTGCCACATTTATCCAGTTCTTTGTTTTGGATTCTTATTGCCGCTGCTTTTCCTTCCCTGTCGGGGAGAGTAGTTGGAGTAGTGAGCTTGATCAGGCTGATGACAGTTCCATGAGCTGGTCTCTGGCCAGTTTTGAGCATTGTCTGTTTTTGCTGATACATCACCTTTCTGGTTGGTGGTTCATTTACTGATCCCTTGTGTGAGGGGGGTGCAAAGCTGTCCCTTCTGAGAAACCTCCATCCCTCCAATTACATGTGGTGATGAGAGGGTTCATCATGCCCCCCTGAATTGGACACGGCCTACTTTTAAACAATCTAGTTCCACTGGTCCAATCCTAATCTGGCCCCACATGCTGCCGTCTAAAGAGGCAGGCTATAGGAGTTTCATTCCACAAGAGTGAGCAAATTACAAACACCCCCAGTCAGTTGGCTGAGGGGTAATATGGAATCTGATGTTGTAAATCTTTATTAATTCCTCACTGTTTCTGTCCTCGGAACAGACACGGCTGTTACCAAGCTTGCGCGAGCCAAAAACTCTCAGCTAAGTCATACCCACAATGCCCCTCTCATAGTCTCTGCAGATCTCATTTACCGCGTTCCTCATCAGACATGCCAAACCTTCTCTCCAGCTAAGTGTAGCTTTTTGTGGTTTTTCTAGCTCTGTGTTTATTAGCCAGTTCGTCCTAGTCTAAGGTTATTTCTCATCTCTACCTTTCTTATTTTCTGACTGAACCCTACCCACTACCTTGGTAGTTCTTTCGTACCATCGTTGGTACTACCCCTCTTCCCTACCTAGTAGGCCCCTTCTTGTACCTTTCTGGTATTTCTTAGTACCCTTGTCGGTACTTTTTCCTAGCCTTCTTAAAAAAAAAAAAACAAAAACAAAAAAAAAGTTTTTTCACTATCCCTTTATCTTCCTGTTTCGTAGTTTAGTTTATTGTGTGATAGTTTTAGCGTGTTATAATGTCAGATAAGGCCAAGCTTGGGTTCAAGCAGTGTGATAAGTGTGGGCATAAAATGCCCAACTCTGATGGTCATGCCCGGTGTGTTTATTGTTTGGGCGTAGACCACATTAACGTCTCCTGTGACATTTGTTTTAGCTTCAGCAACCATACTCTGGCTGAATGCAAGAACAAAATGCAAGAACAAACTTATTCTTAAGGGTATGCTGAAAACACCCTTCTCGGACAGAGGTCTCACCACCTCCTAAGCATAAGGATGTGACAAAACAAAGAGAAATGGAGTCACTCGGTTCCGACATCTCTATCCTCCTCGGAACTGAGTTGACACCAGGCTTCTCCCGCACCTTTAGCATAGACAGCTTTGGCACCAGGGCCCATGTCTTCTCCCTTGGTGCTGTCGCTAATTCTGACTCAGACTCTAACCACGGTACCAGCTTTGGCACCATCCCCTCAGTGCTGACCTTGCTTTTGACACAGGCTTTGACTACTGTACCTGCATCAGCACCATCCCCGGCCACGATGACGATGTCTTGTATAGCTCCACTGATACTGACACTGTTGTTTCCGAAGGTCAAGCACTTTCCCAGAACCAGGTATTCTCCCTCTTATGACCCCCTTTTTGGGACAACAATTTAGTCCATTTCTTGAGAGACCAGAATCTCCATCGGCAGCTTCATTCAGATCCACCAGGAGTCTTTTGTAACAAGATATAGTGAGGGTTGTGGACCAGCTTTTGGCAGCTAGAGGATTACCCACCCCGGCTAGGTCTTCCCTCCCTCTTGGAATGGAAGCTCTCTCAGCGTATTCACTTGTATATCCTCCTCCGGCCTCCTCCCAGGTCTCGGAGACTTTGGTACTGATGGCCATCCTGGTGCATTCTGTCTTGGCTCCGACAGCAGAGGCTTCCCTTTCAGCACCGATTACTCTTAGTGCAATGGCTCCTTTGGAACTGGTGCACACTCAGAGCAGTGAATGGGCTGTTGGTACCATGGCATCTAGTTTGGCACCTATTTTTTAGGTGGCGCCATCTATGGCCACGGCTCTCCCGGTTCTCTTGGAGCTCCTCACCTGGAGGCGGGCTGCTCGGGGCAGGGTGTGACCCCGGTTCCGAGGTTGTCCTTCTCGGTTCCAGGCTCCCATCCCTCCTCGGGCGGGCCTGCTTTCCAGGTGATGGAGAGGGTCCTTGCTTCAACAGGCTTGCAGTTGGCACCATTGGCATTGTCACCAGAACCCCCTTCTAGCATGCAGCTGTCCCAACCCCCTACTCTGGGTTCCCGAGCAGGTGAGCCACAAGACCTTCCCTTGAATGGAGGCCTTTCTCCAGAGTCCTCCTCAGAAGATCCCACTGGGAAGCCACCCCAGAAGAAACTTTGCAAGAGAGGAAGCATCTCGATTCCCATGATGTATCCATCACCGAAGACACTGATTGCGATGAAAGAGAAGGGTCTCCACAGTCTCCCTTGAAGACAACTCATTTGGAGACATTCTTGAGTTCCTCAAGCAGAGGGGAGACTGGAAGCCCTCCAGCCCTTCAGAGGAATCGGTGTTCTTGCAGGCTTTCCGTGCTCGGCTGTCTACTTCCTGGGTGACCCCACCTGTGGATGAGCTTATTAAACTTATTGTGCAGCGTGCCTGGAAGGCCCTGGACAACATAAAACCTGTCCCCCAGAGGCCAGAAAAAATGTTATCCATTCCTGAAGACCAACCCAAATGGTCCAAGCAACTGGTAGTTGATTCCATGGTCGTGGCAACAGCCACCAAGAGGAAACTGGCAGGAGATAGCCCCACTGTTCATCCCCCCGAACAGGGAGTCTCAGGCTGTGGACAGACTGGAGAAGCGGGCCTATGCTTCAGTGACCTTTGCCATTCAGTCGCTGAATTATCTGGCACACTTTACTCGTCTCCAAAGAGACCTAATCTCAGAAATGGTCTACCTCTTTGATCGGGGTACTGCCTGAGGAGGTGCATGATACTGTTGCCTTTCAGCTAGCTACCCTGGAATCCATCCTGAACTCCTCGATGCACTTGATCTCTCACACTACCGAGGGGGCAGCTCAAGCAGCCGCATCAGGCATCGTCATGAGATGGCATGCTTGGATGCGTTTGTGTAACTTCATGGACCCCTTTAAATCTTCCTTTGTCAATGCACTTGTTGACGAATCTTCCCTTTTTGGTCCCAAAGTAAGAGACACACTATCACGTACTGAGAAGGATGGAAAGACCTTGTCTGCTGTGGGCATACATTTTTCCAACCCTCAGAGATCCTACTCCAGGAATCAGAGGGGAGGAAAATTGTGGTTCAAGAAGTCCCAAGGATCTTTTCATGACACTCGTGATGAGCAATCCCCCCGGGCCAGAGGGGGCAACTAATCCAGAAGATGCGCCTTTCGGGGTGGCAGAGGGGGTCCGTGCAACCAGGGCGCTAGAGATTCCTTCTCCAGCTGACCCTTCCACCGCTCCTGAACAGCGGCCCGATTGCTTTCCTCTGGAAGCAGTCTGGGGTCGATTTTCCCTGCACCTACAAACCTGGCAACTCATAACATCGGATGCGTGGGTGCAGAGAATAATATCCAGAGGCTGTCATATCCCATTCGATCTTACTCCCAGACCTGTAAAACGAATCTCCGATATCCCACCCAGTCAGAGGGAGGCTGCAGCATTAGAAATCGAAAAGCTGCTAAGAAAGAGAATCATCCAGCCAGTCCCACCAGACCAGAGAGGATCCGGGTTTTACTCTAGGTTCTTTTTAGTGCCAAAAAAGACAGGGGACTGGAGACCAATTCTGGATCTCCGCTTACTAAACAAATTCATAAAACCTCAAAAATTTTGGATGGTCATGGTATAGTCCATTCTCCCCTTTCTGGGGAAGGACAACTGGATGTGCTCAATAGACCTCCATGATGCGTCTTACCACATAAAGATGGACAAATGCTTCTGGAGATTTCCCCACTTCCGGCTGGGAGCCAATCACTATCAGTTCAGGGTACTGCCCTTTGCTCTCTTTGCAGCCCCCAGAGTGTTCACCAAATGTATGGCAGTCGTAGTAGCTCATCTCCGACTACAAGGATTCCAGGTGTTTCCATATTTAGACGATTGGCTCCTTACCACCACGACCAGGAATCTTCTCATTCTCAGTCTCACTTACACTCAAGGCCTTGCTCTTTGCCTAGGTTTCACGATCAACATGGACAAATCACAGATGTCTCCAACAAGAGCCTAGAATGCATTGGAGCAATCTTCGACACAACATCCTGTCAAGCTTCCCTTCCTCCTCACCGGCTTTCATAAATAAGAAGCCAGATTCAAGTCCTCCTTCCACAGACATTTGTACCAGCACACCTTGTACTACAGCTATTGGGATCTGTGGCAGCAACCATTGCCTTAGTACCACTGGTGAGGTTGCACATGGGACTATTACAGTGCCTCCTTTCATCACAGTGGTCGAACTTAACCCACCCACTCGACCACATGATACACCTTACAAACCTTTGCAAGAAAGAAATGCTTTGGTGGATGAAGCCAGAAATAAATCTTTGGTGTCAGCCATTCTTCCTTCCCCAGCCCAGGGCCACGGTGACCACGGACGCTTCCTTGTTAGGGTGTGGTGGGGCATTTCCAGGGAAAGACAGTCCAAGGCACCTGGTCCCCATGGAGGCCAATTTGCACATAAATGTTCTGGAATTGAGGGCAGTTCTCTTAGTGTTGCAAGCGTTCCACACATCCCTTCCTTTCGGGACCATTGGAGTTCAATCGGACAACATGTCAGTCATCTGGTACATCTACAAACAAGGCAGAGCCAGGTCTTACCCCCTGTGTCAGAAGGCCATGAGAATTTGGCACTGGGCGATGGCTTCCAACCACTTTCTCATAGCAATGCACATTCCCGGGAGTTCCAGTCTTATTGTGGACAATCTGAGCAGGAACATTTTGATGCCTCACAAGTGGTCCCTCAGTCCTGTAATAGCAGATCAGATCTTCCACCATTAGGGCAGGCCTTGCTGCGACCTGTTTGCTTCTCCCCTAAACAACAAATGCAGAAGCTATTTTGCCCTGATTCCCCCCGCAGGAGGAGTCACCGAGGGAAGCTGTGATGCATGATTGGCCCCCGGGTCTGGTGTATGCCTTTCCCCCATTTCCCTTCATCCTGAAATTCCTCCAGAAAGCTCTCAGGTTGAGAAGCAGAGTGATCCTTATTGGCCCCGTCAAGTATGGTTCCCATTCCTATGGCCTCACCTGATTCACAGCCCGTGGATCCTGAATCAATCCCAAGGACTGCTGTCTCATCCTCAGTGACTGAATCACCCCAATCTCCACAGCTTCAAGCTCACAGCTTGGTTTCTCCACTTCCGATGATTGCCAGGCTACCTGATATTTCATCCCCTGTTCGCGTGATCCTTCTGGATTTGCACAAACCTTCCACTAGAAAAATTTATTCCAGTAAGTGGACTAGGTTCTCTAGATGGGCCAAAGAACATAACATAGATCCCTTTTCCATGCCTACCCTATTACACACTAGAGCTACGGCATTGACAGTTCCAGTGCATTTAGCAGCTATTACAAATTTTCACAATGCAATTGACAATTCTTCTGTTATGTCACACTGACTGTGCAAAACCTTCATGAAAGGAGTATTACATATTAAACCTCCGGTCAAGCCTCCTATAGAGCCATGGGACTTGCCTTTGGTGCTTCAGTCGTTAACAAGTCCTCCCTTTGAGCCCTCTAACTACTGTGTTATAAAATTTTTGTCTTGGAAAACTCTACTTCTGGTAGCCCTTACCTCAGCGAGAAGAGTATCTGAGTTTCAGGCCTTGAGTGTCAAGAGCCCTTACTTGATTTTTCTTAGGGAAAGAGTGTCCCTGCATACTGACCCCTCCTCCTTGCCCAAGGTCATTTCTGGGTTTTCCATTAGTCAATGTGTTGACCTACCGGTTTTCTTTCCTCACCATTCAGGTAGAGGGGGATACCTTTTGCATACCCTCGATGTTCATAGGAAAAGTACAGTTTTGTACCTACCATAAATGTAGATGTTCGAGTGTTCACCCTGCTGCAGTCATCACACTTGGGTTATCCTGCCATCAGACGGTCCCGCAGTCGGCCGGAATTCCAAAGTCTTGGTCCGGCGTCGGTTGCTGTCGCTTCTTCCCTGATGTCAGTGCGCCAGGGGTATATAAGAGGCATCCGACGCTATTTTCTTCAGTTTTTCTTGCCCCAGATGTCAGGTGCCCCCAAAAGGTAGGCAAAATATATATATATATATATATATATATATATATATATATGCACATATGGCTATATAAAAATAAAACAAAACCTTTAGGCACAAGCAGATACACCACAGAGGTAGTATAGGATAAAGTGGTAGAGATAAGTTCAGCTAGTTCAGAGGGGATGGAGGGAGGGTAACCTGGACTGCAGCAGGGTGAACACTCGAACATCTACATTTATGGTAGGTACAAAACTGTACTATGTTCATCGTGTTACCCTGCTGCAGTCATCACACTTGGGTTGAATCCCAAAGCTAAGGATGGGAGGTGGAGCTAGTAGGCCCTGCAAAACTGCAGTGGCAAAACCAGCTCTAGTCTTAGAGTAAAGAGGTAAGTGATAGTGTTTGGTGAAGGTGTGCACTGAACTCCAAGTAGCAGCTTCCAGAATATCCTTGGTTGACACTCCCCTGAGAAAGGCTGCTGATGTAGCTGTAGCCCTGGTGGAGTGGGACCTAATGTTAGCAGGTACTGGTTTCCCATGATGTGTGTAGCAGAAACGTATGCAATGTCCTATCCATTTAGAAATGGCCTGTTTTGAGATGGCTTTTCCTTGTGATCCTGTAGCATAGGCTACAAAGAGCTGGTCAGTTTTTCTGAAAGCCTTAGTTTTATCCAAGTAGTAACGTAATTGCCTGTAAATGTCCAAAGAGAGCAGGAGTATTTCTCCTTTGTTCTGGGGATTTGGGAAGAAGGTGGGCAAGTGAATGGTTTGGTTTAGGGCCACACTGGATACCACCTTTGGCATGAAGGAAGGATTAGTTCGTAGAGAAACTCTGTCTTGATGAAAAATGAGGAAAGGTTCCACTGACATTAGTGCCTGTAGCTCTGAGACTCTTCTAGCTGAGGTTATTGCTAGTAGTAGGGCAGTTTTCCATGAAAGAATTTTTTTAAGTAAGTTGAAAAAGCTGGTTCAAAAGGGCGGCAGTGTAAGCTTTTCCAGGACAAAGTTGAGATCCCAAGTAGGCGTTGGAGCTCTCCTTGGCGGTCTTAAGTTCTTAGCCCCTCTGAGGTACTGTCTTAGGAGTGGATGTGAAAATAAAGGAGGATCCGTGCTGTAATGAGCTGAAATTGCTGAGGCGTGGATCTTAATAGATGAAAAGGAAAGTCCTTTGTGTAACATCTCCGTTAAATATTGTAGAATCTGAGGAATGTTCGGCTCCAGGGGATTTAGGCCTTTAGCCTGGTCCCAGGCGCAAAATCTTTTCCATTTGTCTGAATAGGTTTTCCTGGTGCTGGGCCTCCTGGCTTCCAGAATGACATCCATAACAGCTTTGGATAAAGGTGTTGGCTGGTTGTTTAGGTAATTTGCCATGCAGCCAGGTTTAAAGTCTTGAGCTGGCTGTGTAGAATCAGATTGTCTCGCTGGGTGAGCAGGTGAGGAATTTGTGGCAAAATCCATGGTGGGCCCTGGGCCATGTTCCTTAAAATTGGATACCAATGTTGGCGTGGCCAGTCTGGTGCAGTAAGAATCATTTGTGGCCTCTGTAATCTGACTTTCAGCAGTACCTTTGCTAGAAGAGGCAGTGGAGGGAAGGCATACACTGTTAATGTTTTCCAACTGAATGAGAGGGCGTCCACTTTCCAAGCTAGTGGATGGAAGGTCCTTGTGCAAAATTTTTGAAGTTGGTGGTTGTGGGGGCTTGCAAAAAGATCTATGTCTGAGCGTCCCCATTTTTGATCTATCATTGCAAATACTTGTGGATCTAGTTTCCATTCGTGTGGATCCATGATGTTTCTGCTTAGGTAGTCTGCCAATGTGTTTTTCTTTCCTGGCAGGAATTGTGCTTATAATTGAACCTGGTAAGACAGTGCAGTGTTCCACAAGGTCATTGCCTGCATAGAGGGTAGGAATGTGTGCCCCCTTGCTTGTTTATGTACCACATAACTGTGGTGTTGTCTGTCCTTATTAGTAGTTGTCCTGGGTGTAGAAGGTCCTTGAAAGCTGTTAGGGCATTCTGCACTAATAGCATTTCTTTTTGATTGATATGCAGGTGTCTCTGATCTGTAGTCCATTTGCCCTGAATGCACTGTCCTGCCATGTGTGCTCCCCAGGCATAGTACAATGCATCTGTTGTCATAGTTTGCCTGGCTGTGGGTAAGGTGAAAGGCTGACCCTTGTTGAGGTGACATGCCTGTGCCCACCATAGAAACTCCTGTTCAAGGCAGGGAATGAGTGGAATCATTGTTTCCAAGCTGTGGCTGTGCTGAGTCCATGCACTTTTCAGGTACTATTGTAATTTCTTCATATGCAGTTTTGCAAACGGTATTAGTAGTATGCAAGATGCCATGTATCCCAAGGCCTGCAGAATTTTTCTTGCAGGGAGTTTGGTCTTTGTTGCCTTTATTTTGAAATATTGAAACAGCTGTCGTTTGTCTGGCGTAAGATAAGCCATCTGGGCCGTTGTATTCAAGCTGGCACCCAGGAATATTATGTCTTGTGAGGGCACTAGTTTTGATTTCTTTTCGTTTACTGTGTATCGTAGGCAACTTAGAAGGTGTTTGATAAATGCCAGATGCTGTAAAAGAATGTCCTTGCTTTCTGCTTGAATAAGACAGTCGTCCAGGTATGGGTATATTTGAATTCCTCTTTGTCTACAGTATGCAATTACTGGTGGCAGACATTTTGTGAAGACCCTGGGCGCAGTAGATAAGCCAAAGGGCAGTGCAGAGAATTGATAATGCGCTGAACCTGCAATGAAGCGGAGGTATCTTCTGCAATTTTGTCTGATAGGGACATGCAGGTATGCCTCCTTGAGGTCCAAAGTGACTAGCCAAGCATTCTTGCCCAGCATGGGAAGAAGCTGCTGTAGTGTTAGCATCTTGAATTTTGGTACTTGCAGATAGGTGTTCAGAATTGAAAGATCCAGAATGGGTCTCCAAGCTTTGTCCTTTCTTGGAACTAGGAAGAGTCTTGAGTAAAATCCCTGTCCTTGCTCCTGTGTAGGTACCTGTTGAATGGCTCTCATGTTCATGAGAGCTGTAATTTGTTTTTGTGCCTCTGCCCATTGATTTGGTGGCAGGTTTGGCATTTCTTTGATCCTTGGTAAGGTATGAAAGTGGAATCTGTATCCTTGAGAGACAATGTTTAGAACCCATTTGTCTTTTGTGATGATGTGCCAGTTGTCTGCAAAAAATGCTAGTTTTCCTCCCAAGGGTGTTGCCAGGAGAGATTTGCTTGGTATTTTGAGGATGGAGTCATTGTGTCTGCCTTCTGCTAGCTTGTGGCCTGTCTTCCCCTCCTTTCTGGGTAGCCGAACCCCATTGGCGAGGTTTGTAAGGGCCCTGTGACTGACCTGTGCCCCTTGGGCATCTGTATTTGCCCCTCTGTGATCTGTCTGAAGCTGGAAAGGACCAATTTTTTGTTGGCCAATTTCTGCTGAAGCGAGGGGGTTGTACCTGCAAGAAATCCTTGACCATTTGCATAGATTTAGCCTTATCCTCCATTTTCTTAGGTTCATAGGTAGATACTAGGCTATCTGCCCTAGGGCATTTATAAGCCTAGCCAGAGTGTATTTGGCTTCCGCCTCCCTATTAGATTAGCCTACTGTGCCTCTGTGAAGTAGGTCACAGAAGGTACCCTTTTAAGATTAGTTTACTGTGCCTCTGTCTAGCAGGGACACAGGAGAGATCCCAGGGGTGAATTTGCGATTTCCCATCCACGCGTCCAAATTTCGTTTGAAGAGGGTCAGCGAGGGGCTATGTCTAACATGAATTGGGATTCTATTCCAGAGTGAGGGGAGCCTCTGGGAAATGAATCTGTCCCTACAGCATGTCCTATTTATTTTTGTGCTGAGGTTTAGGTCCCTGGAGCATGTAGCTCTAAGGGACTTGGATTTTTTGAGGTGGAGCATGTCCATTAATTCTGGGTTTGACATGGCTTTGTACTTCAGGCATAGATCGCCTCTGAGTAAGCGGTAAGCAACTGAGAAGAGCTGGAGTTTCTTTAGTTGAGGTGCATAGGACATCTGTTTGTAGCCCATGATCTTCTTGGTGGGATACTTTTGTGGTCTCTCCAGTTGCTGCAGGTGTCGGGTAAGGTACATCCCAAAAGGGGCATTGTATTCAATTATGGGCCTGATGAGTGACGAGTAGAGGGGCACAATGACCTCTCTTGATCTAGATGCGAACCCTTTCATGATAAGGTGGGCTATATAGAAGGTCTTTCTAACCACTTTGGCAATGTGATTATCAAAGGAGAGATTACTATCTACGTTGGTCCCCAAATCTCTAATTATTTCTTCCGTACTTAATGGATTACCACCTATGTGGTAATTTGTGGGCACCTTGTTTTTCCCAAAGGGGATGACTATGCACTTTTTAGCATTTAGCTTGAGGCCGTGGCTCTGGCACCAAGCATCCGTCTCTGTGAGACCCTTTTGGAGGATGCTTGTGTCAGCTGGAGATTCGATTATGGCCCCCGGTTTGCAGTCATCTGCGAACTTTGTAAGCCATAATCCCCCCATGTTAGCCTGAACCTCAGAGAAGTATATACCGAACAAGAGAGGTCCCAGAACTGAGCCCTGTGTGACGCCACTTGTAACTGGTTTGGATTCAGACATGGCATCTGCGATTCTGACCATGTGGGTTTTATCTCTGAGCCAGTTTGCAACCCATCTTGTGATATAGGGGTTGATATTTAAGCTGGTAAGCTTATTTATGATGCCCAAGTGGGGTATTGTGTCGAAGGCTTTTGCGAGGTCCAGGTAGGCTGTGTGGACTACCTTGCCCTCATCTATGGCTTTGGTAACTGTTTCAAAGAAATCAACTAGGTTTAAGAGGCAAGATCTGCCCTTAACAAAGCCGAATTGGGTAGGGTCCAGTGTCTGGAGGCTTCCAATGTCTTTGTTTACGAGTTCCATGATAATACGCTCCATAGCTTTACAGACCAGACTAGTCAGGCTTATGGGGCGATAGTTTCCTGAGTCTGTTGTGGCACCACCTTTGTGGAGTGGGACCACTGTAGCTGTACGCCATTCTTTGGGTACATATCCTGTAGTAAGGCTAAGTTTGAACAGTGACTTAATGTGAGGGTTCAGTTCTTCTTGGAACTTGTGTAAGACACAGCCTGGGACACCGTCCGGTCCCATAGATGCTGTGTTTTTTGCTTTGAAGAGGGCAGCTTTCACCTGTGCATCTGTGATGTCAGGGAGGTTACATGCAGTTGGGATAGGCATTTGCTTCTTTGGGGGGGGAGTTTGCGCTGAATCTGTCTGCAGGATGTTGGCTATGTCTGTAGGTTCGGTATATTTTGTACCGTTATGCAACAATTCAGAGCATATCTGGGAGTTTCCGCCCATGTTCCTGACATAACTAAAGAAGGCCTTGTGATTATCTTTACTGTCTAGGGCAATTTTTCTTTCGAAACTGGCCTTTGATGATTTCATGAGGGATCGAAGTTTCTTGCTAATACTGGTCAGAGATGCCTTCCCTTTTTGGGATTTTGCTCTGTCATGTAGTAGCTTCCTCCTTCTGTTGTATAGCTTATTTATGGCCGGGGTCCACCAGACCGGTCTCCTGTTTTTGGAGGAGTGAGTCTTGGTTTTATTTGGGATAGCACGATCCATGCATTCCTGCAGGTGCTCATAGAATGCATTTGTAAAGGATTCTGCGGATTGGGCTGCATTATCCTCTGGCCCAGGTGTCTTCATACTGACTACACTCACCATTAAACCTAAGAAAACTGTTCATCAGTCTACAGGTCAAGGCCCCATGCCTAAGAACCTTTTCCTACCAAGAAAACCTCTTCTGCTTTGACACCAAATAATACATCCTGTTGTAAAGGTGCATCTAATAATTTTGCTTTAACATGGTCAGGGAGGGTTTGCTCTTTTAACCAAGCATGTCTCCGAATGACAGAGCCAGTAACAGCTGCTCTACAGGAAGCTTCCAGTGAATCAAATCCGCATTGTAAAGTATGCTTGCCCACCTGTTCAGCTGCATGCAACAGATCCTGCATTTCCTTTAATTCAGGCTGTTCTGAATGTGTGCTCATTTTTTGTTTTAACTGAGACATCAGGAATTGTTGATATTTCAACATGTGAAACTGGCAATTTAATGATCTCTTAGCCAGAGTTGCAGAGGTGTATATTTTCTTTCCCCATCTATCAAGGGCTCTGGAATCTCTTTCAGAGGGCACAGGATTTTTAGCCATAGAAGCTTTTGCTCCCTTAGGACCCTGGGATATGGTCTCTGGGTCAGCTACAGGGCTTTTATAAAGGAATTTGTGTGAGTCAGGTACTCTGTAGTATCTGTCTGGTTTGGCTGGAGCAGGAGGTAGAGAGTCTGGATTTAAACTAGACTCCAAGTAGACATCATCCACAATATCTAAAACAGGAGGGATAGCAAGAGGTCTGTGCTGGGGTAATAAAAGGAACTCTCGGAGCCTTTTCTTAGAATCTGAGTAATCCTGGCCCTCCCAGTGGAAATGTTCCCTCATGGTATGTAATGTTTCCCCAAAGGAGTAATCTTCAGGGGGAGATGCTGAGGGAATAGTGTCTTCAGCATCAGAATCCTCATAAGGTGGAAAAGTGTTATCCTGTTCCTCAGAAGAATCTGAGGAGAGAGAAACCTTGTCAGAGGATGCATAATCCTCCTCTTGTCTTGGTCTTTTGTCAGGAGGGAGATGGGAATCCCTGATAAGGGTAATTAAATCTTCAGCCATCTTAAGCATCTGTTTCTTAGGCATGGGGCCTTGACCTGTAGACTGATGAACAGTTTTCTTAGGTTTAATGGTGAGTGTAGTTGGTCTGAAGACACCTTCTGCAGCCGAAGGTGTTTCCTCTGCACCAGTGTCAAATTCTGCTCCGGTGTTGGTAGATGGCTGCGTCGGCCTAGTGGACTCCGGTTGGGAGTCGGCAGCTGTCTGGGGTTCCAGCTCTGCGGTTGTCAGGGGCTGCGTAGGCGCCTCACTGAAAACTGGAGAACCGGCGACAGGCCCAGCTGAGGCTTCGGGGTCTGGCTTATTCCTAGGCTGCCTGTCCTTATCCTTGCGTTTTTTATGAATTGCGGTCGTCAGCTGCTCCGATGGCATGATATAATTAAATTTCCTACCAAAGTAATGTCGTGCAAAGTCAAAACGGCGTTTGATAGTTCGTTTATTAAACCTAGTGCAAAACTGACAACATGTGACGTCGTGGTCTGGGCCTAGGCAAGGAATACAATAGGAATGGAAGTCCTTATGAGGTATTTGCTTCCCACAAGAAATGCAATTGTTAACTTTTTTTGACATCGGACTGAGGCAAGAAAATGTTCCCCAATGGGGTACTTAGCTTTATTGAAGACTTCGGACTGAAATTCAAATCGAAAATCTCAGGTGTCGGCCGACCGGCACTTGCGAACTGCTTCTGCTTCGGGCACCGCGCGTCAAGAAAGACTGAAGAAAATGGCGTCGGATGCCTCTTATATACCCCTTGCGCACTGACGTCAGGGAAGAAGCGACAGCAACCGACGCCGGACCAAGACTTTGGAATTCGGGCCGACTGCGGGACCGCCTGACGGCAGGATAACCCAAGTGTGATGACTGCAGCAGGGTAACACTATGAACATCTTTGTTTCTACTTGGACAAAACTAAATCTTTCAGACAAATGGATCAATTGTTTGTGGCCTTTGCAGGACCCAGCTTGGGTAAAGCCGTTTCCAAAATGACTTTATCTTCTTGGGTCAGAAACACCATTACTTTCATCTACCATCAGAACAAAGTGCCCTTACCTTCAGAATAAAGGCTCACTCTACTAGATCGATGGCTGCTTCTGTGGCTTTTCATTCCAGAACCTCTGTGGATGATATCTGCACAGCAGCCACTTGGGCAAGACCTCATACCTTTATCACTCATTACAAATTGGATTTGGCCTCCAGGGGAAGAGCATCTTTTGGTTCTATGGTGCTCAGGAACGTCCTTCCACCCAGGACTCAAGTAGCTGGGGACTCGGTCCTAACAGTAAAGAATGAATAAAGATTTACAACATTTTATTTATTTATTTATTGAAATTTGTTAGCCGCGTTAGTCCAACTGGGTGTGGGACCCATTTTCAGTGGAGACAATCAGATAAAGAAGTTATAACTTACCATAGTGTTCCATCTGTGTTGTAGATCTTTATTCATTCATTACCTCCCGCCCTCCTCCTCTCTGCCTGGACTCCTGGTGGACTTTAGGATTTCCTTATTAGTTAAGGTATTTGCTCAAACAGAGCCTCCTATTGTGTCACCTTTATTATTTCTATACTATTATGATGGGCAAACTCAATCTGAAGAGACTATGAGAGGGGCATTTTGGGTAGGTCTTAGCTGAGAGTTTTTGGCTGGCGCGGGCTTGGTAACGGCCATGTCGGTTCCGAGAACGGAACCGAAGTCCTAACAGTAATGAATGAATAAAGATCTACAACACAGATGGAACGTTATGGTAAGACATAACTTCTTTTTGGTATTGCCCTTGTGAGGCTTGGGAGCCTTCCCTCTGCTTGGCTAGGGATGTTCCTTCCTGCAGGGTTACGGCATGCTCCCTTCAGTTGACTTGCTATGACCATTCTTCTCCGGGATCCTGCAGAGTATTGACAGTGTTCTGTGGGAGAAGCTGGAAGTCTTTTATTTGTGTTCAGGTAGGAAGACTTCTTTCTCCATGTGGATGGGATGGTATCTTATACTACTACTATTGCCCTTTGTAGGCATCAGAGAGGTTCTGGATGCTTACTACAACTAGGACTCAGTTGTACTTCAAGAGCTGTAGGTCCCTGTCCAATGATACCACTAAATTAGAAGTTAAGGAATTCCACAAAGACTGACCGTTGTCGTGGTGCAAATGAGATCAGCCTTATCTTTTTGGAGCAGTCCTAAATCTGCTAATCTAGTGTCTCACTGGTAAACAGTAGTATATGATACGGGTACATCTGTGAAGGGTGACAAGAACTTTTAAGTGTGCATACTTTAATGCATATATAGCTAGACATATGGTTTCCATAACTGCTTGCCCAGTAGTGATACTGCGTTTCTTTGCTGGTTCATAAATTTGAATGTAACTGAATTTTACTGTCTTGTACGTGAAAATTTACATTTTATAATAGAGAGTAGTCCACAATGTTTTTGACACACATTTTTCTTTTTGTTATGTTATGCTGTCAGGAAAAAAATAACTAATTTATTTTACAAGTAGTAATGTAACTTATCATAGAAATGAATATGAAGCAACATAAGTCTGTCATTTATTGAGTCCTTCTCTCAGTATTTCATGTATAAATAAAAAATACTTCTTGTACCAGACTGTAATTCTGTAATTAGTAGACTGAGTGAAAATTAGGTACAGTAGTAATTGAGGTATGAATGGAAGCAGACACATGATTGCTGCTTTCTTTTCATAGATATGACAGAGGTTATTAGAGAAAGAATTTGATTAAAAACATTTTCTTGATTATTCGCTGTTGTAACATAGCAGCTATGTTTTATCTTTTAAAGCTATAATGGAAATTGTTTTAATGGGCTTAATAAACACAAGCAGAAATTCATAACTGTCATGTGTATTTTGTATGAGGAAACTGCATTTATTTGTTCAATTCATTGTAATGGAATGGATGCTGCTAGTTTTATTTTGTGGGTACTGAAGTACTAATTATCATTTAAGTATAATTCAGTGCAAGTTCCTTTTGCTTGGCATGATGCATTTGTTGTGGTCTAAGTCTGAATAGTTCATCTTTCCCTTACCAGAAGTCATTTTTTTGTAACACTAAATCACATTTTCACTTGTGGAATTGCATCTTGTTGCAGAACACTAGTGGTGTGTGGCACCGAGTGATAAAACACTATGACCCAGGTAACCCAAGTTTGAATAGCTTTTTGGATGCTGGAAGAACTGGGCAGAGGAAGGTGGGAGTGATTTGCTGATGCTAGCCTGCCCTTTCAGGGGGAGGGGTGGCTTCCTGTCAGCTGATTGCCACCGTACAAGCAAAGGCTTGCTCAATACCAAAAATGGTTAGGACCATGAACAAGGGGCTTGACAGCCTGCCAGTGAAAGCAACACTCATTAGTTTGTCGCCAGAAGCGTGCATGCAAATACAGGAAATGGAGAAGAATGTAAGATGATCCACCATGTCATAGTTTCTTGCATCAAAGATCATGGCAGGGGGTACGGCCTCATTTATAAAAACTGTCATTGCCAGGATGCAGGAGAGGTCACAAGCCACCTCTGTGGCTGTCTGAATGGTATTCCTTCTGATTAGCTGTTTAATTCACACTGGAGATTCCCCAGTAGCAGGAGCACAAATGAACTGAAGAATGATGAAATGGGGCTTAAAGGTTGATAAGTAGAAAGGTAGACATCTCTAGAACTAAATTGCTCTTTAGTGTAGATCTGCCAGCCATTGGTGCTTAGCTAATGCATGCTACCCTTGAAAGAGTGCATATATTTACAGGACTGTGGACCCCTCCTGGAATATTACTGTTTTGGGAGGAGCACAGCTCTATTCCACTATAGAAAGCAGAAGGACATGTAGTGACATCATGCACCTTCTGCTATCTTTTTAAGACATTCAGCTGTTACACTGATGCTTATTACTAAAAACCACTCTAGTGCCAGCTGGTGTCCTTACCCATGAGAGACGCTTTTTGGGTATGCAGTCCTTTTATAGTTCAGAAATCTGGGGGAATGGTATAACAGATGGAAATCCATAATTTCCCAGCATGTCGTTAAGATCCATTCAGTTTAGATGGTTCGTTTTTCAACAGAGAGTGATGCTGATTGTGAATCTTTTAGAGTCTTCATAACTGCATGCATACTTCTGAGGTTTATATTGTTACTCAGGTCCTTGCTAAGTGTAATAGGGTTTGAGCTAGGCAGCTAACTTCAAAAATGAGACAGAAATCTTTATTTTGAGTCACAAGGAGGTGTTTCCAGTGTTAATTGTGCTATGTTTTAAAAAAAAGTGTAAACTTTACTTGTATCTGGCACAAAATACATTGTTGCATAAAATCTCAGATATTATTTCACCAGCTTCAAAATGTATCTGCTGAAATGTGAGCTCATCTTGAATGCTAAGAGAATAAAATATTATCTGTCTTCATTTGAGGCCGTCAGTAATGAACAGTTTTTTGGGTACTGATTCAGCCTAAAACTGTATACTTTTTAAGAGAGAGGGTTTATTTTTTAATTGTTTTTTTCCAAACTTGCTGATGTATGGTTTCCACTGTGACAAATCTACTTGATCCTTTTTGAAGGTTTGCATTACAATAAGTTTTACATTGTGTGATTTTTAGCTGCTTTGAATTTTCTTTAATGGTAGTCCTCAAAGTGAGCAAGGCACAAAAGTAGAATGTCTGTATTGTGACACGCGTAATGTAATGAGCATGAAAGGGTTGTGCTCATGTTGCAGTCTAGTACCAAACTGGCATCATTCAAAGGGATGTGCGCAAGTATTTACGAAGGCGCTTTTCGCTCACTGATGCTTATCTCTCCCGCTCTGTAATATGTGATTATCCCCAGAGATGTCTTTGATTTGTTTGTGAATTACTCAGATCCTTACCTCAGTGATTGTCTGTCTACTTGCATATTTATTACAGTGAGTAAATAGTGTGTCCAGACATCTGCTGTGAATTAGGTTTTCTTCATTCATGCTCCTTGGTTATTATCTCCTGCATTAGCTTGAAAAATTATTTAGAAATGGCATTTCTTTTACAGTACATCAGAGAATGCATTACTCAGATTCCCTTGTGCACTTGGACAGTAAACAAGATAAACGGATTGCTTTTTTCTTGCTTCATTCATCCCCATTTCCTTCTGTACTATGGAGCTTTTCTTCAGTTTTCCTTGTTTGCATTAAATACTATCAGTACAGGAATGTTTCTAATACCTAACAAACCTGCTTTTTGGTATGTGCTGGATCTTGCAATAATACCTCTTAATAGTTGCATATTTGCAAATCCACTGTCCTTTTTAAAATTTATTTTGTGAGTTTCATACATTGTTCACATTACTGCTGAACTGTTATTATTCGATTTGAGCTAATGCATGTCAATATTTAAGGTTCATTATATTAAGTTCCAAAAACTGTGTATATGTATTTTATTTATGACTTGTGTATACTGTATGCTTTGACGTTGTGTAGTGCATTTTTTCTTGGTATTTTGTATGCATATTGTATATCTATCCAGTATTTCACAGAATGTCCAGATTTTTGCTTCATATGTTTGCTTTCTCCCTTGTAAACTTTACATTTTTTCAGGCAAATCATCGAGGATTACATAAAGACAATCATTTGAGTGTCAGACTTCATATTCTTTCAGAAAATGTATGCTAATGCAAAACCTATTGTTTTTGCGACTTTGTAAGTTTCTAAAAGCATTTTTTAAGTCAGTCCCTATTTTTGCCCCCCCGCTATTATTTTTGGCTTTGTCTTTGATTCTTGCACTAAGGGCTTGAGAAGTATGTATTACTAAGTCAATCAAAAGTTTTTACATATACTTTAAAATTCCATTTTATGCTGATTTGTCAGATCATTTTGTGACGTGTGCTTGTCAGATCTACATTTTCTGAAGTGTGCTTGTCCAAGTGCTAGCACATATCTTCATATCTCCTGAGTGCCAATAGATAGATTGAAGTGGTAAATATGAACATTCCATGGATACAGCATCACTAAAGGAAGCCACTGCCCCTTCCCCCAAAGAAGAGTCTTAGAAACAAATTTGGCTAATGGCCTTTTAGCCCTCATAGGACAAATTACAGTACAGTTGACAATCCACTTGAAGAATGCTTGGAAGCTGCAACACTTCCTTTTCCATTACAAATGAGAGAAACAAGTAGACTGTCTTTCTTTACACATGAACCATGAGGAGGTCAAACCAGGGTGGCCTAGTGGTTAAGGTGTTTGCCTTACAAAGACAAGGTGCAGGGTTTGAGACTCACAAGGGATAATTGGCTAGGCTTACAATGGCTCGCAAAGGCAGTTAGCCTAGTACTAACCTATGAACCTATTTTGGATATGGAGGATGAGCTTGCTCCTGCATCATCTTCTAAAAAGGGGAGATTAGTAGAGTGATTTAGTAGCTTTGAAATAACGTTTTAGGAAAAGTATAGGCTTCATTCTTATAGGTTTATAATTCTTATGAAGCATTACTTAAGGTTTGCAGCAGCTGAGAGCCCACTGTTTGAAATTCCAAATCCAAGGTGCCATAGCTACCAGGAAGAGAGCATTTGGAATACAAACCTGCTGGATGGAAAGGCAAATGCATTAACTTGAGACATGACATTGTAGTCGCAGTACTTTATAGGAAGTGAGACATGTAGAGCCCCTTAAAAGAACTGTTTAACCAGCCTGTGCTGTGTCACAGCTGTGCCATCGACAAACCCAAGACTTGTCAAAATGTCAAAAATATGCATTGTTAGTTTGGAATAATTAAATCCAATATCAGTGAGAGGTAATCAGATAAGCCACATAGACCTGCAGATTCACAGGCTGATTGAGGCTAAGGGGTGCTTCTCACAAATGGAAGACCATTTTTATTTAACCGCACGGATGAGCTTAATGTATGCTTTTTGGCTGCTTTTGAATCTCCCAAGCTTTCTGTCAGTAAGTCTGATGAGATAGAGACTGCTGAGCTGACGCTCAGTGAGGTGGAAGCAGCTGGACTGATATCACTCGCTAAAGGAATGAAGGGCATGCCAGAAGGCTTTTCTAGGCCATCATGGTGCAATCAGAATGACCCATGGCATTTTCTGCATCAAACATTGTGAGTGGTAATGAAGGAAGAGTAAGTAAGAGGTTTAATGTCCACTTGTGAAGACTAATCCATCGCCCATTCCCCTTTATCTTGAATCTAAGAAAAAGTTACAGTACATTCTCTTTCATTGTGAACAGATTAATTTCCTGTCTGTTCACCTCTGGAAGATTATGTAAACACTACAGCTTCCTTAAGTTTGAGTTCCTGGAAAACACTAGGACTGTGACTGTGTATTTGTACATTGTTTATTTTCCAGTATGATTACTAGCAAAAGCATGCACAGTTTGAAGGCTTACTGCTATACCCTTATCACTTAGTTTCAGAATGGGAAGAAACCCATGCCCCCCCCCCCCTTTTGTTCATGCAGCAATAAACAGCTTGAATGTCCGATCACAAAAGAGACTTGGATTCTACCAAAGCTTCCATGTACTTGAGGGATTCTTTGACCTGTTGTAGAGCACATGGGCCAGGCCAGCCCCTTAATCCACTCCTCAACTTGCTGACTTCCCACTGATGTACCTGTGTCAGAATAACTAAGAGAAAACTTCTCCATGTTGGCAAACAGGAGTCACTAACCTGTGAAATGGTAAGACGGAATGACCACTTTGCAGCACTGGGAGTGAATGAACCACAGCAATACCCATATTTTTGCAGTTACTGTGAGGGAATTATCTACTATAACACATGTATGCAGGCCAGTAAAGGGGAGAGTAAAAAGCGTTGCTGCCATCAAACCAAGGAAGGAGAACTGAATAAATACAATGAGCTGTTTCTGTTCATTGAGCTCCTGGCCCCTGTTTTACAGGATCAGTTCAGTAAAAGGAATGTACTGAACTGGAAACAGGGTAGACTTATTTCCACTAAAGATATCCACTGCAGCCTGGGCAAATCAACCACTCATCCAGATACAGGCACACTGGAATACTTTTTAGCTGTATTCTCGCTGCAGTTGTGGTCAACTTTTGCTGGGGACCATGGGTGTAGAGGAGTGTCCAAAAGGGCAAGACTGTATATTGAAAGTGAACCTGTCCTAAAGCAAAACACAAGAAGGAACTGTGTGGTTCCCACTCACTTGATTATGCTAACAGGTATCCCTTACATCTAATGACACCATCCCCAGTCTTTGTGAAAACACTAGCATAAAGCTCTGAAAAGGTGGCCATCTGTAACCTCAGAAAACTGATAGGATGGTTAAACTTGCTTTGATCTAGACTCAGCTAGAACCTCTTCATCTTATTTAAAACATAGAGGAGAAGGAAGTAATATCTTGCTCCCCTTTCTTCCTCTTCCACATTCTTTTTTTGGCCCTTGTGTACATAAGTGAGTGAGACTATATCATACATTTCTGTAACACGGTTTGGTTTAAAAATGAAGGACGACAGGAAAGTGCTAACAGTTCCCAACCCATGGACCTTCTTGTGATGTCCAGAACCTATTTGTTCTGAATTATGGCTGTCTAGGGAGGGACAGTCCTGGAAAGCTCCCTTCTTATTGAAAACTCTTCTTCAGGCCAGGGTCACTATAACAGGAAATCATAACATTTGGGTTTACCCACTTTGTATGCTTTTTTCCTGGCCAGCCAGAACTTTCCATCAGCAGTGCCCATGTCCCTATGAAAACTAACACTGGTCTCACAATAACACTCCATGGAACTTTGGTCTATTGCACACAAGCATTTGTAGGAGCTTTTCACTTTTTTGTCACTGCTTTTAAAGATTCTCATTCCACTTTAGTAACAGAATAATTTCATCCATATATTGCCCTTGTTTTTCCTTGCAGGTCTTTAGTCACAGCTTTATTAAACTATTTGTGATTGGAGTAGACTTTTGGGTTTTTTTTAACCATAAAAAATTGTGTTTCTACTTTATTTTATCTTTGAACCGGATTCTATGGAGTCTAAGAAGCAGGAGGGAAAGAATAAGGTGATAAGATGGGTATTTGGTGAATTATCAAAGGAATCTGCGGAAAACTTGAAAAAAAATATAACTCTACCTGCCGCAGTCCAAATTTCTGAGGAGGGTGCTAGAATTCAGATGACTTCCAAACACAGGGATATGGACTGTTTTTCAAAAGTACCAAAATTCTCATTGGCCTTCATGTTATGAAAAGTAAAGACCTTAAGAGGGTCTCTGTTATTACCCCCTTTGATCATGGCGTATGTAGGAGATCAGAGTGTTTTGTCAAACTTGGCAGTCTGAATTGTTTTGGCTCTTATTACAGTCTTCCACTGAATATAAAATATCTGCAATTGTTAGTGCAAGAAGCTACACTGAAATAGCAGAAACCTATGTCAGAACTTTTATTAGGCCAGTATCAGTTTTTGAATAAAACCGTTTATGCATACATTTAAATGCTTAGGCAAAGGTTCAAGAGGATCAGAAGTCCTCCGAGTCCTCATATTGCCACCAGAAAAAAAAAAAAACATTCTGTGTGGAAGCATTAAATATTATGGGGTAAATTGGTGGGCTGTAGATAATCTGTCTTCTAGAAAAATAGATAGCAAGATGATGAGTATTCAAAATACATAATGCAAGTTCTTCCACTTTGTTGTATATTTGGTTTTAACACTAGCTGCTAATGTTTTGATTTAGACTGCATCACAAAAAAGCTGATACACTGTATATCTCTCCATTAACTATGCTGGCCTTATAAAATTTTCATAATACAGACCATGCAGCTGTAGAACAACATGAAAGCATATTGGAAAAACGATGATCTTGGCATCCTAACTATTTGATAAAATGTCTACATTATTAGATAAATATAGCAAAAAATCTAATATCATTGGATGAGATGTTAAACCATAGTCATTTGCATGAATTGGTGATAGTCCAGGTGGATGTAAAAGATCCCATGGCACCTGTCAAAAAGAGTAGGGGTCTTTCTCTCTCTCTCTCACACACACACACACACACACACACACACTCTGATTCATTTCATACTTTATACATCAAAACTTGCCATTTTTATATCAACCCCACTCCTTTTTCCATAATCGAATCTATTCTTCAATATGTGACAACACCCATTTTCCATTAAACAGAATTTCATTAATTCTTTCATTCCATTTTACTCAGACGTATAAAACTTTCTTATCCAACTCTGACTTCATGTTTTTACTTATATTTTCATAACATCCATATTCAGTTATGTCTATCTTTATATCTTCATATTTTAATATCCTCTAAAAATTATATACATAATTTATTGTACAGTTTTTGACTCTCATATTTTTAAAAAAATCTGTTGTTCTTCCTCACAATATAAACATATTCTTTCATTTTTGTAAGGCATACTTGCCTTAACAAGTATCTTTTTTTATTCCCAACCTCTACAAAAAAATCTTAGCAACAACAACATTATATTTGCATCATCTGTGTTTTTTTTATTGTTTTAATCTTTGTTTCTGAAATATTTTCCCATGGATTTATAGAATAGTATTTCTTCATATTATTATACCATGTCTTTCTATCTTCTTCTACTTCATCAGTTTTTAATTTCCACATTCTTTTCTTTTGTTGATAGTTCTGTATTTCTTCATTTAAATATTCTTTTGTTGTTTTATTTGTTATATTTCCCAAAATTCCTTATACTTGTATTTCAGTATACCTATCGCTAATTTCTCATTTTTTGTTAGCCATTTCAATAGCTTATACAACTTTAATGAAGCAGCATATAGTATTGGAGTTATCATACCTAATGTTCCATTTTCTTTATCCATACCCCTTTAACAGGATTTAGTCTTGATCCCCATACAAAATAAAAAAAGTATTTCTAATAGCAATTTTTCATATCTTGTAGGAATCATGATGACACTATACAATATGATTTATTTCCCAATAACACCAAATTAATGAGATATACTTTTTTCTTATACATTAATCTATACATTTTCTACTTTATTTTCTTTATTATTAGATCCCATCCTTTCTTATGACTTTTATCAGAATTTATCCCTAAAATGAATGTTTCCTTCATAGAAAATTGAATACCTGCTATTTTTAGTGTCACCTACTTTACTCTTTTTTATTAAGAATCAGACCTCTTGTTCTTAAAATGTCAGCTAAATAATTAACTTATCTCATCCACTCTTTATTTTAGTTGTTATAATAATATAATTTGCATAAGACATCATAACTGGAATTTCAACTTCTGTTAGAACTTTATAACTTGCATTCTTCATTTTCTGATTTACCCCTCTAGCTACTGTATTCATAATCAAATCAAATAAAATATTGCATATAGGGCATCCTTGTCATATACCATTATTGATATTTATTTCTTTATTTATCCATTCATTAATTTAAGCCCTCATTTTATTGTGCTCATAATATTATACGTGTCCATTATTTTCCACAGAATGTCACTCTTTATAGAATCAAATGCTTTATTAATATCACCTACAATAAGTTTTACATCATCTTTCTTTCTATTTATATCTGCAATTTCTCTCCCTATAATTAATAATTCCTGATATCCCTTTCCTCTTGTATCATATGCACTTTCCTCCATGATATACTGAATCTCTTTTGTATTATTTTCATAAGTATGCTATCTGTATTATTTAGAACTATTGGTCTCCAATTTTTTATATCTTCTGTTTCTCTCTTGTTCCATATAAATTTTAATATTCCACTACATAATTCCTTGTATTTCAGTCCATCATTCAACCATTCATTAAATACACACATGAAAAAAAATGTTTGCCATCCTTCTAAATTTTAATGCATTTCAAACTCAATACCATCTGGACCTGATACTAATTTGACATTTAATTGTTTAAATACCTTTTCTAATTCATATAAAATAATCTGTCTACGGAGTTGTCTGTTGTTTTGTTCAAAATAATTTTTAACTTTCTATTCCTTTATATCACGTCTCCTTCTTAAACTAAACATTTGTTTTACATGACTTGCAGCACTTTCTGTAGTTTGTTGCTGTTTTTCTTTTTATTAACTTCTTCATCTTTTATTTCTCTCATTATACTACTGTTTTAAATGTTTTACTTAAATAAGGAGGAAACTTCTTTTCTCCCCTGTAGAAAATATTTTTGTTTATACAGTAGTTCTCTAATTCTTTCATAATTTGTTTCTATAAATCTCTTTTTCTTTCTCATAATAATCTATTATTTTCCATATTTATTGCTTCTGTAAGTATTTTAGCATATTCTTGTTTTTACTTTTTCTTTATTTTTCCAATATTTTCTTTTGAAAGCAATCCACCATTCCAACCAATTGACATAAAATGCTCTCATATTGATATGATCTTTCCATAATTACGTAGTCTTTCTTTCCTTTTGCATTCCATTCCTTTTCATTTATTCTTTTTATTCATTTTCCTAAATGTATATATTCTTGTTATAATAGGGCCCTGTATTTCTCCTGACTAGTCTCTCTTCCTATTACTGCTCATCTGTGGCATGAGATTTATATTACTGCTCATCTATTGCATGACTTGCATACTATCTCTCTCATTTTTCTTGTGACCGTTGTATATTTTTTGTATAACTTCTAAATTTCTGATTTGTCTTGGGATATTGTATCATCATCATTCTTTCGGCTGTTCCCTTTAGGGGTCACCACAGCGGATCATCTGTTTCCATTTCTTCCTGTCCTCTGCATCTTGCTCTGTCACACCAACCACCTGCATGTCCTCTCTCACCACATCCATAAACCTTATCTTAGACCTTCCTCTTTTCCTTTTACCTGGTAGCTTCATCCTTAGCATCTTTTTCCCAATATACTCAGCATCCCTCCTCAGCACATGTCCAAACCAACATAATCTTGCATGTCTGGCTTTGTCTCCAAACCTTCTAACCTGGGCTGACCCTCTAATATGCTTATTCCTAATCCTGTCCACCCTCGTCACACCCAGTGCAAATCTTAACATCTTTAACTCTGCCACATCCAGCTCAAACACCTGCCTTTTTGTCAATGCCACTGTCTCCAACCCATATAACATAGCTGGTCTCACTACCCTCTTGTAGACCTTCCCTTTCACTCTTACTGGTACTCGTCTGACACAAATCACTCCTGACACTCTTCTGCACCCACTCCATCCTGCCAGTACTCTCTTCTTCATCTCTCTTCCACACTCAGCGTTACTCTGAACTATTGATCCCAAGTATTTAAACTCATCCACCTTCGCCACCTCTACTCCTTGCATCCTCACCATTCCTCTATCCTCCCTCTCATTCACACACATATATTCTGTCTTAGTCCTGCTGACCTTCATTCCTCTTCTCTCTGTAGCATATCTCCATCTGTCCAGGGTGTCCTCCACCTGTTCCCTACTCTGACTACAGATCACAATGTCATCTGCAAACATTATAGTCCACGGGGACTTCTGTCTGATCTCGCCTGTCAACCTGTCCATCACCATTGCAAATAAGAAAGGGCTCAGAGCTGATCCTTGATGTAACCCCACCTCCACCTTAAACGATATTGTATACATTACATAACTTCATTTTTACCTCGCTTATAATCTTTCTATGTAAAATTTTTGCTATGACCTGTAATCCTTGTGTTAAACTTGTAACGTTTGCTTTATTTTTTCGTAAATAATTGTACTTCAACTAATTTGTACTCTTATGGAGCTTTTCTCCCTGGGACTTCGCTGAAAACAGGTTTCTACTACCCATTTAACAAATGTAAGTAAATAAATATATTTCTACCCATATTGCCAAATGATCCAAAAAATCTGTCATAATAGTGTCTTGTTCCATTATACGTAGTCCTTCTGTTACTAAAAAATAATCTGTTTCAGTTTTTAAAGTGCCTCTCCTATTAGTCTAAGATTTTTTTGTTCCGTATAACTAATTTCCCGCATTTTTATTATTTCTATCATTCTTTACACATTTTCGTCTTTTCTTTTTATTTCCTTTTAAGTCACAATTGAAATCTCCTGTAACACTTATATCCATGTTAACAAAAACATAATCCAATGTTTTCTGACATAGGTTCTGTCTCTATTTACTCGTTACATATGCATATATTATAATTGTAAACCCCTTTTCTACCATTCTAAAATTGCTATACTAATATTATTTTTGTACTGTTAATATTGACAGAAATAATCCTGAAGTTATTCCCTTCTCTATTTATTAATTTAGAAGATATCATCCTTGTAGTAATCCCTTATAAGGCTTAATCTCTTCCCTTTCTTTTTCCCTATTATACTAATAGCTTTAAATTTTCTTTTTCTGTCTTTATCTCCTCTACCAATAGAAGTCTCTCTTCCTCTTACAGCATATATCCTCTTTATCACTGACTTCTCATTCTTTCTCAAATTCCTCTCCTTTATTATATTTTTCAGCATCTCCATTTTCTTCGATCTCCTCTTCAATCCTTTCTTTATCTTTCTGTTTATTTGGTTTATAACACTTAGCTTATCCTCTTTTTCTTTACAAGCCGCACATAAATGTCCCCTTTTTTATATTTGTAGCATTCACATTCATATTTTTGCTTCATTCCTCATTTTACCACATATATAACATTTCTTTTTGTCGCAATAACTAATTAAATGTTCTTCCTTTCCACAAAAATAACAAGTCTTTGGCTGCCCTCAGTATTTCACAATACCCCTGTTACCGTCAACATCATAACACTTAGAATATATACAGTTTTATCCATTTCCAGTTTCATAATAACATAACAGTGCCATGCACCAGTCGATAAATCACTATTGCCATATACTTTTGATATGTCTATTATTTCTTAGCATACATTTTTTAAATGTTCTTTTAAAGTCTTTCTGTCCACTTTCATTTGTAACTGTATGTGTATTTTCTTTTAGTCTTCCAGAAAGGTGCCCTTGTTACATATTCAATCCAAGGATTGTCATTCTGCCTTTTGTCCTATTCACACAATATTTCCATGTCTTGCTCAGTCTGAAAAAAAAATGTCACAAAATTTGTCTTTGTTAATTAGAATAAATGCTTGTACCTCTTGAACTTTTCTTCTTAATGGTAGAACTCATTGACACGTATCTCGTATCTGTTTAGCTCTTTTTCCTTCTTGCTCTTTATCCATACTGTAAACTTTCTTTTTGCACTGTCCCTTTTCTTTTCTCTCTCTCCTTCCGATGTAGCTGCTGCCGCATCTGAATATGTCCTCTTTCCACTGTTTCCCTCTGACATTTCCTTTCCATCCCCTTCATTTATCTTCTCCATTATTTCACTCCAGGAGACATCATTATCTGACTCACTCTGATTTATAAGGTCCTGCAATAAATCTTCCCCCAGTCCTTCTGACTGGATGGTTGTAACATATGCTCGTCTATAGCTGTTTCATCAGTTTGATCAAACAGCTTCTGCTGAAATACATTCTCCTAATCTTCCATAACAGTGGTGTTTACCTTCACTCCCTGTTGTTCCATCCCATGCACCATCCTCCCAGATGCCTGCATGCTAGGAATGGGACATGCACATGTATTATCATTCCAACAACAACACGAATACAGATTGAGAATAGGGAAAGATCCCTGATGTCCTACCCAAATTTCCCCTAGTAGTATAAGTACCACCTCGAATCTCCCCTGAAAAGAGGCTACTAGCCTAGTCGGACTAACCTGGTCAACAAAGGATAAATAAAAATACAAGTAAAATAAATGGGCAGCAATAATGTGGGTGACTGCCAGCTTGCCAACTGCACTTTGCCAACCATGAAGCACCACAAAAAAAATACTGTAAATACAAAGACCAAGTCTGGTTAAAGATAATAATGTAGTCAGACAAGCATGAGTAGCACACGAAAACCCTTAAGAGATATTCATACATATGTATAAAGCAACCACAGGAACAGTAAATGGATGGAAATCCCCACTATAGTACAAAGTAGCTGAACACAGTATACAAAGCCCCTGCACAGAGAAGAATATATAGCCCAGTGCTAGTCAGCAGACAGTAGACTGCATACCTAACATCATTGGTATGTGCTACTTAGCAGTGAAATTGCAGGGAGGCAGAAGGAGGATGATAGTGGGCAGCTATATTACCACTGTTGTCACCTAGAAAAGAATAGGATTAGAAAATATTGTTGAGCATGTGAAGGAGAAAAGTAGAAAACATGCACTTGAAGAGATGTCGCTAAACAGTAATAGGAACATACAACATACACCAGATGTTATACAGACACGTTTGCAGAAACTAAACAATACGCTAGGTGCAAGCATAAGCATACATAAATGATGCATCAAATTTTGTAAGAAACAGAATCTCATGGTGGAAACAGTGCCATCAAATTCACCATCAAGGAGATGACTGCCTCATTTAAAAGATGTCATCCTCATACCCAGTGGAGTAGCTGACCTCTAGCAGTACCCACTAAAGCAGGGATAGTTTATTATGTGAAAGAGTGAGATCAAAGACAGAAGCACATAGGTTCTCCTGCTGGCTGTATAAGACAACATGACTAAACTCTTCAAATCCTTTCTTTGTTTAGTGGCTAGGATGTTCTCAAGCATGGTGGTAGTCTGCAGGTAGCTGAATAGTGTCTGTCACTTGACAGGCACCCCAGCATTCTGAGTCTACCTCCTCATGATATAGAAAACAGAGGCAGCTTAAACCACTATGTGGAACCTGCAACAAGCTTGTCCCTCGATCTTTACTGAACATAAATTCTGTCTGGCCGAAAGCATGCTGTAATATGCACCATGAAGAAGTTTACTAAAGCAACCACAAAAAGTTGTTTGCTACAATATGGACAGGCACTTAGATGGCATATCCAAAAGCACCATCTAGCCCCCTTTTATCTTGCGTCACCATGCTACACTAATTAGGTGAAGATAGGTGTCACCATAGCTTTCGTATATGAGAATGGGGTATTTATTTTTTGAGCTCTATAAACTGCTGTCACAGAGTCCACAAAAAATATCCTCACAGTCATTGGTAGCAGTTATATCAGTGATTGACCCTGAAAATATGGCAACCGGTAATGCAAAACCAAACAGCTGATTCCAGTGTAAACAACCACCAGCTACCCTTTCAATGTACTTGCATGCAGCAGAGTACACATATGCAAACATGAACAAAGTATCTCTTCTGCCACTCCTTCCTGTGCTGTAATGTGTGTGCACATCAGTAGTCTTGGCCAAACAAAGCTTTAATACGTGTAGCCCTTCCAAAGCTCCTGTCCTATAAATGCCTCCATATGGTTGGGTATATATGTGGCTGTCTAGTGTTCTGAATATGTGGCATCTGATTTCAATTTTTGTGATCCCACCCCTATCACTGCCTTCCAGTGGTATGGATGGTCAGGTTGTGGCAGCTCTTACTGAGGTCTGCCTGTGACATTTCTCACTCACTTTCTGACAGCAAAAGCATAATCTCTAGGATGGTCGCTAATTGTATCATATGCTTTTGTTTTGCAAAGAAATACTAGTGCAAAACTATTTAGTGCTCCATTGAATCAAGATTTTTGTATGCCAACCATTAAATAATGATGTAGTTAACTTAGTAAAAAAGGTCATCATTTAAACAAATGTATGCATCTCCAACTTCTCAGTACTAAAATACTTTTTTTTAACATATAAGCTGTTTTATAGGAAAGGGGTTCTTTCCAGAAATTTTATTAACAGAAACAGCACAAAAAAAAAAAAAAAAATTCAAGTCAGGTTTATCTGGAAAGATTAGATGAATCCAGAGCTCTTTAGAATACTTGCAGCCATGCCCTTTTTCATTTACCCCCTCCTTGGTACCTTAAGAGAAAAGTGATAGTCATCATTTGGCCCTGAAATAGATAATCACTAATAATTCAGCAGGGTTGTGCGATAGAATTAGTTGAGAGAACTGAAGGGCAACTTCCTCCATAGACTCCTCCTCCTCTTTACCAAAAATTGCCAAGCCCATCAATTGATAAATTAGCTTCTAATTATGAAGGCAGCACAGATGATTCTTACTAGTCAGAGAAGCCAATTTCTTTTCCAGATTATTTATGGTTCCATAAAAGGGCAATAACACAAGACCAGTTTTGAATTTTATTTCTGAGCAAATTTGATAAATGCAAGATCATTCAGGGTAACAATGAAGACTTCTTCCTTTCGTATAACAGAACTTTTACATGGCTAGACAGGATGTGGAATATGCATATCTTCATATTCCATTAACACAAATTTCAGAAAGCTTATTTTCATTTTTCATGTCTACTATACCCCACTGAGTATTTGCCAAGTGTTTGCATCAGTGTTTACATACCTCAAGAAACAGAATATAACCATTTTCTCTTTTATGAAGGATTGCTTAGTAGTGGCAAGTGCACAGTAATTATTGACACAGCACATGATATTGAGACTTTGTATTCCAGTCATTAGAAATACCAATACACTAAAGAAAGTCATCCTTGACCACTCAGTATAAGTAACCTTTCAATCATAGATTCAGTGCTGATTAATTTATCCCCAACTCAGGACAAGTGAACAAAGATTATTTCAGTCCACATAGAACTCTTTTGAGTAACAAGCTATCACAGCAAGTTTGTGATTCATGTCCTCATACATATACATTTTCCTTCTTCAGTGGGTAAGGTAAAACATAAGAGAAGAAATCTATGGAATTTCAGAAACCTTTGGAACTAATCTCAGACTCACTGGATATGATGTTTTTATCTAACTTGACATAAAGAAGAATTTTGTATATTGGAGGCACATGGAAATTTTATCCATAAGAAAAACATTGCTTCCTTTTTCCAGAATTCAGAACTTGGTTACAGATTCTTTAGCTTGTACAGCTTGCTAACCCAAGCCGTTTGGTTACAAAGACATGAATCTGGAGTGTTTCTCCCAGGACCTCTGCTGAAAATTGGCTTCATTCCAATTTGGACTTTCCTAGTAAACAAATGTTAAATAAAATAAATAAATTTCATCCAGTAAATCTGCTTCACTTCCTAAAAAGAGATACAACACAATAGCTGACTTCAGATCACCACAAACACAATATAGTGATGTGGTATGTAAGTAAGCAAGAAAGAACCAGTGCTAGAGATTTTATAAAGATACTTTGAACTCGAGCAGTCTTTAGTTTATAACAACTCTTTTTCCAGGGTTACAGAATCAGTTAGCAGATGCTTTAAGCAGGAAAATAACTTGTTCACAAATGAAAGTTGGAATCAGTTAGCTTTTCAGCAGATTGAACATTTGTTGGTTTTCCTAGAAGTTTACCTATTTGTAGCCTACCTAGTAACAGTTATCTCAAAGTCTTCTGCTGTCCTACATATATAACAACACATTGCAGAAGATGAATGAGTTATTCTTTCCAAGGAATCTGCTTTTATTGTTTGCTTGTTGTGTTTTCCTTTAATTCACAGAGTTCATCCCAAAACAAGGAGACCAATCTTATACTAAAAACTCCCTCTTGGCCAAGACAACAGTAGTATTATTTGATAACAAAGTTGACTTGTCCTTCACCTATAATAGTTACCTCCACACAAGTTCTTGCTGACTAAAAGAAGACATAGTACTTAATCTGAATTTCAAAACTTTGAACCCAGCCCTTCAGACTCTGGTGCTAATTTCAGGCTAAAACTGTCTCCTTCTACTAGGTACATAAACGAGTAGATGTTTGTGAGTAATATATTGGATCTGTGCAGCATTTCTTCTTCCTGTCCTTTCTTCATCCGCCTTCCATTAGTCCACCACACTCAGTTATGTTAAAAGTTTCATTTCTAGCTGAGTTAAATTGTTTAACAAAGTTTGAAGTTACCCTGTACATCATCTCAGATCATCAAATAATCTCATCAACATCTGGTATCTCAAAAGGTTTACTGAAGATATTGAGATTCCCTCAAACGTTTAACCATGGCCGAAACTGCAGTAAGAGTTTTATGTATGCAGTCTTGAGGGTAAGCAAACTTCTGTACATATACAATGATGTCTTTAAATGCTATCTGTTAATGAAGGTTACAGTCTTGAGTACTAGGAAACTCTTAATTTGGGATGAGGGGCTAGTCAGACTCAAAGATGGTGTATCCAAGTTTTTTTTTTAATGTAGCAGAGTTCTTATTTTTTAAGGGCTTGCATACAGTCCTTAAAAATAGAATTCATTCCATTTTAGATGAGAAGATGGTCATGGTCACCAAAAACCTACCACTGCCAGCTAATAAGTTTGACAACAATGTGTCAAAATCTAGTTAAAGGCAATATACTTTAATGAGGAGAGTCATTACATCATAACATTATAATTTGCTTACTTTCTCGTCTCTTTTGCCCAGCTGTATTTTCTTAGCTGTTCCATTGCTCACTATGAAAACCACTGCTGACCTTGTGGTTATACAGTGCACAAGGTATTTATACATGTATGTATGCATATATATATATATATATATATATATATATGTGTGTGTGTGTGTGCGCGCGCGTTTCATACATATATACGTAACAACATACTGCATACACTTCAGTTTAAGTGCTCTTTATTTACAGTAAAATAAAAATAATTTAGTTTTCAAATCATATTTAAAATAAGCATTCCTGCCTAGTGCAGTTTTAAGAAACTCTGAATGTACAAGCTCACAGTTCCATTTTAAGCCAAAGTCTTTTAATGGGATCAGCATATGTCCTTCCATATCGCGGTTGCAGTATTCTTCAGTGAAGGGATTCTCTGCCATGGGTAACCCAATGTCTGGACAGTATACCAAAGCCCTATGATTTCATAGATGTATATCATGCACATGCTCCCTGCTCAAGGTATTAGGGCATAACGGTGACATACAGACATATATAACTCAGAACTTCTTTGCTGCCAGCCCAAACACCATCATTAATCATTGGTCTAAACGCTTCTTCTTCCGTGCTGGTTACTGAGCTGTTTTTCAGATAGGTGCCATGTTGTTTTTTTTTCTTAACCTTTTCTTCCTTTTTCAGTTTTGTGAGGTTTACATGTCATCCAGAAAGGGAAAATGTCTGTGGAGGCAGATTTCTCATAAGGATCATCACGCGCAGTATCTTTTCTGTTTGGGTGCTTCTCATTATTATATGAAGTGTTCTATCTGCCAAACATTTGTCCCTAAGACCTTATGTAGTCGTTTCCTCCTTGTCCATTTACCTGGAAAACTAATGTCTTAAATGGTTGATGCAGCGTGCCATGGTGGAATTTTCCCATGCTGAAGGACAACCTCTTGCCAAGAAAAAATAATAAAAAAACAGCCACTGAGGACGAAGACAGTGTATGAATGGTGATAACAAGTTTAATAATACAACAAGCAAATCACTAAGCGCTTTCACCAGAAAATACTGGCTTCTTCAGAGTGATTCTAACAAATAAAATAAGTCACATTTATACTATCAATCATATGCTGATAGGTGCAACTAAAAAGTTTTACAGCCAGTCTACCCCACTTATAACTAACCCACATGCAAGTGGTTTCTCTTCATTTAAAGAGGAAGTACAAACCATACACATGATGAACTACCTCAACGTTCTTACACTCTTGTTTGTTAAATATTAACATTCACCTTCCCCCTATTCCATTATCATATCAAAAATTATAAATATTGAACATGAAGGTGAATGTTAATATTTAACAAACAGTGTAAGAACGTTGAGGTAGTTCATCATGTGTATGGTTTGTACTTCTCTTTAAATGAAGAGAAACCACTTGCATGTGGGTTAGTTATACGTGGGGTAGATTGGCTGTAAAACTTTTTAGTTGCACCTATCAGCGTATGATTGATAGTATAAATGTGACTTATTTTATTTGTTAGAATCACTCTGAAGAAGCCAGTATTTTCTGGTGAAAGCGCTTAGTGATTTGCTTGTTGTATTATTAAACTTGTTATCACCGTTCATACACTGTCTTCGTCCTCAGTGGCTGTTTTTTTATTATTTTCGTCTGTTTTATTAGTCCCGTTTGGGATTGGTCACTGGTTTTTGTCTTGCCAAGAAAAAGGCCAAAAGAGTCAGGTCAGATTCGGCTGCTGTCCTGCCTCCTATGGACGTCTCTGTCAAGGCTGGTGAAAGCACAGAGGATCGCCCGGTTGTACGTCAGATTCCTCTGCCTTGACCTTGTTGGAGGCTGACATGGATCCAACTTCTTGCACATCTGTGGAAGCTCTGCAGTCATCTGTTCCAGATGTTGAGGGAGAATCTCCACTGATTATTTCAGAGGGACTGTGGGAGATTCCACAGATAGTGGTTCAGGAGGAGATTACTCCTATGTTAGTTAATGTATGCAAGGGTGTGAACCTCATAGGGTGTTTAGGGCAGATGTCTCTCAAAAAAAAAAAAAAAAAAAAAAAAAAAAACGTTTCCCCTGCTTCTAAAGAACCCCAGTGTCAATGATAGGATTTTACCCAGGGGTTACTTATTGCACTGAAGGCCTTGAAGTTTTCCCAAGGAGTTTCGGTACCTGCTACCCCTTGGTCCTCTACCCCACTCAAGAGGCCCAGAGAGCAGGACTCTTCTGATGAGGAATTGGATTCTGGGGAAGACTCTTTGGCATATTCCTCTCAGATTCCATCTCCCTTGTATTATGACTGTGAGGAGGAAGACTCTATTAGCCAAGACTCTCACTTTAAAAGAACTCTCCTTTGGGATTACTATTTCTTGTATGATGGAATGTTTTAAGTGGGACTGTTCTGAGGTTTCTGACATTCAAAAGGGTATTATGAACACCTCCAGATGGAGTCCACTAAACCTTCTGCTGTCCCTTCTGTTTTGGCTGCCCTTTTGGATACATTTTCAGCAGCCTCTGTGACCCGGGATTCTCACTTTCCATCCCCTAAGAATCCTGAAAGATTGTACAAGGTGCTTGATAAGTACAAGTCTCTTTACAAATATCCTCCTCCTGATCCTGCTGTACTGTTTTTCTCTTCTGACAAATCCTCTAAGCTTTTGTCTTCTACTGAACTATTTCCTATATACAAGGACGGTAGAGCTATGGGAACAGCTGGGCAAGAAGGTACATACTGCTGCCACCTTAGCATTTCGGGCTATTAATTACCAGAACCATATGACCAGGTATGTTTTAACCCTTCTTTTTCAGGCTTCCCAGGCTATCTCAGACCTTCCTGATTCTGAAGGGGAAGGCATTGTCCTTCTTTTTACTGGGCTCTACTTCTCAAGTAGACTGCCACTCTGTTAAATGTAGTTATGATGCAGCTGATGCCACCTCCAGAGCTGCTGCTTTTGGTTCTGTTTTGAGACGTTACTCTTGGCTTCATCTCCGGCCTTTGCCTGATGATATTAAGGCTAAACTGCTGGATGCTTCTCTTGATAATAGGAACCTGTTTGCTTCTGCATCTGATGAGCTTTTTAAGTCTTTGCAGGATAATGGTAAGGCCCTGCAGGAAATGAAGCATATTTTTGTTTCTCCTATTCCTATGTTCCAGAGGAATTATCCATCTAAATCTGATTTTGTTCACAGACAGCCTCACCCTCCTCCCAAAGACAAGAAGGAATCTTGGCAGGTTCCTCCTGCTAAGTCTACTCAGACTCTCACTGCTCAGAAACCTCCTTTTCAAGACAAGCCAGGTTTATCTGACTGCTTCCCCCTTTCCTGGGCCAGGTTCCCTTATCTCTTTGTTTTGCCCTGTCCCTTCCCATTAGTTAGGGATCATACAAGACTCTTGGGTTCCATTCATCATCCATCGGGGATGCTTCATGGTATGGAACTCCCTTCCTCCTTTTGTGGGCATCCCTCAAAATACATTATGGTAGAATACAAACATCAATGTACAGGAAACCGATGCATAAGAATAAGTATCTTCATCACACAAGCATGCATAATTCTCATGTTTTTAAGGGGATTATTAAGAGTCAGTATATACATATTTGTAGGTTGAATACAGAAAGGGAGAAGTGTGAACAACAGCTAAACGTTATAAAAAATGAATTCCTTCAAAGGGATTATGATGAAAAAGTTCTGTTTGGTTTAAAGACAGAAATGCTTGCAGCTAGAGATGTTGAACTTTATCCATTTTTTGTGAAAAGTATATTGTTAACCAGATCCCTACTTTAGGGCTAGAAAATGAGGGTTCCTATTAGATGACAGAAGACGTATTCTATCAAATGCGTCTTGGTCGAACATAAAACAGCGAAAAGGCAAAATAGTGAAGCAGCTTTTAAGTGAATTCTTTCCCACGGAAGGAATTTGCTTGGCTGCTTCCGTTACTTTGCCGTTTTTGGCACTGTAGTGCGATCTTGGAGTTGGTATATTTTATTTCAAAATTTTTTTTTTTGGAACAGCGATTTTTTTTTCCCTTGGAAAAAAATCGCTGTTCTGAGCTTTTGAGATTGTAAGCTTTCGCTTACATGCGGTCGATTATTCATCATTTGCTTTTTTAAGCGTTCGATGATATAATATAGACCCGAAAATAATGGGAATATCTTACGATACCCAATGACATATAGTAGATGTAGTGATGGCATTAAAAACATAGTCACCAAGAATTGGTGCATTTTGCAAAGTGCCAATGAAATATCAGGATATGTGTCTGTAAAACCGAAGTTTTCTTACTGAAATTGTGAGAGTTTGAAACAAAAGCTCTGTTATAAAGATCTAAAATGTGTGAACACTGGCCAACCCTCTATAAGGAAAGGAACAGTTTCTTGTTACAACTGTAGTTGTTGTACATCTATAAATAGAGCGACAGATTTTGTCCATCCTACTAGTGGCAAAACATATAGTTTGAGATGTTTTGCTACATGTAACACTTGTAATGTTGTGCATTTGGCAGTATGTTGGATCTGTCTGGTGTTCTTATGTGGGGAAGTGTAGTAGACGTCTCAGAGGCAGAATAATTGAACATAAATCCGATATAAGGAGAAATAGTCCAACTAATTCACTTGCAAAACATGTGAATGAAAATGGGGAGCTACATAGTTTTACCTTTAGGGTGTTGACCAGTGTCCAAAAGACTGTTAGAGGTGGTGATCTGAATAACAAATTAGAACTGAAAGAATATGAATGGATCACACTTCTGCAAGCAGATGTATTTCCAGGCATTAACAAAATGAATACATTGAAACCAATACTCAAAGATAAAATGTCACGTTTAAAGTAATTTTATTACTCTATTTTTAGGGTGAATTTTTAATGGTTGAACAGGATTAATATATTTTTATTGGCTGTGCTTAATTGAATGATTGATCGTGATTGTGAATTTTATGTTTTATCTTGCACTGAAGAAGAACCCAGCCACTGGGGATGCACAGGCCAGTGCATTTCTTTGTGCCGGTCCCAAGCCCGTATAAATGGGGAGGGTTGCGTCAGGAAGGGCATCCGGCGTAAAATTTTGCCAAATCATACATGCAGACAACAGTACAGATATACATACCGGATCAGTTGAGGCCCGGGTTAACAACAACCACCATCAGTACTGTTGGCCAACAGGGTGCTGGTAGAAATTGGGCTACTGTTGGCCGAAGGAGGAGAAGAGGGGGAAGGCATGCCTGAAGGCAGGTAAAGGCTAGGACCGTGATAGTGAGGGTCGGAACTTTGAACTTTGGCAGTATGACTGGTATAGGGAGAGAGCTAGCTGATATGATGGCCCGAAGGAAGGTTGGTATATTGTGTGTGCAAGAGACCAGATGGAAGGGGAGCAAGGCTAGGTGTATCGGAGGCGGGTTCAACTTTTTTTTATCATGGTGTGGATGGGAGGAGAAATGGCGTAGGCATTATCCTGCGGGAACAGTATGCTAAGAGTGTTTTTGAGGTGAAAAGAGTGTCGAATAGAGTGATGTTTATGAAGATGGAAATTGATGGTGTAATGATGAATGTTGTTAGTGCATATGCTCCACAAGTTGGATGTGCGATGGATGAGAAAGAAAAATTTTGGAGTGAGTTGGATGAAGTGGTGATGACTGTACCCAAGAGTGAGAGACTGGTGATTGGAGCAGATTTCAGTGGGCATGTTGGTGAAGGGAACAGAGGGGATGGGGAAGTGATGGGTAGGTATGGTGTTAAGCAAAGGAATGCACAAGGTCAGATGGTAATGGATTTTGCAAAAAGGATGGACATGGCTGTGATGAATACGTATTTTAACAAGAGGGAGGAGCATAGGGTGACATACAAGAGAGGAGGAAGATGCACACAGGTGGATTATATCTTATGTAGAAGGGCCAGTCTGAAGGAGATTGGAGACTGTAAAGTGGTGGCAGGGGAAAGTGTAGTTAGGCAGCATAGGATGGTGGTTTGTAGGATGACACTGATGATCAACAAGAGGAGGATGAGTGTGAGGGCAGCACCAAGGATCAAGTGGTAGAAATTGAAAAAGGGTAATTGTGAGGTGATGTTCAGGGAAGAGTTAAGGTCAGGCACTGGGTGGCAGTGAAGAGTTACCGAATAGCTGGGTAACTACAGCAGAGCTAGTAAGAGAGATGGCTAGAAAGGTGCTTGGTGTGACATCTGGAAAGAGGAAGGAGGACAAGGAGACCTGGTGGTGGAATGAAGAAGTACAGGAGAGTATACAGAGAAAGAGGTTGGCGATGGCGAAGAAGTGGGATTGTCACAGAGATGAAGAAAGTAGACAAGAGTATAAGGAGATGAGATGCATGGCAAAGAGAGAGGTGGCGAAGGCTAAGGATAAGGCGTATGAAGAGTTGTATAAAAGGTTGGACACTGAGGAGGGAGAAAAGGACCTGTACCAATCGGCTAGACAGAGGAACCGAGCTAGTAAAGATGTGCAGCAGGTAAGGGTGATAAAGGATAATGAGGGAAACGTACTCACAAGCAAGGAGAGTGTGTTGAGCAGATGGAAAGAGTACAGATGGAAAGAGTACTTTGAGTGGCTGATGAATGAAGAGAATGAGAGGGAGAGAAAGTTGGATAATGTGCTGATAGTGAATCATGAAGTGCAGTGGATTGGCAAGGAGGAAGTAAGGATAGCTATGAAGAAGATGAAGAATGGAAAGGCTGTTTGTCCAGATGACATACCTGTGGAAGCATGGAGGTGTTCTGGTGAAATGGCAGTGGAGTTTTTAACTAAATTGTTTAATGAAATCTTGGAAAGTGAGAGGATGCCTGAGGAATGGCGAAAAAGTGTTTTGGTACCAATTTTTAAGAATAAGAGTGATGTGCAGAGCTGTAGTAACTACAGAGGGATTAAATTGATCAGTCACACATGAAGTTATGGGAAAGAGTAGTGGAAGCTAGGTTAAAAAGGGAGGTGATGATTAGTGATCAGCAGTATGGTTTCATGCTAGGAAAGAGCACTACAGATGCAATGTTTGCTCTGAGAGTGTTGATGGAGAGGTACAGAGAAGGTCAGAAGGAGTTGCATTGTGTCTGTGGATTTAGAGAAAGCATATGACAGGGTGTCTAGAGTTGTGGTATTGTATGGGGAAGTCAGGAGTGTCAGAGAAGTATGTAAGAGTGGTACAGGATATGTACGAGGGTAGTGTGACAGCGGTGAGGTCTGCGGTGGGAGTGATGGATGCATTTAAGGTGGAGGTGGGATTACATCAAGGATCAGCTCTGAGCCCTTTCTTATTTGCAATGGTGATGGACAGGTTGACAGACGAGATCAGACAGGAGTCCCTGTGGACTATGATGTTTGCAATGACATTGTGATCTGTAGTGAAAGTAGGGAACAGGTGGAGGAGACCCTGGAGAGGAGGAGATATGCTCTAGGGAGAAGAGGAATGAAGGTCAGCAGGACTAAGACAGAATATATGTGTGTGGATGAGAGGGAGGATAGAGGAATGGTGAGGATGCAGGGAGTAGAGGTGACGAAGGTGGATGAGTTTAATTACTTGGGATCAACAGTTCAGAGTAATGGTGAGTGTGGAAGAGAGGTGAAGAAGAGAGTACTGGCAGGATGGAGTGGGTGGAGAAGAGTGTCAGGAGTGATTTGTGACAGACGAGTACCAGTAAGAGTGAAAAGGAAGGTCTACAAGAGGGTAGTGAGACCAGCTATGTTATATGGGTTGAAGACAGTGGCATTGACAAAAAGGCAGGAGTCAGAGCTTGACGTGGCAGAGTTGAAATATTAAGATTTGCACTGGGTGTGATGAGGATGGACAGGATTAAGAATAAGTATATTAGAGGGTCAGCCCAGGTTGGAAGGTTTGGAGACACAGCCAGAGAGGCAAGATTACTTTGGTTTGGACATGTGCTGAGGAGGGATGCAGAGTATATTGGGAAAAAGTTGCTAAGGATGAAGCTGCCAGGTAACAGGAAAAGAGGAAGGCCTAAGATAAGGTTTATGTATGTGGTGAGAGGACATGCAGGTGGTTGATGTGACAGAGCAAGATGCAGAGGACAGGAAGAAATGGAAACAGTTGATCTGCTGTGACGACCCCTAACGGGAGCAGCCGAAAGAAGAAGATGATCTTGCCCTGAAGAAGGGTAGTTGTACCTGAAAGCTTTGTTTTACCAATAAACTTTTACGTTATCAGTTTGTCTTGCTGCTGCTCTTACTCAACAAGCTGCTACTTCACTATTGTTCTTGTTTGCCACTGATCCCTCAACATCCTCAAGAACAGCTTCCTTACTTCCCAAAACTATTTCAGGGCCTTCTGGCACAAGGCACAATTCAAGCTGTGCCCCCTTCCCAGGGGGGAACAGGTTTTATTTCAGAATGTATCTGGTTCCCAGGAAGGAAGGCACCTGGAGATCCATTCTGGACCTCTCTCAGGTCAACATATTTCTGAAGACCCTTTCCTTTTGGATGTTATCCCTTCAGACTCTGTTTCATCCTTTTCTTCCTCAGGCTTTTCTGGTCTCTCTGGATCTCAAGGATACTTATTTTCACATCCCAATTCACCCCCTTTTCAGGAAGCTCTTATGTTTCTCTGTTTCTTCCTTGCATTTTTAGTCCTCTGCTTTACCCTTTGGCCTTTCTACTGCCCCAAGGGGTTTCACCAAATATATCAACAAGGGGTCTGTCATATAATTGAACTTCAAAAATTTCAAACACCATATGTTTGAACTTGGAAGTTCGAAATATGACAACATCGAAACCTCAGAACAGCGAATTTTTTCCCAGGGAAAAAATTTGCTGTTCCGAAAAACACACACAACACAAGCACACCAAAAACCCAATAAACCTACACTAAACCTTACAAACACAACTATCTATGCACTAACCTTAACCCACACTCTAACCCTAAGGTCCGTCACTATCGCACACTTAACTTACCCACACCCTAACCTTAAAGTCCGTCACTATCGCACACTTGCCTTACCCGCACCCTATCCCTAAAGTCCGTCACTATTGCACACTTACCTTACCCACACCCAACGTCCACTATCGCACACTTAGCTTACCCGCACCCTAATCCCAACATCCGTCACTATCGCACACTTAGCTTACCCACACCGTAACCCCAACGTCAGCCACACTCGCACACTTACCTTAACCCGATCCCTAACTTTTGCACCACAGTGGAGAAAATGTCGAAGTCGCAGAAACAGCCAACCAAATGCTTTCCCTGGGAAAGAATTTGTATTTCTGCGGCTTCGACATTTTCAGTTTTCGAACTTCCCCGTTCGAACATCTAGTATTTGGAAATCTGAATGGTCAATTAAATAACATAGACTCTCAAGAAGCAAAGGGTACACTGTCCTACTTTCTTTGCAGGCTAGCTCTTCAAGTTTGGGATCTAGCTGTCCAGTATCAAGTGACTCTTCAGGCTGTATACATCCTTCAGAACAAAACATAGTGACAGACTGAGCAAGTCTGAAAAACAGGCTCATGAATAGATGCTTCACAGAGATGTATTTCTGGTCTTTATCCATCAGTGGTGTACTCCTCAGGAAGATCTTTTTGCCTCCTCTTTGAACAGATAACTTCCTCTTTGTTGCACCGGAGTCCCAAGTCCTTTGGTCATTTTCTTGGAAGGGGATGTTTATGCCTTCCCTCCCCTTCCTCTTTTTTTGTGAAGGTCCTTCTCAAGATAGAGCGGGACTCCCAAATCTTGTTGGTAACTCCTTTTTGGCCCAAACAGCATTGGTTCCCTCTTCTTCTGCACCTGACCAAGGGCATTCACCACAAGTTACCTCATAGTGTGGCCCTACTCACACAACCTTCCTTACTTGTCCACTTTTCAACTGACATTGTGGGTAATAGGATTTTGATCCCTTTTAGGCACCTTTTTTTTCTAAGGACGTTCTTCGGGCTGTGCAGGAGGCCAGCAATCCCACTACAAGGAAATCCTATTTGTCCAAATGGAAGAGATTTTCTATTTGGTGCCTTGCTCATAAACATAATCTACTTTCTGTAGAGATCCTTCTGGTCTCTCTTATTTGTGTAAATGGCTGCATGTGAGGTTAGCATATTTTTCAATTAAAGCTCACCTTTCAGCTGTTTCTGTTTGTCTGTCATTAACTCCTCCTCTAGCCTTTAGGTTTGAGGTCAAGCAGTTTCTTGAAGGTATCTTTCATATCAGATCTTCCAGGAAGCATGTTCCATCTTTCTGGGACCTCAATTTTCTTCTTGAAGAATTGACTCAGGCTCCTTTTGAGCCTGGGGTTTCGGCTTCCTTACAGCTATGTACATGGACATTTTTTTTTGGCCCTTAATTCAGCTAAGACAGTGTCTGAACTTCAGGCTCTTATGGCTGTTCATCCTTTTTTAGTTTTTCTTAGCACAGAGTCTCTCTTTGTACTAATCCTTCTTTTATAACCAAGGTGGTTAATGAATTGTCTGTTAATCAGTGTACTAACTTGCCCTCCTTTTTTTATTCTCAGCAGCCTGCTAGTAAAAAGGTTATTCTCACCTTGGGTTTGCATAGACATCTCAAATATTCTTCAGATAAGATTAAGGCCATTCGCAAGTCTAAGCATCATTTTTTTTCCTTTCATTCCAGATTTCTAGATTTGGCTGTTTCTAAACAAACTATTTCTTCAGAGACCTCCAAGGCCTTTTCGTTTTGTTTCTCCTTTCATGGAAAAAATCTTTATGCCTCTGTAAAGGCTCATTCTACCAAAGCCGTGGCTTCCTCTGGTGCTTTTTTCCAAAGGATTGGATACCAGTTCCATCCTTGCGGCTGCTACTGGGACCTCTTGCCATACCTTTACTAAGCATTACAAATTGGATGTTTTTTTCCAGAGCAAGAGCTGGCTTTGCCAGACCTATCCTGCATGGTTTTCTTGAGGGCTCTTCTGTGCCTTCTTCCTCTCAAGTTTCTTCTTGACTTTTACACACTCCCTTTAGTGAAGAATACTGCAACAATGATATGGAAGGACATAATGCAGTTGTGTAAAACCTTACCATAAAGGTAAATATCCTTCTGTTCTCTATTGCACTATTCAGTCCCTCCCTGCTCTCCCTTCTGCTCTACTCTCTTCAGTTTTCTCCTTCTGGATGCACATGTTCCTCCTACTGTCTAGGACTGTTGCTCCTCCTGGGGTTATTAATTTCTGAGGTGTGTATGTCTGTACATCACCTTTATGCCCTATGTCTTAAGCAGGGAGCATACGCATGAGATACATCTATGAAATCCTAAGACTGTGGTATACTGGCCAGATGTTGGGCTACCCATGGCAGGAAATCCCTTTAATGAGGAATACTGCAATACTGAAGAGAAGGATATCTATTGTTATGATAAGATTTTACACAACTGTGCTTTCACCTTCAGCAGGTCTAATCAAACTATTATAAATCCATTGATATGTAGTTGTCCTGTTTCTTCTGGAGTATGTCCTTAGGATTTTCTTCTCTGGTATTCCACTGCTTCACAGATGTTCATCGTGTTACACTGCTGCAGTCATTACACTTGGGTTATCCTGCCGTCAGGTGGTTCCCCAGTCGGCCAGAGTTCCAAAGTTTTGGTCCGGCATCGGTTACTGTCACCTCCTCCCTGACGTCAGTCCGACAGGGGTATATAAGATGCAGCCGACGCCATTTTCTTCAGTCTTTCTTGCCCCGCGGTGCCCGAAGCAAAAGCAGTTCGCAAGTGCCGGTCGGCCGACTCCTGAGATTTTCATTTCCGAATCCAGAAACAAAGTCTTCTACAAAGCTAAGTACCCCGTTGGGGAAACTTTTTCTTGCCTCAGTCCGATGTCAGTAAAAGTTAATAACTGTATTTCTTGTGGGAAGCAAATACCTCATAAGGATTTCCATTCTTATTGCATCCCATGCCTAGGCCCAGACCACAACGTCACTGGTTGTCAGTTTTGTGCTAGGTTTAACAAGCGCACTATTAAACGTCGGTTTGATTTTGCCCGACATTTCTTTGGCAGAAAATTTAGTTGTACGATGCCGGCGGGACTTCCGACGACCGCTATTCATAAAAAGCGCAAAGACAAAGATAGGCATTCGAGGCCCAAAAACTGACGATGACACCTCTTCTAGGCCAGTTGCCGGTTCTCCGGTTTTCAGCGAGGCACCTTCGCAGCCCCTGATAACCGCTTCAGCAGAACCACTGGCAGCCACTGACTCCTTAGTGGAGATGACTGGGCCATCGGACTCCCAAGTTTTACAGACTACCGAAACCGACCCTGCAGAGGGATCTGCTGTACAGGAGCCTCCTGCAACTTCAGAGGGTGTATTCAGACCTAGTCAGCTTATCCTTAAACCCTCTTCTAAGTCTAAACCACCTCTTAAATCTAAGAAATCACAGTCTCCAGGGCAGGCCTCCATGTCCAAGAAACAAATGCTCAAAATGGCCGAAGACCTGATCACTCTGATTAGGGGTTCCCATCCCCCTCCTGATAAAAGGCCCAGACAGGATGTGGATTCGGACTCCTCCGACCAGGTGTCCATTTCCTCACAGTCTTCCTCTGACCTAGGTAACTCTTTACCCCCTTATGAGGATTCTGATGCTGAGGAATCCATTCCATCAGCCTCTCCCCCAGAGGATTACTCTTTTGGGGAAACTTTACATACCATGAGGGAGTATTTCCATTGGGAGGGCCAGGATTACTCAGAATCCAAGAAAAGGCTCAGAGAATTCCTACTTTTACCTCAACACAGACCCCTGGCTATTCTGCCAGTGTTAGACATTGTGGATGATGTGTATACTGAATCCAGCTTAAATCCTGTTTCCTTACCTCCAGCTAAACCCGACCTAGGTTACTCTTTACCCCCTTATGAGGATTCTGATGCTGAGGAATCCATTCCATCAGCCTCTCCCCCAGAGGATTACTCTTTTGGGGAAACTTTACATACCATGAGGGAGCATTTCCATTGGGAGGGCCAGGATTACTCAGAATCCAAGAAAAGGCTCAGAGAATTCCTACTTTTACCTCAACACAGACCCCTGGCTATTCCGCCAGTGTTAGACATTGTGGATGATGTGTATACTGAATCCAGCTTAAATCCTGATTCCTTACCTCCAGCTAAACCAGACAGATATTACAGAGTCCCTGACTCGCACAAATTTCTGTATAAAAACCCAGTGGCAGACCCAGAAACTATTTCTCAGGGACCCAAGGGGGTCAAGGCCTCATCAGCAAAGAACCCAGGTCCCTCTGACAGAAACTCCAGAGCATTAGACAGATGGGGAAAGAAAGTATATACATCTGCAACTTTAGCCACGAGGGCTTTGAATTGCCAATTTCACATGTTAAAATACCAGCAATTTCTGATGTCTCAGTTGAAACAAAAAATGCTTTCAGATACAGTTCCTCCTAATTTTAAAGAAATGCAGGATTTATTGCATGCTGCTGAACAAGTGGGAAAACATACTTTGCAATGTAGTTTTGATTCTTTAGAGGCCTCCTGCAGAGCAGCAGTTACAGGCTCTGTCATTAGAAGACACGCATGGTTAAAGGAACATGCATTGCCAGATCATGTTAAAGCAAAACTACTGGATGCACCCTTGCAGCATGATGTCCTATTTGGAGTTAAGGCAGAAGAGGTACTAAAGAAAATGGAGGCTAAGGCAAAATCTATGCAAACAGTGAAAGATTTCTTACAGGTACAGCCTCCAAGATTTAGCAGAAACTGGCCAACAAAAAAATGGGTCCTTTCCGTTACAGACAGACCTCAAAGGGGCAAATACAGACGCCCACGAGGCAGAGGACAGCCACAAGGTCCTTACAGGCCTCGACAGTGGGGTGCACCAGGCCAGAAAGAAGGAGAAGACAGACAACAACCTTACAAAAAACAGTCCCAATGACTTCCCACTACAGCTGCCAAACATTTCTCTCTTGGCAGCCCCACTGGGAGGAAAACTGGCTCTTTTCTATCACAATTGGCATGTGATCACCAAAGACAAATGGGTTCTCAATATCATTTCACAGGGTTACAGGTTCCACTTTCACACTCTGCCAAGGTTAAAAGGAATGCCAAATCTGCCACCAAATCAATAGGCAGAGGCTCAAAAACAAATTACAGCACTCATGACCATGGGAGCTATTCAAAAGGTACCTCCGCAGGAACAAGGACAAGGATTTTACTCAAGACTCTTTCTGTTACCCAGAAAGGACAAAGCCTGGAGGCCTATTCTGGATCTTTCATCTCTAAACACATACCTGGATGTCCCGAAATTCAAAATGTTGACATTACAGCAACTTCTTCCCATGCTGGGCAAGCAAGCTTGGCTCGTGACTTTGGACCTCAAGGAGGCATACCTGCATGTCCCTATCAGACAAAACTGCAGAAGATACCTCAGATTCATAGCTGGTCCAATGCATTATCAATTCTCTGCACTGTCCTTTGGCTTATCTACTGCGCCCAGGGTCTTCATAAAGTGCCTGGCACCAGTAATTGCATTTTGCAGACAAAGAGGAATTCAAATTTACCCATACTTGGACGACTGCCTAATTCAAGCAGAGAGCAAAGACATTCTCCTAAAGCATCTGGCGTTTGTAAAAAAGTTACTAAGTTGCCTGGGGTACACAGCAAATGAAAAGAAATCAAAACTAGTGCCCTCACAAGAGATAATATTCCTGGGTGCCAGCTTGAACACAACGGCCCAGATGGCTTATCTCACGCCAGACAAGCAAGGACATTTGACTCTATACTTTCAACTGATGACAACAAATACCCGACTCCCTGCAAGAAAAAGTCTGCAGGCCTTGGGCTACATGGCATCTTGCATACTACTAATTCCATATGCCAGACTGCATATGAGGAAACTACAATGGTACCTAAAGAGTGTATGTTCTCAACACTGTCAAAGTTTGGAAACAGTTATACCACTAATACCTTGCCTTCAGAAGGAGTTTTGATGGTGGGCTCAAGCTTGTCACCTCAACAAGGGACAGCCTTTTACTCAACCCACACCCAGGCAAACACTGACAACAGATGCATCGGATTACGCCTGGGGAGCACACATGGCAGGAAAATGCATTCAAGGCAAGTGGCCTATAGAACAAAAGCATCTTCACATCAACCAAAAAGAGATGCTAGCTGTACAAAATGCCCTTATAGCTTTCAAGGACCTGCTACATCCAGGACAACTACTACTAAAGACAGACAACACCACAGTCATGTGGTACATAAGCAAGGGTGCACCCATTCATACCCCCTCTGCAGACAAGCAATGACCTTGTGGAACACAGCTGTAAGCTATCAAGTTCATCTACAAGCACAATTCCTGCCAGGAGAGAAAAACACACTGGCAGATGACTTAAGCAGAAATATATTGGATCCACACGAATGGGAATTGAATCCACAAATATTCAGAATGATAACACAGAAATGGTGGAGCCTGGACATAGATCTGTTTGCATCACCAAAGAATTGCCAGCTGCAGAAATTCTGCACAAGGAGTTACCATCCACAAGCATGGAAAGTGGATGCCCTCTTATTCAGCTGGAAAAATCTAACAGTATACGCATTCCCACCACTGCCTCTTCTTCCAAAGGTACTCATAAAAGCCAGGCAAGAGGGGCCAAAAATGATCCTGATTGCACCAGACTGGCCACACCAGCACTGGTACCCGATCTTAAAAAACTTAGCACAAGGACCACCCTGGATTTTGCCTCAAACACCACATCTACTCTCTCAGAACAACAATCAGATTATCCACAGCCAGCTAAGGACCTTAAACCTCGCTGCATGGAAGATACCTTAGCAAAGCAAGCAATGCCTCTCTCCAAAGCTGTTATGGATGTCATCCTGGAGGCCAGAAGGCCTACTACCAGAAAAGCCTATTCAGATAAATGGAAGAGATTCTGATCCTGGAACCAGGCTCACAGCCTTGACCCTCTTGTGCCAAACATTCCTCAGATACTACAATATTTGACTGAGATGCTGGACAAAGGCCTCTCCTTTTCATCCATGAAGATCCATGCCTCTGCCATCTCTGCTCATTACAACACGGATCCACCAATTTTCTCTAATCCTTTACTAAAACAGTACCTCAGAGGGGCAAAAAACATAAGACCACCCCGGAGAGTACCTGCACCAACCTGGGACCTCAACTTTGTTTTGGAAAAATTAACTTTACCTCCTCCTTTTGAGCCAGCTAGCACAGCAGAATTAAAATACATCTCTTGGAAAACTGCTCTGCTCCTGGCACTTACATCAGCATGAAGAGTTTCAGAATTACAGGCACTATGGCAGTGGAATCTTTCTTCATTTTCCACCAGGACAGGGTGTCCTTGAAACCACCTTAGGCATAAAAGTAGGGTTAGTTCTTAAGTGAGTCTCTAAACCAAACTATTCATTTGCCAACTTTTTATCCAAAACCACAGAATAAAGGGGAGAGACTACTGCATTCATTGGACATTCACAGGCAGTTACGCTTCTACTTGGACAAAACCAAAGCTTTCAGAAAATCTGAGCAATTATTGGTAGCATATTCTGCAGGAGCACAGGGAAAAGCCATTTCAAAACAGACTATTTCCAAATGGATAGGACATTGTATACATTTCTGCTATACGCACCATGGGAAACCATTGCCTACCAGCATTATACCTCACTCCACCAGGGCAACTGCCACATCAATTGCCTACCTCAGAGGAGTACCTACCAAGGATATTTTGGAAGCAGCAACATGGAGCTCTGTGCATACCTTCACCAAGCATTATCATCTGCCTATATACTCCAAATCCAGAGCTGGCTTCGCCTCTGCAGTGCTGCAGGGCCTTATAGCCACCCCTAATGCACTATAGAACCAGCCACCCTACCTCAGCTTTGGGATTCTACCCAAGTGTAATGACTGCAGCAGTGTAACACGATGAACATAGTACAGTTTTGTACCTACCATAAATGTAGATGTTCGAGTGTTGACACTGCTGCAGTCCAGGTTACCCTCCCTCCATCCCCTCTTCATTGCTATTACGTACATAGGTCTACTACCCTTTACTACCTTTGGAGGGTATTTGCTGGTAACCGAAAGTTTTTGTTTGCTTTTCTTATTTATGTTTTATTAGCAATTTGAATTGCCTACCTGTTTGAGGGCACCTGATATCTGGGGCAAGAAAAACTGAAGAAAATGGCGTCAGCTACATCTTATATACCCCTGTCGCACTGACGTCAGGGAGGAGGCGACAGCAACCGATGCCGGACCAAGACTTTGGAACTCTGGCCGACTGGGGAACCGCCTGACGGCAGGATAACCCTAGTGTAATGACTGCAGCGGTGTCATCACTTGAACATCTACATTTATGGTAGGTATAAAACTGTACTTTTCCTGTGGTCATGACCCACATGTAGTCTCCACTGTATACCCCAAATTCCTCTACTGTGAGAGACAAATGTGTCTGCATTGGGGGCTGCCAACCCTTACTTTTACAGAATTTATAAGTATTCACATTTCTTGGGCCATTTACTAGTGAAGCATTACCATATGTGCTACTACAAGTTTATTACAATATGTATATATGGATAGGCACAAATATATATACATACACACACACACAGATATATATGTATGTATACATATATATTATGTATGTATGTATATGTATGTGAGTGTAAGTGTATCGTGATTTATTGAAAAGCACAGTCATAGAAAAAAAGCCGATTGGTGTTGACGTTTCGAAAAATCAACATATTGAATATTCAAAGCATAAAAAAAAAAGATTGCAAAAGAAAAACAAACCTTTTCCTTTTTTTGGTCACTTAACCAAAATCTTACCACAGATTCAGACATACTTTGTGTGAATAGTGGTTGTGTTACATAAGTTTTTTTTTCTAAGGTAAGGTGCAGGCTTGATTTTTGAATTAGGACAAGCACACATTAGTAAGAAGTGATGGGGGGTTAAAACACCCACATTGAGCACTGTCTGTGGAAATAATTATTTACCTAACTTCTCCTGATGGAAAATAAATGGTCCTTTATCATCCCCTGTATTTCGTGACTAGTTTTGCATATATAAAATGAACTGCAATTATCACATGAAGCCATATATATCTCACATTGTGGGAGAGCGGTGAAATATGTGATGACTTTTATAGACGTAGTGCTACAAGTATGGGTTTTAAAAAAAATGTTTGCTTGTTTATTTGATTATTTATTTATTGTTCTTTAGATCAGATCTTTGAAAATAAGGAGGGGTATATTAAGTTGTTGTTAGATGTCAAAGAACTTGACTGGCAAAATGAGTTTGCTGACCCTTTTTTTCCAGGTTTGAAAGAGATGGTATCCAGTAAACCTGCTTTAACATCTAGAGAACTTAAATATAGCACTGTCTCTTTAAATCATTAATGAAATTCTAATAGTATATTAGATGTTTGTTACATAATGGTTACTGAAGCTTTGTTTTGTGTCTGATGAAGTCTGTTTGTATGTAGGACAAAAGCACTCACCTTTTCTGTTGTTTTATTAATAAAAAGTTTGGATATAGCCTGTAATGCCGTGCACTAGTTATTACGTTTGCTGGGTTTAATGGAACTTAGTGTTTGGAGTACTTTTGTTTCAAATATGCATGTGCAGACACACACATGTATGTGTACACACATGCACGCAACATTTCTAATGCAGCAAACAGCATTTATGACGATCAAAAAAGCATCCCCATTCACCCCCAAGCATAGTACCCGAGGTTCTTTTTTGAAGGGAATGGGTTATGAGATCAGGATAACCCATTTGCATTGGTATGGCTGTAAAAACAAAGCCCACCTCTGCAGCTTAGAGTTTGCAGTCCCTTTTTCTGTATAACCACTGCAGTGGTGCATGGTCACTTAACAAAGTGAAGTTACATCCCAATAAATAATGCTGTAAAGAAATTAGAGCCCCCCCCCCCCCCCCCCCCCTAGTGAGAAATTCTGTTTCTGTGGTAGAGGATTCTGTCTTTGCATTACTTAGTTTCCTGGTTAGGTTAGCAGACTGGAGGTTCCTCACTGCCAGCTTCTTGAGATAACATAAATTCTAACCCTACCCTACTTTAATGCATTGGTGTACACAGCAAAGGATTTTAGTGATGTAATGGACTAGCAGACTACACTTAAGCCTGAAGTCAAAGATAAAAAAGCATTTGCTACCCCTGATGGTCTTTTGTATCACTTGGTTAAAACTAGGGTGATGAAAAACATTGCTTTGCTTAGCATGTGTGTGAGCACTTCCACACTGGGCAATAGGATAGGTGTATAATTTGAATATGGCATTCAATTTTTAGAAATCATTACAGAATCTTATTGAGCTGTCCTGCTTATGGACCAACAGACAGTAACTGTTCCTTTTGGGTCTTCTCAGTAACTTCTACTTTAAGCATTTTTTTACTTGTTTCTTTTGTGTGGGACTCAGGTGCCCTGAATGGTTTAGGTCTACCTTCTCCCCAGTACAGTTTCTTTATGAAGATGTATTAAAATCTGTTCAAAAATATGTTTTGCCTCTCTGCTTTGGATAATGTCTCATGTATTTGAGCAGTTGTGATAGAATTCCCTAATGCTGTGCTATTGGTATTTGTTAGTTCCCAGGCTGACTACAGATGCATCAGCTTTTCTCCATGGTATCAACACATTTATGTCATTTATCTGCTCTGTTTTTTTTTTCTGTTTCCACATTTGTCTTCTACTTTCTCTGCCACCTGAAAGGTTCCTTGCCATTTTGCTAGGGACTTAATTTCAGCAAAAAAAATCTAACGTGTTAACCCCTTTTTAAAATCTCTAACTTTGTTATCATCATTATTACAGTAGAGAGTTGGTTATCCAAAACGTCAATTATCCGAATGCAGCCTTTCTAAGTTTTCGGGTAGGAAAAATCATAAAGTCTGAATATGTAAGTTACATATATTTGCTTGTGTGTATTTTTTGAGCTTGTACTACAATAATATATTGTACTGTTTTCTACTTAGAGTAAATTTGTTTTATTTTTCTTTAATGTTCATCAAAAACATTTTAGAAGTTATTTATCCAGTTCAGTTATATTTGATTATCCGAACTACCCCAGGTCCCAATTAGTTCAGATAATTGACACTGTACTGTATGTACACTCTGATGTTCATTGTGTTTCACTGTTGCAGTCATTACACTTGGGTTATCCGCCGGCAGGCGACCCGCAGTCGGCCCGAGTTCCAAAGTCTTGGTCCGGCGTCGGTTGCTGTCGCCTCTTCCCTGACGTCAGTGCTCCAGGGGTATAAAAGTTGCAACCAACGCCATTTTTTTCAGTCTTTCTTGCTGCGCGGTGCCCGAAGCAAAAGCAGTTCGCAAGTGCCGGTCGGCCGACTCCTGAGATTTTCAAAATTGAATTTCAGAACCGAAGTCTTCAGTAAAGCTAAGTACCCCGTTGGGGAAACTTTTTCTTGTTCCAGACCTATGTCAGCAAAAGTTAATAATTGTATTTCTTGTGGGAAGCAAATACCTCATAAGGACTTTCACTCTTAGTGCATTCCTTGCCTAGGCCCTGATCACAACGTTACTAGTTGTCGGTTTTGTGCTAGATTCAACAAACGCACTATTAAACGTCAGTTTGAATTTGCTTTACATTACTTTGGATGAAGATTTAACTATATAATGCCGTCGGATCAGCCGATCATTATTTAGAACTGAAAGAGCTAGAATGGATCTTTAAATTAAGAGCCCATCAATCCCCAGGCTTAAACCAATACATATCTCTTAAACCTATATTAAAGGATCATAGATGAAATACTATGCCTCTTACACACATTTATGGTTGTATATTTATATATATTTCCATTTTTTTGTTATTTATTAGTATTACATATTGTGCTAATTTTGTGTCATTATTACTTTTTATGATTTTTTATGAATTTTATAATTATGCCATGGTCATATATTGTACATGGTTTTATTAGATATGTATTCTATATCTTATATCTATTCATATATTTTTTACATTAAGGTATTTTTACATTTTATATAATATCTCATGCTTTATATTCTATATCATACATCTATTAAGCAAATCTACTAGCATGCTCTGTATACTCTGGTACCATTAGGTTATGGTTAAGTAATTTTCTCCATCTATAGATGTTAGACAATGTCCATGTTTTAAATGATACACATTTTTTAAAGAATTCTCTAATTTCAAGTTTCGCTTTGATAATATTCGAAACTGATTTTTTATAGTGAAAATGCAGTTCCATTGCTATAAACTAAATGATAGGAACGTTTTTTTTAAAAAGACTTTTACTTTCTTTTAATTTTAATTGATTAATTGATTTGTTAATTGATGATTAAATGATGCCTACACTCTAGATTTTGTATATAAACTAGCTGAATTTTATTATGTGTTAGATCTGAAGAAGCGTATATTTTATATGCGAAAGTGCTCATCCTGTATCATCTTATATTTTGGTAATAAAAGGATTTTATACAAGTGGATTTTGTCAACTTTACATCTGTGGTAAGCCTGCTCGTTTCATTTGCTGTATTTATAAAAAACGCAAAGACAAAGAAAGAGATAGGTATCTGAGGTCCAAAACCGACGACAAAGCCTCTTCTAGGCCAGTCACCGGTTCTCAGTGAGGCGCTTTCGCAGCCCCTGACACCCGCTATCTCAGAGCAACAGGCCGTAACCGACAACCACGTGGAGACCCCGAGGCCTGTGGAAACTCAAGGTATTGGGCCTACAGAAACTATGCCCTCAGATGAGTCCGGAGCCGCTGAGCAGGCACCGGCTTCTGAGGGCGTCTTCAGACCTTCACAACTTACTATTAAGACTACTACAGCAACAAAGGCAAAGTCAAAGACAAGAAAACAAGTGCAGCATTCTCCAGAGCAGTCATCCATGCCAAAGAAACAGATGCTAAAAATGGCCGAGGACCTTATTACTTAAATCAGGGGCTCCCATCCCCCTCCTGACAAAAGGCCTAGGCAAGACACTGATTATGATTCCTCTGATCAAATTTCCATTTCCTCTGATTCTTCTTCTGATCAGGGCTGTTCTCTGCCTCCTTTTGAGGACTCTGATGCTGAAGAGTCCTTTCCTTCAGCCTCCCCACCTGAGAATAATCCCTGCACACCATGAAGGAGCATTTTCACTGGGAGAGCCAGGATTACTCAGAATCCAAGAAAAGGCTCAGAGATTTCCTTTTACTGCCTCAGCACAGGCCCCTAGCTATCCCCCCTGTGCTTGATATTGTAGATGATGTCTTTTTTGAATCCAGTCTGTCTCCAGATTCTTTACCCCCTGCACCAGTAAAGCCAGACAGGGTCCCTGACTCTCATAAATTCCTTTACAAAAACTCCGCTGCAGACCCAGAAACAATTTCTCAGGGTCCTAAAGGGGTTAAAGCTTCCACTGCCAAAAATCCTGTCCCCTCAGATATAGATTCCAGAGCTCTGGACAGATGGGGGGAAAAAGTTTACACTTCTGCAACTTTAGCTGTAAGAGCTTTAAACTGTCAGTTTCAATTGCTTAAATATCAACAGTATCTCATGTCTTTGTTAAAGCAGAAAATGGTTACAAATACAGAAAGTCCTGACAGTAAAGAAATGCAGGAATTATTGCATGCCGTTGATCAAGTGGGAAAGCATACTTTGCAATGTGGTTTTGATTCATTAGAAGCTTCTTGTAGAGCCGCAGTTACAGGCTCAGTTATTCGAAGACATGCTTGGTTGAAAGAACAAAGTTTACTTGACCATGTTAAGGTAAAGTTATTGGATGCACCACTACAGCCTGATACTTTGGTGTTAAGGCAGAAGAGGTGTTAAAGAAAATGGAGGATAAAGCAAAGTCAATGCAAACGGTGAAAGATTTCTTACATGTTCAACCACCTAGATTTAGCAGAAACCGGCCTTCAAAAAATTGGTCCTTTCCAGTGTCAGATAGGCCACAAAGATGTAGATACAGATGCCCAAGAGGCAGATATCAGCCCCAAGGCTCCTACAGACCTAAGCAATGGGGTACTTCAGCCCCCAAAGGAGGAGAAGACAAATCACAACCTTATAGGAAACTAACACAATGACTTCCCTCTACAAATGCCAAGCTCTTACCAGTTGATAGCACCCCTAGGGGGAAAACTAGCACTTTTCTCAAACAATTGGCACATGATCACCCAAGACCAATGGGTGCTGAATATAGTTTCGCAAGGGTAAAGGTTGCACTTCCACACGCTTCCAAAACTACAAGGTATGCCAAACCTGCCACAAAACCAATGGGCAGAGGCACAAAAACAGATTGCTGCTCTTATGGAAATGGGAGCTATTCAAAAAGTTCCACAAGAAGAACAGGGGCAAGGCTTTTACTCAAGACTTTTCTTAGTACCCAGAAAGGACAAGGCCTGGAGGCCAGTACTCGACCTTTCAATTTTAAATACTTTCCTGGATGTACCAAAATTCAAAATGTTAACACTACAACTCCTGCCCATGCTGGGCAAGGAGGCTTGGCTAGTTACTTTGGATCTCAAGGAGGCAAACCTGCACATCCCAATCAGACAATTGTGCAAAAGATACCTCAGATTTATAGCAGGCTCAACGCATTACCAATTCTCTGCACTGCCCTTTGGCTTCTCTACTGCGCCCAGGGTCTTCACAAAATGCCTGGCTCCAGTAATTGCATTTTGCAGACAAAAAGGAATTCAAATATATCCCTACTTGGACGACTGCCTTATTCAAGCAGAGAGCAAGGACATTCTTCTAAAGCACCTGGCGTTTGTAAAAAAGTTACTAATTTGCCTAGGGTACACAGTAAACGAAAAGAAATCAAAACTAGTGCCCTCTCAAGAGATAATATTCCTGGGTGCAAGCTTAAATACATCTGCCCAGATGGCTTATCTCATGCCAGACAAACAAAGGCAACTGACTCATTACTTTCAAATGATGGCAAAAAAGACCCAGCTCCCTGCAAGAAAAATTCTGCAGGCCCTGGGCTTCATGGCATCCTGCATACTACTAATTCCATATGCAAAGCTGCATATGAGGAAACTACAATGGTATCTAAAAAGTGTTTGGACTCAGCATTGTCAAAGCCTAGAGACAATCATAACCTTAATCCCCTGCCTACAACAGGAGTTTCGATGGTGGTCCCAGGCCTGTCACCACAACAAGTGATAGCCTTTCACCTTACCTGCAGCCAGGCAGACAATAACAACGGATGCATCGGATTATGCCTGGGGAGCACATATGGCAGGAAAATGTATTCAGGGCATGTGGCCCAGGGAACAAATGCATCTACACATCAATCAAAAAGAGATGCTAGCTGTACAAAATGCCCTGACAGACTTCAAGGACCTAATAGGTTCATAGGTTCATAGGTTCATACTAGGCTATCTGCCCGAGGGCATTTACAAGCCTAGCCCATCGTTTTGTGGCTTACGCCACCCCTTTAGTATGGGGAACTATACCCATTATTTTGCTGTGCCTCTGTCGAGCAGTGACACTGAGGTAATCCCTGGGGTATATCTGCGATCTCCCATCCATTGGTCAAGATTTCTCTTGAACAAGGCCAGCGAGGTGCTCTGCCTCACATGTACCGGGATTTTGTTCCACAGCATAGGGAGTCTTTGGGTGATGAATCCATCCCTCCAGCACGTCCTATTAATAGCTGTGTCGAGGTTTAAGTCTCCCGCCCTTGCGGCTCTGATGGATCTAGATTTTTTGAGGTGAAGCATATTCATCAAATCTGGGTTTGACATGGCCTTGTATGTTAGGCAAAGGTCACCTCTGAGCAGCGGTGGCGACTGAATAGAGCTGGAGTTCTTTCAGTCGGGCAGCATAGGATAGATTTTGAGACCCTTTATCCTTTTGGTGAGGAACTTTTGTGGCCTCTCCAGCTGCTGCAAGTGTCGGGTCAGATACATTCCGAATGGGGCATTGTACTCAATCATTGGTCTGATGAGTGATGAGTAAAGGGAGACTATAACCTCCCTTGATCTAGATGAGAATCCTTTCATGATAAGGTGGGCAATGTAGAAGGTCTTCCTAACTACTTTAGCTACATGGGTGTCGAATGACAGACTACTATCAACCTGGGTCCCCAGGTCCCAGATAACTTCTTCTGTGCTCAGTGGATTGCCACCTATTTGGTAGCTAGGGGTAACCTTGTTTTTCCCGAAGGGTATGACTATGCATTTTTTGGCATTTAACCTTAGGCCGTGGCTCTGGCACCAGTTATCCGTTTCTGTGAGACCCTTCTGAAGGATATCTGTGTCAGATGTGTTTTCTACTATGGCCCAGTTTGCAGTCATCTGCAAACTTTGTCAGCCATAACCCTCCTGTGTTTGCTTGTACTTCGGAAAAGTAGATGCCAAACAAGAGTGGGCCCAGGACTGAGCCCTGTGGGACACCACTTGTGACAGGCTTTGAGTCTGACATGGCGCCAGCAACTCTGACCCTGTGGGTTCTGTCACTCAGCCAGTTTGCAACCCATCTTGTGATGTATGGGTTAACATTTAAGCTGATGAGTTTTTCAATGATACCCGAGTGGGGTATTGTATCGAAGGCCTTAGCCAGATCGAGGTAGGCTGTATGGACTGCCTTTCCCTCATCAATGGCTTTGGTGACTGTTTCGAAAAAGTCAACCAAGTTTAAAAGGCATGATCTGCCTTTCACAAAGCCAAACTGGGTTGGATCCAGAGTCTGCAAATTCCCTATGTCTTTATTTATGAGGTCCATTATGATCCTCTCCATGGCTTTGCAGATAAGGCTTGTCAAGCTAATGGGCCGGTAATTTCCAGGGTCGGTGGAGGCACCGCCTTTGTGAAGTGGGACCACAGTTGCAGTGCGCCACTCCCTGGACGTATCCAGAGGTAAGACTTTGATTAAACAGCTGTCCTAGCTGTGGGTTTAATTCCTCATTGAGTTCGTGGAGCACACAGCCGGGGACACCATCAGGTCCCATGGATGCTGTGTTTTTGCTTTGGAGAGAGCAGTTCTCACTTGGGCTGGAGATGTTTGGGGGCTGCAATCGTTTGGTATAGATATCTCTCCTTTTTGGGGAGAAGTTTGCACTGAACCTGTCAGCCAGTATGTTGGCAATGTCTGTAGGATCAGTAATCTTCACATCATTTTGAACTAGTTCTGAGCATATCTGGGAGTTTCCTCCTAGGTTTCTAACATAGCTAAAGAAGGCCTTATGATTGTCTTTTGAGTCTTTAGCTATTTTTCTCTCGAAATTTGCTTTGGATGATTTTATGAGAGCTCTTAGTTTTTACTTATAGTGATCAAGGGTGTCTTACCTTTTAAGGATTTTGCTCTATCTCGTAGTAGCTTCCTCCTTTTGTTGTAGAGTTTGTTTATGGCTGGGGTCCACCAGACTGGACGCTTGCCTTTGGTACAAAGAGTCTTTGTTTTGCTTGGGATTGCCTTATCCATGCAGTCCTGCAGGTGCTGGTAGAAGGCATTTGTAAGTGATTCAGCGGCTTGAGTACTGTTTTCCGCCGGCTCCGGGGCCTTAAAGGAGATCACACTAGTCTTTAGAAGTCTGAAGTCGGCTGTTGAGAAGTTCTTTACTGTGGTCTTTTTATTTCCGGTGGGGTGGGATGAGGACCTCCAGCGAGATTAGTTTGTGATCTGATCTCACCAGTGAGGGGTATACTTCCGGTGTTGAACATTGTGCTCCCATGTTCGTGATGATGAGATCAAGTATGTTATCTCCTCTTGTGGGAATGGTGACTAGTTGTTCCATGGCATTTGAGTTTATGAATTCCAGGAACTTTTGGGCTAGGGTGTTTGGGCTTGAGTAGTGTTCCCAGTCTATATTTGGGTAATTGAAGTCACCTAGTATGATGGTGTTTGGTGATACATTTATCCCCTCTAGTGTTTTCAGGAAGGCCATGTGAGGTTCCTGAGTTTGTGAGGGTGGCCTGTAACATGCTACAATTTGCAGAGCAGTCTTGCCTACGGTTAATTGCACCTGGATGGTAATACATCCAGGACAACTACTAATAAAGATGGACAATACCACAGTTATGTGGTACATAAACAAGCAAGGGGGCACACATTCCTACCCCCTATGCAGACAAGCCATGACTTTGTGGAGCACAGCACTGACCTACCAGGTACATCTGCAAGCACAATTCCTGCCAGGAACAAAAATACACTGGCAGACGAACTAAGCAGAAATCTCATGAATCCTCACGAATGGAAGCTAAATCCACAAGTGTTCAACATGATAACGACAGAGTGGGGACGCCCAGATATAGATCTGTTTGCCTCCCCTCACAACTGCCAAATACAGACATTTTGCACAAGGACTTATCACTCTCAAGCATGGAAAGTGGATGCTCTATCATTCAGTTGGAAAAACCTGACAGTCTATGCCTTCCCTCCGATGCCTCTTCTTACCAAAGTACTTCTAAAAGTCAGACAAGAGAGGCCAAAAATGATCCTAATTGCACCAGACTGGCCACGCCAACACTGGTATCCAATCCTAAAAACTCTGTCTAAGGACCCACCTTGGCTTCTTCCTCTAATCCCTCATCTTCTGACACAGCAAAACTGTCAGATTCTGCAGAGTCAACTCAGTACCTTACACCTGTCAGCATGGCGAATAATGTAGCCACTCAGACTGCAACTCTCTCTAAAGCTGTAATGGATGTAATTTTGGAAGCCAGGAGGCTCAGCACTAGGAAATCTTATGCAGAAAAATGGAAAAGATTCTGTGCTTGGAACCAGGCACAAGGACTCGACCCACTGGTCCCTAATATACCTCAGATTTTACAGTACTTGACTGAGATGTTGGACAAAGGCCCATCTTTTTCATCTATTAAAATCCATGCCTCTGCCATTTCAGCTCATTACAGTGCAGATCCTCCTATTTTTTCACATCCTCTACTATGGCAGTACCTCAGAGGGGGAAAAATATAAGACCCCCTAGAAGAGCACCAGTACCAACTTGGGACCTCAATTTTGTTTTAGAGAAACTAACACTGCCTCCATTTGAACCAGCCAGTACAGCTGATCTTAAGTTTCTGTCATGGAAAACTGCTCTGCTCCTAGCAATAACTTCAGCAAGAAGAGTCGCAGAGTTACAGGCAATGATGGCCTTAGAAACTTTCCTCATTTTTCATCAAGACAGGGTTTCTCTTAGAACAAACCCCACATTCATGCAAAGGTGGTCTCCAGTGTGGCCTTAAACCAAACCATTCATTTGCCTACTTTCTACCCAAATCCCCAGAATAAAGGGGAAAAACGTCTGCACGCTTTGGATATACACAGACAACTACGATTTTACTTGGACAAAACAAAAGCTTTCAGAAAAACTGAGCAACTGTTTGTAGCTTATGCTACAGGGTCACCAGGAAAGCCAATTACAAAGCAGACAATCTCCAAATGGATAGGACACTGCATCCGCTTCTGTTATGCACAGCATGGCAAATCTGTGCCTAAGGGCATTAGGCCTCATTCTACCAGAGCAGCAGCCACATCAGCAGCTTTTCTCAGAGGGGTACCAACCAAAGATATTTTAGAAGCTGCAATTTGAAGCTCAGTGCACACTTTCACCAAGCACTACCACCTACCTCTCTACTCCAAATCCAGAGCAGGCTTTGCCACCACAGTTCTGCAGGGCTTGTTAGCCTCGCCAAATCCAATCTAGACCCAGCCACCCAACCTCAGCTTTGGGATTCTACCCAAGTGTAATGACTGCAGCAGTGAAACACGATGAACATAGTACAGTTGTGTACCTATCATATATGTAGATGTTCGAGTGTATTCACTGTTGCAGTCCAGGTTACCCACCCTCCATCCCCCTCTTTGCTGGGACTATTCTGTACTTCTCAGCTCTATACAACCTATGTGGTGTATTTGCTTGTAGATGAAAGAAATGTGTATAGTATTATATGCATTGTTGTTTGGCGTACTTATATCTTTTCAGCCTTCCTATCTGGGGGCACCTGACATCTGGGGCAAGAAAAACTGAAGAAAATGGCGTTGGTTGCAACTTTTATACCCCTGGCGCACTGACGTCAGGGAAGAGGCGACAGCAACCGACGCTGGACCGAGACTTTGGAACTCGGGCCGACTGTGGGTCGCCTGCCGGCAGATAACCCAAGTGTAATGACTGCAACAGTGAATACACTCGAACATCTACATTTATGGTAGGTACACAACTGTACTTTGCATCTCTTGTGCCCTTTGCTTATCTTCCTTAACTGTTCTAACAGTTTTTAACTTGCCTTACAAGTTTGTAAAGTGTGCTATCACACTCTTAAATTGAGATTTCCTCCTCCTCCTCTCAAGTCTCCTTTGCTACAGCTGTCAACCTTGGGAATGTCTACCTCAAATGTAGTGGATCCTTCCAAAGTTTGGGGCACTCTTCTTATAGCAAAAAGAAGGAAGAGAGGAATTTTCTTATTTTGTTAGCATTCTGCTCTGTGGTCTTATTTAACATAGACTATATATTTTTTAAAGAAGTCCATTAGCCTGTCTTTTGATGATGGTGCACTGAAGTTTTCCATTGCTTTATTTTGAAAAACTGGCAGAGGCTTGCTGCATTGTCCTGCACTTAAGTGTGGTTCCCTGGTCACTGCATTTTTTTATGTGAATCCATACCCTGAAGGAAAGTGACAGTAGTTCTCTGGCTACTGATATAGCACTGGCTTTTTGCAGGGGTACTGCTTCAGTAAACATAATGGTATAGTCATGAATCACTAGACTGTAGTGCAGCCATTGCTGTACTCCACCAGTGGACGTATAAGATCCATGGCCATCTCCTTGAATGGAACTTTAATAATAGGCATAAGTATCAGAGGACTTCTGAACCCAGGATGTAATGCCATCCTCTAACATTCTTAGGTGCCCTCTTAAGATGTTTGTATGTGGCAGTTTCTACACAAGTGTTTTAAAATATTTTGGAACTAACGTGGTGCAATATTTCTTCTGTTTTTGTTTAAAAGCAAGTCATTCTTCAGCTTATAGTCAGTTTGTGTTTTCCTTCTCTTCTGGCAATATTTTCTCTGTCTTTTGCTTAATATATTCTCCTCCTACTGTGCTCATTTTTTGAATAGTTATTGTTTATCTCCAACTCTGCCAGGTTAGGAGCATTTTTGTCTGTATACCAATGGTATAATCTTCTTCACCTACAAATGTAGGTATAGGTGTTTCTTCTTTTCTTATTCCTTTGTTTACAAAGGCTAGCTCAACTCTGTTACTTTCCTCTGGTTTTGGTTTTTTTTTTTTTTTTTTTTTTTTACCTTAGTAACTTTTATCTCTTTAATTACCTTTTGCTTGGAGTCCTATTTCTGACTGGCTGTTTATTTGGACATTACAGAGGATGACTTAGACCTCTGTTACTCCTTACTCCTTCTGTACATTCAGAAGTCTTTTTTCTCTGGTATTCCAAAGCTTCCTTTGCTGATGGCCCAGCCAGTGTCTCCACTCTAGGTTTCCAGTCCTTCTTCTATAAGAGTTAGATATCATTGCCACTGTGGGCTTCCTACCCTCCTCCTAGCAGTAGTTCTCAAGTGATTTATGCTTTCTAGACCATTTGCATAAAGCATTACCATATTATATTGTAATAGGTATACATGCTGCTACATGATTATTACTGTAGCATATGCGATATGAACATTTATTTTATTTATCCTTTGTAACTAGGTTAGTCCCACTAGGTTAGTGGCTTCTTTTCAGAGGAGACATGAGGAAGCTTGGCAGGAGCGTCAGCCATTTCTCCTACTCTCTTCGATAGTTGCCACAGGATCTTTTACATCTGCCTGAGCTACCACCAACTCAGTCATACGGGAGCTTGGTTTTAACATCTGAAATGAAGGCTGACACAATCAAAAGTGAAGCACCCACCCCTTCAGTGCTGTACAGCACCCACCCCTTCAGTGCTGTACAGCAGTGTCAGCGATCCACCTGGAATAAAAATAGAGCTCATATATTATACATACATACATACATACATATATATATATATATATATATATATATATATATATATATATATATATATATATATATATATATATACATACATACATACATACACACACACACATGCATACATGTCATCAGCAACCCTCTTTTTTCCATTTTTCTACATGGGGTTGGGGTATTGTGTTAATTGTTGCCATCTCTCTTAATTCAGTGCCACATTCCTGCCTTCTTCGACACTCATGCCTGACTGTTGCATATCTTCTCTCACACAGTCCCTCTTCGTCTTGCAGGATGGCCTTGTTTCCTCTTACCTTCTTCCTGTCTGTCCCAAATCGTCTTCATCAGATTGTCTTCTGCTTTTCTGCACACGTCCAAACCACCATAATCTGTTCTGTTTGATCTTTTTCTGCAATTGGAGCTTCTTTAGCTTCTGCTGTTATGTCCTTATTTCATCATCTGTCCCACAGTGTGCATCCTCCCACCCTTTTGAGGCACTTCATTTCCATCACCTCCAGCTTCTTCAACTGTTCTGCCTTTACTGCCCAGGTTTCTCTACCATACAGTAGTACTGGTCACACAACTGTCTTGTACACATTACTTTTCAACTTCTTTGGCATTCTTCTGTCATTCACTACACCTGAGACTCTATGCCAGTTGGTTGCAGCCCCTCTAATTCTAGCTCTGACCTCTCTCGGATACCTGAAGCTGTTAACCTGTTTCACTGTCTTCCCTTCTATCTCAATTCTCAGCTTCTTCTGATTTCCCCAATTTGCTTCCATTACCACTGTCTTATCTATGCTTAGTTTCATCCCATGTGCCTTCGGTTTTACATTCCATTCCCCTATTCTTTGCTGAAGTTCTTGGTCAGAATCTGCCTGTAGTGTTACATTGTCTGCATACAGCAATTTTGTTGATCTGTCCCCCACAACCTGTTTGCTAATGTAGTGCATCACCAGTATGAACAACAGTCGGCTCAGAGTTGAACCCTGGTGCACACTCACTCCCACTGGGAAACCCCTCTTTGAGACTGAACACTGTTTGTACTTGAGTTATTGGGTCCTTGTACATAGTCTGCACTAATTCTTCCCATGTTTCTGGGACTTTGAACCACCTCAGTACTGCCCAGATCAGCTTTCTTGGGACCTTGTCATATTTTTTCTCCAAGTCTAAGAATGCCCAGTTGGACTCTTTCCTCATCTCTAGCTTCTTCTCAACTATCTGTCTCACTTCAAACATCTGGTCAGTTGTGCTGCACCCTGATCTGAATCTGAACTGCTCATCTCATATCTCACATTCTGTTACTCTGCATATCCATTTTTCAAGCATTCTGTCCAGAACTTTCATGCAGTGTAATAGGAATTTGATACCTGTGTACTGCCAACAGTTGTGGATGTCCCCTTTGCTCTTGTTCACTGGCACAAGTATGCTTATTCTCCAGTTATCTGGGATACACCTTTCTCTCCACAGTGCTATGAGTACCCTCAGGAGCCATTTCTCCCCTGACTCACTTACCATCTTTATCATATGTGCTGTGACCTCATCTGAGCCTGCTGCTTACCCTGACTTCTTTTTCCTTCATACTATTTTACTTCTTCTAGGGTGGGCTCCACTTCTTCTTCTCATAATAGGCTGTGTCTGGGGCAGAACATTTTCTGTTTTTTTTTTTTATTCAGAAGCTGCTGGAATACTCCTTCCATCTGTCTTTGATGTCCAGTGAGCTAGTAACCAGGTTGTTGATGACATCCCTTACTAAAGGTATCTCACTATGTTCTTTATCTTTCTGTCTTTGCTTTGCAACCTGATATAGTTTCTTTGTACCATCTACTAAATCCCTTTCCAGAAGCTGGTTGAGGGCCTCTGATACCCTGTTCTTTGCTATTGCAACTCCTTTCTTACCTTCTTTCTTAGCCAGTCAGTATTCCTCCATAGCCTGGTCGATCTTTCTATCTCCCACTTTTTTCCACACTCCTCCTTTCTTTTGATGACTTCCTGGACTTATGCATTCCACCACCAGCTTTCCTTATGTACCTTATTTCCATATCTGGCTCAGCCACATATCTGTTCTGTAGATTTCACACATGCTGTTTTGAGGCGCTGCCATTCTTCTTCAACTCCACCTATTTCCTCCTGTTCTTGGGGCACTAGAGTCCTGAGTAATTCTTTGAACTGTTGCACTTTTTCTCCAGTCAACTTCCAGGTCTTCAGCCTGGTCTCTGTTGACCTTAGAGCCTTCTCTGACTACTGCTTGCAGGTGATTGTGGCAACCACTGGTTTATGCTGTGGGCCAACTATTTCAGTGGGAATTAATTTGCAATCATGGATTCTACTCCAGTGCTTTTTCCTTACTAGGAAGAAGTCTACATTAGTTGCATGTTGGCCACTGTTCTATGTGATCTTGTGACTGTCTCTCTTTCTGAACCATGTGGTGGCTACTATCAAGCCATTTTCCAGACAGAAGTCTAAAATGACCTCTCCTCCTTTATTCCTGTTGCCCCACCCATTCATTGTCTGTCCTGGGATTCACTTTATAACCCCGAAATGCTGAAATATAGAATTTCAGTATCTCGAGACTATAAAACCGAATCCACAAAACACCGACAAACAAAAACCACAAAACCACATAACTGAAAACACCACACACACTACACTAAACATACAACACAACACCCACATCACAACATAAACAAAAAAACAACACACATACACAACTCACACTGCGCCCCCCACACCCCCCTACTTATATATACTAACTCCGAGATCGCACAAACACAACACAAAAGCTCACTCACACGCGCACATTCTCCAATCCCTCACACACACACTAACTCCCACTCAAAACCCTTACAAAACACTCATTTACCTGACATAACACCTACATCCATACACGGCACCGCGCACCAACAAAACACAAACCCGGACATTACATAGCGCAACTTCATAACCGCAAATTCGACATATTTTCGACATACGTCAAATTTGCGATTATGAACGTTCACTATTTTTAACATTCAACTTTATAGCTTCGAGATACTGAAATTCGACATTTCAGTATTTCGATGTTATAAAGTGAACCCCTGTCCTGATATGTTTTTTCAAGTCCCCCATTATCAACACCAATTCATAGGTTCATAGGATGATACTAGGCTACTGGCCTGGAGGCCCTTATAAGCCTAGCCAAGAATTTCGCCCATGTTCCCTCAAAGTCAGCACCTGTTTCCTCTGTCCAGCAGGGACACAGGTGAGATCCCAAGGGTATATTTTCTGTTTCCCATCCAGTCGTCCAGGTTCCTCTTAAAGAGGGCTAGAGAGGTAATCTGTTTGATATGGAGAGGGAGTCTATTCCACAGATGGGGGAGTCTTTGGGACACAAATCTGTCCCGCCAACAAATTCTATTAATGTTACAAACCAGGTTAAGGCCTTGCATGTGGATTACGTGAGTGGAGTTTGTCTTACGGATATACAGCAACTCCATCAAGGCTGGGTCTGAAATGGCCTTGTAATGCCAAAACCAGGTCACCTCCAAGCAGTTTTTATGAGACTGAGTAGAGGGACAGGACTTTTAGCCTATCTGTAAAGGATAGGTGTTTGAGACCCTAGTCAGGAACCTCTGTGGTCTCTCCAGTTACTGCATGTGCTTGTCAAGGTACATGCCGAAGGGGGCATTGTACTCGATAATGGGTCTGATAAGGGAGGAGTACAGGGATGTTATGACCTCCTTGTTCCTGGATGAAATACCCTTAATTTATGAGGTGGGCCATGTAGAAAGCCTTGCGTATAATGGAAGCTACATAGTGGAAAAAGTCAGGTTGCTATCAACCTGGGTGCCCATGTCCCTCACGACTGATTGCATGCTTAGTATGCTGTTATTAATGTGATAATTAGTGGGGATGACATTTTCCCTAAAAGGGATAAAAATGCATTTCTTTGCATTCAGTTTGAGGCCATGGTTCTGGCACCAGTCATTAGTTTGGGTAAGGCCCTCTTGGAGGATGTTCACATCACTAGGGGATCAAGCAAATCTGCAAACTTGGTCAGCCACAGTTGTCCTGATTTATCTAGTAGGTCCTGCAACTGCTGTCTGAATCCACTTTTTCCTCACTATCACAACCCTGCTGTGGTGTATAGGTTGAGATTATGAATACTGCCCTATCATTACAATGGAGTCTGACTGCCATGAGTCTGTCATTAATTTTGATGATATCCCTTACTGCCTTCTGAAGCCTCTCTCTCCCCACAATTCTTACACTTTCTAGCTTGTCCTCCTCCTAACCAGTAGACTCTGGATCTCAAGCCAAGTGGCTTTGTTGCACTGCCCTTCCATCTTGTCTCTTGGATACATAGGATGTCCTCCATATCATCATGTCATCCACTTCCAAGCTGTGTCCTGTCAGTGAACCTACATTGTGTAGCAATTCTCAGTTCATATTTGGAAGGTTGATTGGTTTTATGTCCAGCTTATGCTCAACATAGCTATTCCAGGCAATCCAGGCTGCCAACTAGACACCGGACAACCAGTAGCTTATTGGCCCAGGCTGCTGGGGTTTATGGTGGCACACACTGGCCAATAGGGACATATACACCCCTCCCACTGTTAACATGGGTCCCTGGTGTAGGTCAGAGTAGACCAGGTCCTCAACCCACTTATCACTGGCAAATACCCATCCCCATTTGGTAACATTAGTCAATGACCGAATCACCTAGAGCCATATTTTACACTGTTGAGTGACTAGCCCTGTCATGGCATGCAGTCTGTGATGATCTGTGTTCTTCTGTCTTGAGGATACTGCATACCACAATAGATGGCCAAAGTAGTTGGTCTGTACAACTCTTCCCCCTATAGGGCACTGTGTAGAGTCTGTGCTGCTGCCCATAGCCCCATTCATTGGTGAGTTTGAGATGGAAATGCTCAGCATGTTTTTTCAGAGGTGAGAGGAACCCCCCCCAGAGACACAGGGGAGAACATGCAAACTCCAGACATTGGTCGGAGGTCAGGATCACTATTTGTACCTTATGCAGGGGAGGTTAAGACCTTAACCATTATGCCAGCTGATCTCTATATGTTTATGTATGTGGATGTATATCCATGTATTGTAAAATCAACATGTCAAACGCCAAGTATTCGAACACAACTGATCGAGCAGCATCCGATCAAAAAACACAAAAAAACAAAGTTAAACATGTTTTTTGCAGACCACCCCCTGTACCCACACATATATCCCCTGTCAGTTATATATACCAACTCTGAGATCACAGTGCAATAGTGGAAAGGGTACATTTCCCAGTCCTCAATGCACTAACATCTTACACGGATAAAATGCTGGTGCATGCGATCAATCGATTTTTGATCAGCTGTAACAGCTTTTTTTTCCCTTGGCAATTAGAAGTCTTGATCAGTTGTCAGCAACCCACACACACACACACACACACACACCCACATATACTTATGTAATTAAGAAGCACTTCAAATCTCTTGAAAAAGATCTAATAAAGCTTAGAGTGCGCCACTTGAAAATAAATCAACAAGCTATATAGTCTGATAATAGATGTAGAGGGAAACAGAGCTTGAAAGGAAGAAGAGAAGGTGTGGTAAAGTGGAAAAAAAAAGAGTTGGCCAAAAAAGTTAATAAAGATCTGATAAAATGGAAGAAAAAAGAGAAAGTGAATAGGATTTAGCCATAAAGTGAAAAAAGAGAGAGATCGGTCAGCTAGAGGATTTAATAAGAAATGGAAGTATTCTGCAAGTTTGAGGTAAGAGTATTTCAGTTTGTTGGTTGCTCCAGTTATCGGAAGCTCCTCAGTAAAGTGTCGGAAGATTCCTTTCTAAAGTCAGTGCCACAAAATATAAAACTTATAGCACTGTTGTCATTATGATGTCAATCTGTCACAAGATCAGAATGTTAGTATGTACTATGTCTGACTTGTGCAGTATCTTGGTGGGTGCTCTTTAGAGAGCTTTAACAGTGTTGCATCTGTCTACCTCTGCTTAGGCTTTTTTCCCAGGCAATATGCAATTACAAAATGTTTGCTAAACTATGTGTTATCATAGTCCAGTAAATTGCAAGACAACAAGAAAGATGCTACAAACCCTGTTCCTACATCGATGCTTTCCTCGAACCAGTATGCATACATACATAGAAAATAATCTACAAACATTGAGTGTTACTCTGGACAGTCTCCAGTGTTAAATAAAAAGGAAAGAAGCACTACTTTCATATCTTCTTATGATGAGGATTTTTATTATACCTTCTTTTTCCCAGACAATGATGCACATCCTGTTTAGATTCACCTTTTGCAGAAGGTAGCATTTATTTTTACAGAGGCAGTAAGTTAAATGAGAGAGTTTTTCAACTGGCCTTTAAGAGACTGTTCATCTGCAAACAAACGATATATGAAAATGTTGTGAAAAAGACAGCGCTTTAGTTGTATAGTACTTTACAAGCTGTTATGAAAGTTAATGGTCTGACTCTAGACTCACAGCTGGTAGCACCAAAAAGAGATGATAAAATGTAAGAGGCACCCAGAGACTTACAGGATCTCTGTGATATTTGTGAGGTTGAGCCTTCTGTTTGTGTTTTTGCGTGTTCATATTAGGAATCATGCCCCTTTAGCAGCGTCACACTTTGATAGATACTCCAGTTTGTTAGGTAAATATCGCAAAAATGTATACCTCTAGCTTTAGGTTATTAAATTTTTAAATAACTTATAATATGGGTTGTAGGTTAGTCTGTGTCCTCCTAGTTCCCTATTTAAGACTACAAATAAGAAAAAAAACATTGTTTCTAGCTTTGTTGATCGTGAATAGGAGGGATGAGGGCAGTGATAGTCCTGTATGCTGGGTGGAAGCCATGTTGTTTAGATGTCAGAGTTGCTGTTGAAGGAGGTATTGAAGAAGTAGCTTGTGGATACTTCTTTTGCAGTATTTTTGAGAGGAGGGATAGGATGGTGATGGGTCTGAGGCTAGATATTTCAGTTGAGGTCTCTTCTTTATGTGGTGAGGTTGCATGTGACTTTTTCCAGAGGGATAGAACATAGGATTCTTGTATTGATCTGTTTGCTAAGACTGATATTGGGAATGCTATTGCAGTGACTGCTATCTTGAGAAGTTAAGGTGGAGGGGGGGGGGTTATCACTGGATGTTCAGCATAGTTTGAGATTTTGAAGTACTTTATAGATATATATATATATATATATATATATATATATATATATATATATACACACACACACATACACACACATATATATTTATGGGGTCTATATTAGAACACCAAAAGTTTAATGGTTCGAATCACTAAAGGTCGACCTTTAATGATCGAACCATTAAAATTTCGAATGTTCACAAAAAAAAATATCTAAAGGGTGTAGGGCAAGCCCCCCCCTGCACCCCCCACACCCCTCGCTTTAGCGGTCTTGCTTTCAAAAAAGGTTTTAGTGATACTGCACTATTTAAACCTGGATAGCTGTCTGCCTTCAGTAGCATAATCCATTTCTGTTCAATTTCTTCTACAATATTGCTCATATCCCCACCTCTAATGTTTGATTGCATAACCTCTAGGGCCATAAAATTAAAAATGTGTGATGGACCTGCAGACTGCACATGTTTGAAATATTGAAATAAATATATGTTTGAGTGTATCTTCAGGAAGTTTTTATGCTGTTGCTATTTAAGTATAGTTTTAAACTGTTGTTTTTTAAAGAAATTTGTATTGAATTTTATGATGTCATGAATGAAAAGACATATGATTGGATATTGTATGGTTTAAATGTAGAGAGATTTTATGTGTTAGAGTCTGAGGAAGCGATGTGTTATTCATCGCAAAAGTGCATACTCAAACCTTTACCATTTTACTATTTTTGCTGTCAGCCGTGGTCAGTTTGTTGTATTCTTTTCTATTTTATGCTTTCAGGTGAATACCGATTGTTTATCAAGTCAAAGAACTGTTTTTTTTGCAACTTCCTGAAGTGGTGTGTTTGTGAGGGTCAGATACTACTATCCAGTCTATGGTAGACCCTTGCCGTAAGGTGTATTGCATCTAGTGGGTGAGGTAATTAGTTGTGTAAGGCCATATAGGTTACTACTAGAATTTGGAATGTTGGAAGTAATGATTTGCCAGTATCCATGTCTGCCAGAAAATTATTTCATTAAGAATGGTATTGGACGTCCAGTGTAGGATGTCTTCCAGACTGTTAATATTGTTTACGGGGGGGGGGGGAGCAATGATGAAAAGTGGGGGTTTTTTTTGTAATTTCTAGTCTGCCCTGTATAGTGCATACATTCTTGCAGGTGACACTGTATATATGCTGTTGCACTGGCTTATGACACCCATAAGGAAGCGACAGGGTATGGCTACACACCAGTATAATACTGCATACATATTAACCCTCAGCACTCTGTCATGTGGGTTAAGCCCGGTTAAAGTCCATTTCTGCTGCTCTGACATGTTGAAGGGGGTACTCCAGTATGGCCTTGCCACAGCCTGTAAGAACTTAAAGTATTTTGCTTGTTCCATGATATGGTTGTCAAAAGGCAAGCTAGGCATAATTGTATGGCTGGATGATGCACATAGGAGCAGCAGGGAAGGCACATCAACACCATCATATGATGCAAAATGAGTGGAACAACAGAAACCAACAGTGACCCACTCAGACAGTGATGGTACAGTACCCAGCAACACAGGCAGAGTGGCAACATGTCATCTGTGCATGCACCCTGATATGAATACACAGCAACAGTGTGTAGTGTCATGCATAACAAACATGATGCATACAGTGTAAATATCAGGTGTAGCTGGTCAGTACATGATCAAGCCATGCTGTGCTTCAGACATTTCCCCATTTACTGCACAGGAGGGAGAGTGGAGTGAGTTAATGTCATCATCATATGCACAGTTGGCAAGGAGCAATGACACATGCCTGTTTGCACATACTGCTTGGGGGAGGGTGTATCACAGCAGTCTAAGATGGAAATCTCAAGTTGATGAGTTTTCTGTGTCTTATTCCATTTACTCTTGTAATAGGGTGATAGCCCCACTATGTGACTATGGCCTGACATAGAGACAGGAGTACCAAGGTAATTCTTTTTCAGTGTCTGCATCCTCTCATGTTCTGTTTCGGCATGAGATACAGCATTGAGGCCCGTACTGGGTTGGGTTATGGAGAATTGTGTTTAGATGATACTGTGACACTTATGTTGACTTATCTGGAATGCTGACTTCATATCAACAGCCACCTGTGGCATTGAGCATTTCTGTGAGGCTGGTGGATATACTCACTGCAGAAATACTATACATATCTGCTCCTACAGCTCTGTGGCTGAAACATGAGAGATTCTTCTTCCTCCCTCTGAGAATGATGAGCACTCGTGCTGTACAGCTTTATGCTCTTATGTGGATGATACCACACCTTCATCTTGTATTGAAGGTGGATCTTCACCCAGGGTGGAGACAGACAGTGCCACTGTGTTGTCTTACTACAACTCGAATATTTCTATCTTGTCATCATCATCAGCCCCAACACAAGTCCCAGTATCAGCCTGGAATTGCTCCTTACCCTCTACAGGTTTCACCATGGCAGTTGTGTACCCTGTGAATGTACAACAAAAGATGCACTAGAGTGAGTATTGGTACTTCTGCCAAAACTGTGTCCATGAAGTATGCAGTCTGTGTGTGCTCATGCACTATGTAACATACAAACCCACCCTACCACTGCTTCCATCCTGACATGGCTGGATTCTTGGTGTACCACAAATAATGCATAGCTACCAGTTTATGTGGGCAGACTAGGTTGTCAGTATGCTGTGTAGCTGAACAAAGTTCTGGTGGAGGCCATGTGACTTAGTGCATCATCCACTGAGGCATGTGAGGATGGGTCCAGCATGATGTTAGTGTCCTTGTCTCTTGCAGTAGTCTCAGAACCCGTGCCCCCCCCCCCTGCAACCACACCAAAAACTCCTCTGAGTCTGTCAGCCTATTGTTCCTAGGTGATCACACCCCCTCTGGCCAACATGTCAGCTGCTATGGAACATGTCTCTTCCTTCACAATATGTAGCATATCATGAGGATGATTACAGCACTACTATAAAGTGCAAATGCATCCTCATTTCATTGGTTTATAGGTAAGCACTAGGCTAGCTGCTTTGTGAGCCATTTTAAACCTATCCAATTTCCCTTTTAAAGGCAGGAATCAAACACTGCAACTTGTTTGTGAGGTGAACACTTTAACCATTATACCATCTGTCAAACCCTAAATATAAAGCACTATCTACCACAGATAACCTTATAAAGAGTGATAAGCAACCTCTCTTCCCAACAGGCACAACTACCCATGTGTTCTAAGTACTTGTATCAGGATATCATTCTTAGTAAGGATGAGATTGTGCAGCCCCTGCATTCCACCTCTACTGGACATGTAGACACTTGCTAATATATGACACAGAAATATAGACTCCCTTCACAATATGTAGCATATTATGGGGATGATTACAGCACTACTATAAAGTGCAAATGCATCCTCAGCATTTCATTGGTTTATAGATAAGTACTAGGCTAGCTGCTTTGCGAGACATTTTAAACCTATCCAATTTCCCTTTTAAAGGCAGGAATCCAACACTGCAACTTGTTTGTGAGGTAAACACTTTAACCATTATACCATCTGTCAAACCCTAAATATAAAGCACTATCTACCACAGATAACCTTATAAAGAGTGATAAGCAACCTCCCTTCCCAACAGAAACAACTACCCGTGTGTTCTAAGTACTTGTATCAGGATATCATTCTGAGTAAGGATGAGATTGTGCAGCCCCTGCATTCCACCTCTACTGGACATGTAGACACTTGTGAATATATGACACAGAAATGTAGACTCCCTGTACTCTTGGGTTTGGCAGAATAACAGCTGTGAGTAAAAGGATAACATGTGTAAACCATTCAGTAATCAAAGGGATGGATGGGGACAGGCCTGTCATGTCTTTTGGGATAAATATGGAAGTACATGCAGCAGGTATCCATGACAGCATATAAGTATAGGGTAAGGCAGGCATTCCTGCTGTAGACATTTGGGGTCATCTTGGTAACTGCCAATAATGTGGCCCCACTATAGTGCATTGGTAGAAAGTGTGTAGACATTTGACTGCTGTATTTGCTATCATGCACCCAAACATACAGCACGTTTATGACCTGTTTAACTATAACAGTGGCAGGCATGTACAGGAACAGTTTGTCCTGATATTGTGACTTCCTCATTGCCAGTATTTACGACAGGCATGAAATATGTATAGTCACATATATTCCTGTTTCATCTTTTTTTAATGTGAATTCTGTTTGAAGATACAGATTCTCAGTGGTTGTGGATGGATGAGTGAATGGATACACATTCTTAGGAAGGTAGAAAATTAATACAGTTTACCACATATATTTTCACAGTACTGTGTACCTCCTTACACTACCTACAGATCCGAATAATGCTGGTATTCCCCCTAATAATACTACCCAAATGTACAGTATAGTTTCCCATCTCTGTGGGACTTAACCTGGAAAATGGCAGCATGCCACAAAGACAGTTTCCTTTTGTATTTTTCAGGACCAGAAAAAATAGAATTTATAACCTCCCAGTACTCTTTCCTCATCAAGCCAATAACTGAGTACAGTGCCCTTATGGTATGTACCTTTCCAAGCACCTGCAGCAGTTGGAGAAACCACAAAGGTTCCTCACAAGGAAAATTCAAGGCCTTCAGCATCTGTCCTGTGAGGATCATCTGAAATCACTGTCACTTTATTCTGTTTCATGCAGACTACTCAGAGGTGATCTCTGCCTTGCATATAAGGCAATGTCTGGCCCTGCTTTATTGGAAATGCTGCATATCCGTAAGTCAAATGGTACACGGGTTACTTGCTTTGTTGGCCTTAACCTTGTATGTGACGTTAATAGAACCTGCTTGGAGAGGTACAGATTGGTCTCCCAGAGGTTACCACACCTTTGGAACAGACTCCCACTTCATGTCAAGCAGAGCACCTCATTCACCCTCTTCAGACAGTCTGGATGATTGGATGGGTAACCATAAATTCACCCAAAAGGTTTCACCTATGTCCCTCTTGGACAGGGGTGATAGGTGCTGATCGTAGAAATAAGGGTAAAACTTTGCTAGGCTTGTAAGGGCCCTAGGGTCATTAGCCTAGTAGCCTCCTATGATCCTATGACCATAGGTGAGATCCGTGGGATGCTGAAAATTTGTGTGTGATTACAGGGAGATATGTATGCTAACTCTGAAACTGTAGTATCTGTAGTATCTCAGAGTATTCTCTGTCCTCCAAGGTACAGTGATCTTGGGATAAGTGTATAAGAAACATGAATATAGGGGATTCAATCCACTCGTATCGGAAAGTGTTCTGAGGCTTCTTATAGGGTGCTCTCCAAGACAAAACAAGTTTATACCTATATGTATATATATATATATATATATATATATATATATATATTGCATAGCAGATTAGTTCAGGAGGCATCAATCTATATGCGTTACTGCATTTTGCTGTGGCATACTTGTTGCCTCTGATGGTTCATGACTACAAATTTGTACTGTAGACCTGTTTGTGGCTGTGCACTATGCTGTTTTGTGAGTAGCCAGGCTGCAAAAATCGCATAATAAATATTATTTACAGACCACTGACATTTTTCTTATGAAAATGACACAATTTTCAGAGGAGATTCAGGAGAACAGCAGCTTCTGCTAGTGCCTGCTGGAGAGTACATGTTAGATTCATGAAAGAGTGCAAGAATACACTTTATTCCCTTCTTGGTTATTTCTAGCAGTGCTTACTTGGTTCCCTGTGATGGTGCATTTCAAAAAAGTGGATAGTTGGTATGGCCTGGCTGAAGAGCTGTGCTTAGTAATGGATGTCACCATGATGGAGGAACAATACAGTCATCATTTTTATTGTCAGTAGCGCAGGAAAAGTGAATGGCATCTTGCATGAAAAGTAGAGTTTCGTTTCTATTTTTTTTTTTAATCTTTGTTTTCCCTTTTTTATACTGGTGTAGAAATATTTGTTGACTGATTCTAGGAATGTGGCCTACAGCTGTCTCAATCTTTCATACCAGGTGAAAGTAGTGGTGGTGACATTGCATGAAATAGGCTTCATGTGTTTTGTAGAATCCTGATTGGGAGGTGGGGTCATGCTACACTATGTTATAGTGACTGCACACTGCCTAATGTTTCTCTTTGTTAACCTGTGTCTTAATATATATGCGGGGATGAGGTGGCACACTAACCTGCAACCTGTCATGCGGCAAATGGTAAATATTTATGGGATTGTCTGTTTTTTCTAACATCTCATCTTACAGTTATAGTAGTATTGTGAGATGCCCTTTCTCTTTCAGCAAGAATAGAACATGATACAAACCATATCGCTTTGTGCAGGCAGTTGAAGAGTCTTGCAACCAACCATGGTCATTTCCCCAAGAAGGGGCTGACATATCCATCAAATTATTCAGTTCCATGTTAGGATGGGTTCATTTATGAGTGCATTACCATTTTATCTCCTCAGTGTGGGTCTAGATAATAGATTTCCTCCACAGGCACCTTCACTATATCCCATTTTTTTAGCTGAAGAGCATGAGAGTGATGACACTGCAGGTATCTGTCCGGGGAGCATGTGCATTCTGGCTCCTCACAGGTAAGTAGACTTGCCTGCATTGCCTAAAGTGTTTCAGCAGTTAAAGACTGCAATGTCGAGAGCAATGGGCAGGTATATGGCTCATTGGGAGAGCCTTCTTATGAATTTTAATTTTGCTTGACCACCCAGCCCATTCCATTGATCCAGAAGGGAAGGCTATGGCCCATAACATCAGCCAATTTGAGCTATGATGTGGGGGTGAATCCATGAAATGTCCCCCTTGGCCAGGATGGGAGATAATACATCAGCTGCCCATCCCTTACCCTGTCCTTCAGCCATGTGTGCTTTGTTCCTCTTGTGTCACACCCCATACTGTATGCATTGTCCAGCCGTCACCAGTTCTCTGTCCTCTTTGTCTGTCCAGCCCGTGTCTCCCCATTCTGTATTGTGCCTTTCCACCCATGTTTTCTATATGCTGATCTTTGCCCTTTTCGACTTTCCCTTCCCCCTCATCTCTATCAAAAATAAAATTAGTATTGTGCCTCTGTAAAAAAAATCTACCCTCTTCCCCCATCCTGGACACTCCTATATGTTGTCCTTTCGTGTGACCCACTGCTTTCTTTCCCTTTTCTGTACACTTCTGTCCATACCTTTTATGAATCCAAAAAGTGCCCACACATATGGATAGCATAACACTGCAGCTGCAAATATATGGCTACTTAGCTGCACGGTAACACATATGCAGCCTTTTTGATATCCTTTTTCTTGTCCTTTCTGAGTCTTTCGCGTTTATGCAGGTTACCAACACCCAGCTTCTGTAAGACTTATCTTCAGTAGTCAGTTGTTTCCAGTTTAGTAAACCTGCCGTTAGACTGACACAAAGGTCACAATGATCACCCCCCTCCCAACTTGCACATACAAAAACTTTGTTTATCCTCTTAAAATGTGCAGTCACCTGGGAAAGTGGCACAAGTCTGCAGATGTATCTTGGGTTGTAGATTGATCTATACTACTTTTAAGATGTTAAGTATGCTACAAAGGGAATCCATCAGAAGCTGTCTGCATTCTGAGAAATAAATTGCTTCTTTATTTTTTAAAGTCAGAAAAGTAAGCTACTAGTCAGTCATTCTTTTCAGATGGTTAGTCTGCAGTCTCTTCAAGTGGATGATGTTTCCTGAGTTTAACAGATTGTGTCTTTAAAATCATACTGACATATTCATCCTGCATGCTTTTCCCCTCATCATCTGTGTGTTTGCTTCCAAAGGCTGTTATGGTTTTAGGTGGGGGGTGTTCTTGCTTGGGCTTAGTTCACAAGCTGTTAAACTTGAAATGTGTCCCAGAATGAGTCAGATGCTCAGACTCTCATCTTTGTTAGCTTTAGAGACCCCATTTCAGTTAGCTGTCCTTAGTTTTGCGTCATGTACTGCAGACAGTTCCTTCTCATTTCTGACAGCAAATCTCTAGATTAGGCTAAAGGCATTCATTACAGAACTGTTTCAGTACGTACAGGTCTACTGCCATCCCAGACCTCCAAGACACATCTCTCTCTACCTTTTCTGCTGTAACCTAACTACACATATTTTAAGTATGTAAAATGTATTTATTATGTGAATGTAAAAGTACAGTAGAAAGTCTTTTTGAAATAGTGCTTGAAGTAGGAATGCTTCCCCATATGATTGTGTGCATTTGTTGCTGTGCCACTAAACTTTGCCTGCATGCACAAATATATAATAGTTAAATTGAGTTATGGTTGAGGAAGGTCCTCTAGATGATTCCAACATGGCTGGTTTCATAAGAAAATAAAAAATAATATAGCAGAACAGTGACAACATTAACAGCAAGAAACCAGCTCTGCGGTTAGTGTATTTGACAAAAAACATGAAATGCTGACATGTAGAAACAAAACACAGGATTACTTTTGGCGCAGCTTTACTTCCACACCTTTCATAAAAGGAGAGCAGCAAGTCTTGAATTCTGTATTGTTCCGCTACAGCCACTGCTTGTATGGCTGCTACCCTGCAGAATTTATTCTCAGTACTTTTTTGACAGTAGCTCCAGGCTTTGTTTGTAGCATTGATTAATTGATCATTGGCAGTAGTCCTGCAGATTTGATACTTCCTCTCTGGGCTTGCTTCTACCTGCTGCTGTTAGAGAATGGTTTGTAGTTGAGTGACAGGGAGATGGAATTTATGTATGAAGCTGAAATAAAGACACACTAATGAGCGTATAGTGTAATATCCGTTTACTATTTGACCACATTGGATATTTGGAAAGCATTCTGATGTAGCAGGTTGTAATTAGAACATGTTGTAATATGAAATTAATTATTGTACTTTGGTAACTATTTATTTATTTTTTCTTAGAATCCTGTATGCACTTGATTTAAGTTCTAAATATATATGTATATATTTTTGTTGTAGGTTTTGAGCTTGGCTTTGCTATGGCTAGTCCCAATGCTCTAGTATGTTGGGAGGCCCAGTTTGGTGATTTTCATAACACAGCACAGTGCATCATAGACCAGTTTATCAGCTCTGGTCAGGCCAAGTGGGTTCGACATAATGGTATTGTCTTGCTTTTACCCCATGGCATGGAAGGAATGGTAAGTCTCTTACTGAAAATGTAAGATATAGTGTAAAGTGTTAGAAGATCATCATATGTTGCAGTATACACAGGCTTTTATCTAATGGACATGCCCTTTAATTTATAATTATTGGAAACAGGTAATTATGCTAGCCTAATCAGTGACCTTTGGGGAAACCACTGTATCTGTTTAATGTCAGCAGGAAGTTTTGTCACAGTTAACTGTGATTTATATGCCTGAAGTAAAACCTCAGATACTGTTACTAGGATTATCTGAAGATGCATGACTGCAGTCTTGGAGTTACAGCATCCACTGGATTGTTCAGATTTTTTTAAGTAAATGCACCTCTGGAGAAAATAAGATAAGCAGTCAAGCATAACCCTTGCCATTCAAAGTGATTATCTTTGTTTTAATTATTTCCAAACATCTATGATTAATCTGCTTCTTAACTAATGACTAAATAAATAGTTGTCTTTAACCTCACATTTTTTTCATTTTCGTTTCACCCCTCCTCACCCCCTCTGCTCTATACATCAAAATAAAGGAAACATTAATGATAACCCTCACTTTGCTGTATTATGTAGTTTTATGTAAAATACTATTCAGTGTATCTCTGCTGTTTACCTGCATTTTGAAGTGTATACTGCCAATGTCTATAAGGTGACTGGCAGGGGCTAATCAGGTCTTCAGAAGGAAGGAGGGAGGAAGAGTGTTCTTCTCCTAAAATAGTGGTAGTAAGCATACCTCTCAGCTATCCTGATTTTGCCTCATATTTTGGCAAAGTCACTAAATAACATATGTTTGATTTTCAGACTTTGTGTCCTTCAGAAAATGTATGCTAACACAAATCCTGTTATTCTAGGAACTTTTTAAGCATAAAAGAGCAATATTTAAATTCTGTCACTATTTTTGGGCCTTTGTCGCCACATTTTTGTAGGCTTTGTACAGATTTCTTGTGCTAAGAGGTTGAGAGTTTTGGTAGTAGGCACCTGTGTACAGAGTACGTTACGCCACTATAAAGTAACCACACACTATTTGATTTCAAGAATACCTCCTCCATAAAATAGCACAGTCCTGCAGAGGTTTAGAGTGCAGTAATGCAGCATAACTTCAAAGCTATATTTATTTTTAATGTTATGGAGTAGGTAAGTGCTACTTGGAGCAGTGTGACCCCCCTAGAATGTCCCACCTCCTGTGTGTTACTGCACAGATTCACACTGGTACTGTATAGCCAGTACTTTGCTTATTATTTTTGCAACAGTGTAAACCTACATAATTTTTCACTGGGCTTTAGTGAGACCCATATGTTCATTTTAACATTTGTGTCCTGTACATTTCCTGTTGACATCTTTGTACTTGGTGCAGTTAAAGCCATACTTTTTTTTTCTTTCTTTGTATAAATTACTTGCTTGAACAATGTCATCAGTCTGGACAGTTTAATTTCCTAAGTATTACCAATGCATTTGCATGATTGGGCATGATTTGGAAGGACCCTTTTTGATGAGGTTTGGTTCTCACATAGTTAGGTATCTGACCTTGTCTCCTTAAGTCCGTCAAAGGAAAGAGCAGAAGAACCATAACTGTGGTGAGCTGAACTTCTCATTCCATTGGTACTGAATTGAAATGTTTAGACTACAGTACTTCCATACACTGGAAATTGAAGACTTTTGCTGGCTGGCTGTGTCATGATCTTCTGTTAGTTCTATACATCTCAACCTGTTTGTGATAGATAGGTACTACTTAGGCAATAATTAGTGAGACTGTTATCCCTGCTGTGAGCCTTAGAGACAGAAAGTCCAGTAACCATGGTGGTCTCTAAATAGAAGTATTTCATTGGTTTCCAGAACCCCGTGTTATATCTAGAGTAGTAGTTTTATGCATGCAGAACTCAGTTAAATTACTACAGGTTTGGTGGGGTATAAACAGTACCTTTGCATTTTCCCTTCCATCCATAACCCATTTTATCCCTTTTTGCACATGGTGTCAGGGTGACACTTCAACAGTGACAGTCATCTAGAACCAAGTTTTATACCATCAGGTGGCTAGCCCTGACGTGGTATTTCTTCCACACCACACACTCGCCCACACACTCACACCTATGATCAGTTTAGTGTGTCCAGTCCACCTACTGGGTGACTTTGGACTGTGGAAGAAAACCGGAGCACCGATGTGTGGAGCCATAGTGCAGGAAGTGATACTTTGAAGGCCAAGTATATATATGCATCGACAGAAAAGAATCCCTATACCCACCATTTTACCAGTGTTTCAGCTGTTCTTGTTGACCATGACAGGTGGTTGAGAGAGTTTTGTCATTTTAATTCAAGGTAATGTGCAAAGAATGTGTGACTCATATACACCTTTTGCCTGCTAAAATTTTGTAGCACACAATCTCCCTGATGCATAGTTGCCCAAGCACACAAAGGCCCTTCCTTGACCTGATCCATTCTAAGACACAAAGCTTCTGACTTAAGTCAGTGTGATGAGATAACATAATATTTAATAAAAGTATAAAAACAAAGTATATAATTGTTACTGAAACAGTAATACTGTTTAGAAAATATATAAACATGAGCCCAGATATAAAGACATGTTTTTTATATTGTATCCTATAGTTTGATTCAAATGTAATTAAAGATCATAAGAAAAAGAAGTGATTTATTGATATCGAATACTCAATGACAATACATTACTCACACTAGATCAAATCAAAAAGAAATTTGAGTTAGCTGATAAATTGTGGCTACCGATATAATAAATAAGACATAAATAAGTACATCACAAATAAGCTGGAATTGATGACACCAACTTTTAGAAATAATATTCCTAAGTTCATAGATCTTGTGATACTTTTAATAAACAATACTTATAAAGGACAAGGATATATATCCAAAATTTGTAAGACACTTAAACAAAGAACTATACCAATAATAGTTATTGGAATTTATTATAATCAGGTTAATCAAAAGGATCCTGATAAAAATGAAAAAGAAATGATCCTTTTATCACCAAGTCTTACCACCAAGTCAGTTCAGTGGAAACTATATGCATGAAAATTCCTACATAGATCCTTTCTAACCCCTCATAGATTAGAACTAATGTGTAAGAAACATATTGATTGCTGGAGATGCAAAACGCATACAAAAGCAGATCTGGAACACGTTTTTTGATTGTCATTCACTGAGTAAATATTGCTTTGAAATTAATTATTTCTTCCAAACAATTTTTAATGATACCTTTCAGTTAACCAAGGCATTAGTTTTGTTTAATGTACCCATACCACAATGTGTCCCAAAAGTAAAATATCCTTTACTGTGGACATCGCTTGCCATTGCACGTAAAGCCATAACTTACTGGAAGAATAAAGTGCCACCAAGATTTCAAGAAAATCGCAGTCTTCATGTCTCGAATGGAAGTAGCAACCATAAAAAAAAAGAACTGATAAGACAACGTGCATCATTTATTGACAGAAAGTTGACAAAATATTGGACAAAACAAATTGACCTGATTAGTCAGCACAGCATCTTAATACAAATTGCATATTGTATATGTAAAAATGATGTTATAGACTGTATACTTAGGCAATTGTATATAGTTTATTTTGCAAATAGTTGACTATATTTTATGTTTCACTGTTTATGGTTCAGTCTGTTTGAAGATATTGAAAAAATTTTAATAAAAATTTCTTTGAGTAAAATAATATTTTTAACACCTGTATTAAATCTCAGAGTGACACAGGTACACATGCATTGATGGAAAAGAAAAAATGTAGTAATATTTATCATTGTTTTCATGCAGTATACATATAGATGGCACCTGCCGTGGTTGACGTCTCTGCATTCTGCTCCTGCAGTCATTTTTGTTTGTTTTAGTGATGGCTTTTAAGTTTCTATATGTGCAAACGTCATCTGCACTAATTGTATACAACAAAGGAACATTATTAGAGATCGGCAGATGGTTTTGTGATAACATTCCTTGTTTAACAGATCGGCAGCATCTTCTCAGGAATGACTACAGAGAAGGCCTACAGGCAGGGGAACCGGGTGATGAACGCAGCCAGAGGAAGAAGTGTTCCAAGTGGAGGTGAGATAGAAGAGGCAGGAGGGGTGGGTTTCTTATGAAACTTAAGGCCAAGGTTGCAGACCACCCCTTCCCAAACTTCTACTTGCTGATGTTCAATCTCTTGAGAACAAAATGGATGACCTCAGAGCTAGGCTTATGGCCCAGCGAAAAATAAGAGACTGCTGTGCACTGACTTTTACTGAACTTGGTTATCAGATAATACACCCGATTTAGATGTATGGTTGCATACGCAGTCTATCCACTATGGGGACATACGGCAGCATCAGGTAAAATTAAAGGTCGGGGTAATTGCATCTTCATTAATAACCAATCGTGTTCAGATGTGCAGATTGTTAGTAAGCAGTGCTTGAGTGATGCAGAGTACCTAATGCTGAAATGCAGACCTTGTAATTTATTGAGAGAGTTTACAGCTATGTTTATTTTAGCTGTTTAAATCCCTCCTCAAGCCAATTCCACTGCAGCATTGGGGGCATTGTATGAGGCTATAAATGCACAAGAAAATAAACATCCTGATGCAGTGTTTACAGTGGCTGGTGACTTTAGTCATTGCAACCTACGGTCTCTGATGCCAGCGTGCCAGCAATATGTTATTTTCCGTACACAGGAGAAAAATACTCTGGACTATGTGTACAGTAATGTGAAGGGGGCATACAAGGCTGTATCTCTTCCTCATTTTGGTCAGTCTGATGATATAGCTGTCTGTATTTCTCTATCCAGCATGTGGACAGCTCCTCAAGCAAGTTTCCATTGTAAGAAAAACTGTCAAGGTGTGGACAGAGGAGTCTGAGCAGGAGCTACAGATTGTTTTCTATGTACTAAGTGGGATGTCTTTAAGACAGCTGCTATGAATGAGGATGATATTGCTGATCTGGAGGAATACAATTCAGTAGTTTCCAGCTACGTAGGCATATGCACTGACCACATTGTGCCCCATAAAGACATCTGGTTATATTTAAATAAACAGTAGATCAACCCAGAGTTTCACTGTGCGCTTCATGCCCATTCCAAGGCATATGGATCAACCAGTGGCAAGTATAAAAAATCCAGATATGACATATGCAGAGCTGTTAGAGCAGCCAAGGAGAATTATAGTTGTAAACTGGAGAGCTGTTATTCGACTGCAGATACAAGGTGCATGTGTCAAGGTCTGGAGAACATCACAGGCTGTAGAGATAAAGGTAGAGGGGTGACTAAGGACAGCCAGTTTCACACGATGATTTAAACAAATTCAGTGCCCGTTTCCAGGCCCAAAATGCCTAGTCAAAGAGCACAGCCACAAGAGAGAGAGGGAGACAGTGAGGGGACACCACCACCATTCACAATATCACCAGCAAGAGTTGTAAGGTCCCTGAGGAGGATGAATCCCTGGAAGGCAGCCGGACCAGATAATATTGCTGGAAGGACACTTAAGACCTGTGCTTCAATGCTTGCTGATGTTCTAGCTGACATATTTAAAGTCTTCATTGCACAAGCTACTGTTCCCACTTACTACAAGGCAATGACTATTATTCCATTGCTGAAAAAGGGCAAAGCCAACTGCCTGAATGATTATCAGTCGGTTTCATCAACTCCCATAGTGATGAAATGCTTTCACAGAATCATTAGAAGTTATATTCTGTCATTTATACCTGATACAATGGATCCCCTACAGTTCGCATACAGACAAAATGGGACGACAGAGGATGTAGTCAGTACAACACTGCGTAAAATTCTTACTCATCTGGAGAACAAGGACTGTTATGCTTGATTGCTGTTCATTGATTATAGTTTGGCTTTTAACACTGTACTACCAACTAAGCTCAAGAATAAGCTGTCCATATTGGGTGTGCCCCCTACTCTTTGCAGTTGTGTGCTGGACTTTTTAACAGGCAGACCTCAGTGAGTTAGGCTGGGAAATAACATCTCCAAAACAATAATAAACATGGGAACTCCAAAAGGCTGTGCTCTGAGTCCAGTGCTGTACACGCTCTTCACCCATGACTGTGTTGCCTGCCAACATAATACCAACATTGTCAAATTTACGGATGAGACAACTGTCATTGAACTGATCTCCAAGGGTGATGAGTTAGCGTACAGGAGGGAAGTAGAAAGTCTTGTTGGTCTTGTTGAAAGTCTTGGTTTTGAGACTGCAACCTCTCTCTTAATACCAGCAAAACAAAGGAGATGATCATGGATACATGAAGGAATAGAGGGTAACACTTACCATTATGCATTGGTGAGTCTGAGGTGGAGAGAGTGACTACCTTCAAATTCTTTGGCATCAACATCTCTGAGGATCTCTCCTAGACTCAGAGCATCATAGACCTGGCAGAGAAAAGCCAGCAGCATCTGTACTTCCTGGGAAGGCTGAGGAAGTTTGGCATGTCCAGCACCATCCTCAGCAACTTGTACATATGTACAATTGAGAGTATCCTCTCCTACTCTAGCACAGTATGGCTTGGGAATAGTACAACTCGGGACTGCAAGCCTCTGCAGCGAGTAATAAAAACTGCACAAAACATCATTGGAATACGTTTTCTTGCATTGGAGGACATTTACGCCAAAAGAATTCTCTGGAAGGCCCAAAACGTTATTAAGGATACTACCTACCCACAACACAAAATGTTTATGCTGCTACCGTCAGGGAGGCCTTACAAGAGCATTGTAGCTAGAACAACCAAGCTGAAAGATAGTTTTATAACTCAGGCCATTAGGCTGTTAAATAGAACTCACACACTGCCTCTCCCTCCAGGATTGTAAGCTGGTCTGCGTTTGGAAAGAGTGAAATGTACGCTTTTGCACAAATGCGTTATTTTGCACATTTATTTATTGATATTTGTAGCTCATAATATTTATTGTTCTTAATTATTTCTTTTGCTTTTTTTTTCTTTTGCTAGTGGTCGAATGTTTTCATGTTGCTGGAGGATTTGCAAAATACGGATTTCATTGGGTTTACTGTCAAAATTCCGATACATAGTTCGAGTAATGACTTATTTGAATCAAATGAATAGCAATTACAACATCGTTAGCTCAAAACAATAGCAGCGGTCATGTCGATAATTCGAATTTGACATTATTGACATTACCCAACTTACCTTGACGTCCGGAGATTTCTTATAAATGTTTTGCAAGGGGGCAAGCCTCCCTGCACCCCACACCCCCTGCTAATTATATATTCCAACTTTGAGATCGTAGTGAAAATGTTAAATTTCCCGATCCCCACTGTAGAGCGATTCCCAGTGCAATTGTAAACATCGACGCTGAAAAACATGAATGCAGGCTGTGTCGTGACATTTCAGAGATGACAAAAAATCCATTTGTAATTTTAAACCTTTGCACCTTTAACCTTGACTGTATGGACAGCGCTAAAGTAAGTTTCCAACTTTTGATGGTAAACCATTTCATTGTACTGTGTGATGTTGTCTCTAGTGTATATGACAAAGTTAAATTGAATTAATTATCATTGTTTTTATGCAGTACACATATGCTTTCTTTTTAATAATTGTCATTCACTCCAGTGTTACATAAATTGCTCAATTTCTACCATCCCATAAACCTTACCCCTCCTCCTGAACATTATTCGCCATGTATTTTTCCCACAAATTCCATTTATTTCAATGTGATTTGCTCTTTCCCTTTTCTAAAGATTTCACCTCCAGTTCTTTTATCTCCTTTACAGTAATTCAATTGCAATTGGTATAAATTTTGTTTTACATTTTCTAACAATTTATTTTTTGGCAGCCAGTGGTATTGAACTTTGTGAGGCTATAATATATATATAGGCAGTTCAGGTCCTGTGTCCCTTCTCAGTACAGTAATTTCTTAGTTACAACTAACTGGTCCCCCAGCATTTTTAACAAAGTACTCTGTAATGAGTTCTTAAAATCTGCCAACTTGTTACACCCCCCCCAAAAAAAAGAACATCTTTCTCTCTCCTGTTGTACCTCCAATATTTGCTGTCTACCTGAGGAAAATTCTCTATGAAGTATGCTTGTGGTATAAAAATAGTAATGTAAACATTTACAAGAAAAAACCTGAACCTTCAGAAATGTGTTGCTTAGATGGGAGCCATACATATATCCTCCCATTGTTCCTCTCTTAATTGCCTTTCCAATTTTTTCTAACCTCCTCTGATTGATTCTCATAGTTTTCATAGTGTATTTTCAGGAGCAGCCTTAGGTCAACTGGTGCCCTAGGCAAAAGGGCTCCACAGCGCCCCCCCTGCTACAGTGGCGCCCTAGGCGGCCGCCTAGTTGGCCTATGCCTAAGGCCGGTTATGAGTATTTTATATACCCTAATAATTAACCTGCTTTTAAACAACAGCTTCTGTTTCAAACTCAACTTTAAAAAATAGCACTCCCCTATCCCTTTTCTCTTTGCCTGCGCTCTGATATTAATCCCTGGTATGAAAGGCCGTCTCTAACCTGCAGTCCAGATTTCTACTTGATCTCACCTACTTTGTTACCTTTCTTTCTCAAGTTATTTACTCACAGTATCTTGCTTTCTTTGGCCATTTTTTACAATAAATTTCAGCCCTCCCTCATGCCTATTTTCTCTAAGCCTATTTGGAGTCATCTCTATGGGCAAAATCTCCCTTCTCCATCCCCTTGTTGACTAGTATATTGTATACCTTCTGCAACTTTATGAATGTTTTATTCTGCATGGTTGTTATTGTCCTAAAAGACATGCATACAAAATCATGTTCTCTCATTATTTCTAAGACTTGCCTACTGTGTCATCATCATACTTTTCCACTTTGAGTTATAACCTTCCGTTTGTCTTATGTATATGAACCTTAATTGTATAACTCTGAAGGACCTCTTTAAATCAGGTAATCCTAAGTCGTCTTGTTCTGTGGAGAGAATCAGCTTATCTAACTTAACTCTTGCCCTCTCCCCTTCCCAAATAAATTATTTCAGCTCTTTATTAATTAGCATTCACAACTTCTCCTCTGGCTGATAAAATATGCTTGGCCTGTGTATAAAAATATAGGTACTAACAACAGTTTCACTGATTGTATCTTACTATCCGTATCCATAATCAAGAGCTTCTAGTTTCTAAGCTTTAGTATTATCTTTTTAGTCACTTCCCACGTATCCTTTGGTGCCAAAATCTTGTTTGATCCATGCATCTAAATACTTCATCTTCTCAAGTTCCCATAAATATTTCTAAACCAATTAATTTGTGGGTACCAGTATAGCATTTGTTTTATCGTCATTAATTTTATACCTTGAAAAGACTTAAAACTGTATAAAAATATTCCACAACACTGAAAAGTCCTTTTCTGGATTTTTCATGTACAAAGTAAAATCATCTTCAAATAAAACTAACCTTTCTTGATTGCCGTACCATTTATATGCTTGAATTTGCACATCTGTTATTTTCTTTACCAGTGACTCTGAATATAAAGTAAATAACTAAGACTGCTAAGAGGTCCTTGCTCCTCTGTTCAGACAAAGCTTTTTTGGCGAGAAACCTTCACACTTTTAATTCTTGCCTTTGAGTCTTTATATATCCTCCTAATTAACCCTTATTCTATCAGGGAATACAGATGCTGCTATTGCCCTGCTCATAAAATCCCAGCTGACTAAATTGAATGCTTTCTCTCCATAAAGACCCAGCAAAATTAGCAATGATTTCTTACAGTCAGCTTTCCCCTGGATCATCATTGTTCTATATAAGCTGTCAAATTTTGACTCTCCACAAAACCACATTAATCCATATCTATCAATTTTGGCAACACCTTTGCCATTCTCTTAGTGTAGATGTAAATACATCATTGTCATAGTTTAAATTAAAATGGGTCTGTATGAAGCTAGGTCTGATGGGTCTTGACCCTCTTTGGGTGATACAACCACCACAACTTTCTTCCAAGATGCTGTTAATCCCACACATGTACTCACTTTAAAATACTGTTATAAAAATCTAGAAGATTCTGTCACTTTATCACTTTCTTCCTTCCCATCTTCCAAACTTCAAAAGGAATACCTTATGTTCCTGGAAATGTCTCGATTGATTATACAGTAACGTTTTTATCTCATCTCCTCCTATTTTGGTTAATTGTTGAACCTCATTTTTCTCTAATCATGGCATAATCATGGCTTCCATACATATTTCAATTTGTGCTTTATCTTGATTTCCACATTCAAACCACAAACGAAAACTAAAACTGGTAAGAACAGGCACAGCAGGAAACCATAAAAGCCGGCAAAAAATGAATACTGTCACACCAATACGGAATAAAATAAAGAAAAAAACTTTAATGTGAGCGCTTTCGGCAAGCACATTAACTTGCCTTCTTCAGACAAACAGTTATAAAACAGTTTTGGTTCTCCTTATATACTATTCAGCTGAGTAAATTGATGAGTCAGCCTACTTAACAAGCAGGAAAATTTTAAAGTAGCCTCGTCACACAACATAAAATAAACCATAAGTTGCTATACAAATCTTATTCTCATAAAGGAATATATGTCAGACACCAATAAATATTATAAACACATAACAATGTTTCAACAAAATTACCAAACTATTAACTAAAAACTATAAACTTAAACAATGTATAAATATATATATATATATATATATATATATATATATATATATATATATATGAGTATAAAAATATGGTAAGTGAAACCATAATTAAAAATTAACATAAACAGTAAATCCAAAAATCTATCTAAATGAACCAGAAATGTGTATGTATGTGTAAACCCTTTAATGTCATCGTTTAAGGGCCAAATATCTCAAAATACATTTGATAGAAAGGCACTCATTCAAACCCGGAAAGACTTGTGCTCTAGTCTTAATCTGCCATATAAGCTCATCAATTTCCAAAAGGATTTATTTATACATTGTGTAAGTTTATAGTTTTTAGTTAATAATTTGGTAATTTTGTTGAAACATTGTTATGTGTTTATAATATTTATTGGTGTCTGACACATATTCCTTTATGAGAATAAGATTTGTATAGCAACTTATGGTTTATTTTATGTTGTGTGGCGAGGCTACTTTAAAATTTTCCTGCTTGTTAAGTAGGCTGACTCATCAATTTGTTCAGCTGAATAGTATATAAGGAGAACCAAAACTGTTTTATAACTGTTTGTCTGAAGAAGGCAAGTTAATGTGCTTGCTGAAAGCGCTCACATTAAAGGTTTTTTCTTTATTTTATTCCGTATTGGTGTGACAGTATTCATTTTTTTGCAGGCTGTGCCTGTTTTTACTTGATTTCCACATTCCTCTGCTTTATACAGATTTTTCTTAAATTTTCTGAAGTATCAGTAATACCACAATTGGATATATGGTTATATTTCTTGTCATAGGCTCATTTGGCGACAACCCTTTTTACTTTCTTCTGTGCTCTGGAGATGTTTTAAAAATAGTTGTGTAACAATGCATGCATATTATCCATATACTCCCCTGTCTTCCCTCTAGCACTCTGCAGCTGTTCCTCTTCTTGTTCTATAAGATTTACTTTATTCTGTAGTAACTGCTTTGTCTACCTTTTTAAATAATTTATATTACTTCTTTCCAATTACCCCTTCTTTGTTATGTTTAGTTTGCTTTTAAACTGCATTTTTATTTTATCCCCCTCAATAGCTCTCTTCTCTACATATTTTGATCTTCCCCAATAACTTTCAAATCATTTTCACTACCCGTTACTTAAAGTCCTGCCTTTTTAACATGCAAGAAGGAAAGCACCAGTGTGTCACTTTTACTTCATCACCCTGCATCTTTATCAGTGCACAGTCTGAAACAGTTATTGGATGTATGTCAAAGCTTTCAGTTAAATTCACATGCTGTTATGAAATATAATTTCTATCCAGTCTTGCCCAGGAATTGTACCTATACAAAATAAATTGCAAATTCTGTCTTGAGTTCCTGCTACTAAATTCTTATTTTCCATGCCATATGTTCTCATATGTTTATTTATTTTACATTTGTTAACCAGGAGAGTCCAACTGGATATATGTCCATTTTCAGTGGTGGCCCGGGGAGAAAAGCTCCAGAGCAATAAAATTGTTAAGAGATAGCACGTTTACCAAAAGGTACATTTTTTATACTTCTTATAGAAGTATAGTACATATAAGATAGTGAGTTTAACAAAAGGTGTATTTGCCAACATTCACAGGATACATTTATTTATACACTTTATAGAGGTGTATAACAGCAAGTATAGCAGGAAGGTAGAATAGATAACTTATACAACTCATTTTTACACGAGAGACATGGTATGTCCATTTAGTTTACTTTACAGTGTTCAGAGTTACCATTAACCCATGCAGACAAAAAAAGCAGTAGATAAGCTGTTACTCTAGTTGCTGGAAACAGAGAAATATGAGTTACTATCCAGGGGTGGTACAGGTACATAATCTATGGTTCAGGAAGTGTGTTTTGAGTAGTTTTTTGACTTGGGTTGTGGAGTTGTTACTTATTATGTGGGCTGGAAGGGAGTTCTAGATTTTAGAGATGTAGTGGCTATAAACGCATCTACCTGCCTCATTTTTAAAGTATGTTTCCTTAAGGAGGTGTTGGGTGCTTGATCTCCGGGATCTGGCAGTGGTGTAAAGTTGAAGTAATTGCTGCAGGGCAGGGGTTTTGCCTGGATGATGTAGTACTTTGTGAGCAAGTGCTAGTTGGTTGACTTGAAGGGTCAGGGGAGTTCTAGCCAGTTGAGTTTTTTGAGGCTTTCACAGTGGTGGGTTTTAGAAGGTGAACCTGTGGCGAATCTGGCTGTTTTATTGTAGCAGCTATCTAGTTTGTTGAGCTCTGTTTTTTCGGAGATTGGTAAGCACGGGGGAGGTGTAAAGTAGGGTGGATAGGAGGTGTGTTCTGGCTGTGGTAACCTTAGAGTGACTGGTGAGAAACTGTTGTGATAGAGTAGACCCATTTTTCTGTGGACTCTTTTTATGGTCTGGGAGATGTGAATGTGATATTTAAGGTTATTGTCAATTTTGAGGCCTAGCAGTTTGGCGTGACTGTTGGGTGTGATGGTGGTGGTGTTGTGAGAGGAGATTGTAAAGTTAGATGAGGGGGGGGTGGAGATCTGTGAGGGCTGAAGAGGAGTAGTTTACTTTTGGAAGGGGTTAGAATAAGGTTTTGGTTGGTGATCCATGTTTCTGCCAGGGAAAATCATTCTTGTGTTAGGGAGAGGAGGTAGTCAAGGGAGTTGGCTGCACAGATTATGGTGGTATCATCTGCATAGTGGATTATTGAGGCTTTGGGTATGGTGGATGGTAGTTGATTAAATAGGGCGAAGATTAGAGGACCTAGGATGGAGCATTGGGGTACCCCTAGGGAGGCAGGCAGTAAAGGGAGAGAGCTGATTTTGCCATTTTACAGCTTGTTGCCTACCATCTAGATAGCTCTTAAACCAAGAAATAGTAGAGATGCTGAGGTTTAGGGTGGTTAGTGTATGAATCAGTTTTTCATGGTTGACCATGTCAAAGGCTTTAGATACATCTAAGATAGTAGCAGATACTAGCAGTTTGTTGTTTCTGTGGTTATTGATGGTATTAGTGAATGATGTAAGTGTGGTTGTGGTGCTAGGGAAGGGTCTAAAACCATGTTGCTGAGTGGATAGTAATTTGTTTTCTAAGAGGTACTTCAGTTGCATGTAGACAACTTTCTCTAGGAGTTTTGATAGGGGGGGATAGTATAGCTATAGGCCGATAGTTACTGAGTTCTACAGAGCTACCCCGTTTGTGCAGTGTTGTTATACGAGATATTTTCCAAAGATGGGGTACTTTGCATTCAGAGATAGATCTGTTTATTAGTATGGAGACAGGGTAGGCTATTGCTTCTGCAGCTATTTGCAGATATTCGGAAGGTACTTTATCGGTGTCCGTAGAGGCTTGGTTAAGTTTTAGTATTAATTTTTGTGTGATTTTGGTTGGCACTGGGTTGAAGGTGAAGATGGAGTAACTGAGATTTGTTTTGGGTGAAGAGGGTGTTTTTGTTGGGGATGGGTTGTTGGGGCTCAGTTGGTTGTTGGCTAAGTTTTGGATAGTTTCTGTGAAGAATTTGTTGAGCTGTGTGGGATGTTGTCATGGATGTTCACTATTTTGGGGGTGGGGTGGTTGTTTTCCCTGGTTACAGTACAGTGTTGACAGCAGCCCATAACTTATTTGGGTTGTTAATATATTTATTCTGTATATTTTGGTAGTAGGAGATTTTGTCTATTTTAATAAGTTGTTTGACTTTGTTACATAACTGACGGTATGTTTGTTTGTCTATTTGGGATTTGCTTTTATGATAGTTTGCCCATGCTTTGTTCCTATCTCAGAGTAATGTATTAGTATTTAATGTTAGCCAAGGCACATGTTTACTTCTGATTCTTGTAGTTCTGGGGGGGGGCATGGTGGTTAAGTTTGTTAATGAAGGTAGTATTGAAGTATAGTACTGCTTCATCAAGGTCTAAAGTTTTTGGGGGTTCCAGTTACATAGTTTTAGGTCATTATTGAAGTTGAGTTGGTTGAAGTTTTTTCTATTCCTACATTCCCTGACAGTTTCATGGGTCAGTTGGGGAGTTTTGCTTCTTCTTAGAAATGTAGCTAGGTGGTCACTGAGGGTGTCTGAAAGGCACCCAGCTTGAGATATATGGGAAGGATGAGATACTAGTATCCAGTATACTATAGATTGAGGTTTGGTTCTCTTGTCTGTTCTGGTGGGAGAAGTTATAAGTTGGGTTAGTCCATGTAGGTTGATATGGGAGATAGGGTTTAGAGTGGAGCAGTTGTCCCAGTCACTATTTAGGTCACCTAATAAGATGTTTTCTTGGGGAAGGGTGTTGGTTATCCATTCTAGGAGTTTTTCTGTGGTGGTAATATTGCTCCATGAGGGTATGTAGCATCCTATAATGTTGATGTGTTTATGTGGGTTAAGTTTCAGTTTAGTGAGGGTGAGTTCAGTGTTATCTAAGTCTGGGGTTGTTATGTCTAATTTTTCTAAGATAAGGTGAGTTTTTTATAGTATTGCTACTCCTCCACCCCTTTTTCGTACTCTGTAATTTCTGATTATATTGTAGCCTGGTGCTGTGATTTCATTATCTTGAATTAGTGGCATAAACCAAGTCTCTGTCATAATCACAATATCTGGATGGTAAAAGGAAATTAAGGCATGGAGGTCATGGACCTTATTTAAGATGCTTCTGATATTTAGATTTATGATGAGGATGGAGTTTGTGGGCCTTAGGAGTAGGGTTGTATTTAGGTCAGGGATTGGTCTGTCTGGACTGAGTGGGCCTGGGTCGGGGTGTATGTCACCGCAGCATATTAGTGTTGTTGTCAGGTGTACATAAAGTTTGACTAGTTTGTTGATGAGTTTTGTGTACTTGAGTGGTATGGGATTGGCTATTTGATGGGTATAGCTTGTGTCGAAGGTGGTGGAACATGGTGGTGTGATAGTTGTATGGGGTTAGTTGTGTATATGGCTTGAGGTTTGTAGTATTGGGGGATGTTCCTTTGTAAGGGATGAATAGTGTATAGGTTAGTGGTGTTTGGTAACTGGTAATGGTGGTTAGCAGAGTGAGGGAAGTGATGCAAATGGTATATAGTAGGAGTTGAGAGTGTGAGGGTTTAGATAGTGATATGGTGTAGGTGTGTAGGTTAGTAAGAGGTGTTGGAAGAGGGTAGTGTGGGGAGTGATAGTGTGTGTTGATAGAAGGTGTGTGTAGCTTAATTGTATGGTAGGTTTAAATGGTTGTGGAGGGGTGTTGGAGGTGGGAGGGGTTATGTGTGGGTGTGGTGTATAGGTATAAAGGTAATTGAAGTGGGGTGGTTGGGAATGGGGGTAGGGTAGAGGAGTGTAGCAAGGGCAAATGGAGCAGGGACAAACTGAGCCTCCTGTATTTGCTAGAAAAACAATCAATCACAGAGGAATAGCTTGTGGTTCCCAGGTAGGTCTGACCCTTCCTGAATTTAACTGTTATAATTGCCAGATTGCCTACATATGGTTGCTGTGGTTAAAAACTGTACTGTAGTGTGTGCAGGCTTACACTATGTATAGATTAGGAATGAGTAGGGACAGTTTAGGAGGGATAGCTGGAAGTAAAGCTTTATATTTGGGGCTGGGAAATTAGTAGGTTAGGTATCTAAGGGTTTGCTGCCATCTAGTGGTTAAAGTGGAGAGAAAAATATATCCAAATCCGAAGATGGTGTGGTTGTGCAAGTCAGTAATCATAAAACAATTCTTCAAACTCATTAAATATATTTAAACTACAGTCTCAAATTCCCTTTAGGTTTCTTGGTAGACAGAGGGAGGGTAATTCCTTAATATTTTCAGGTTGTGAGGGTCAAAAGTTTTGGGTTCCTTCCAGCAGGAGAGCAACCGTTTTTTTCCTGTGTCTGTATTAATCTGCAAGAAAGGAGAGTTACGTTAGGAGAAGGCTTCCCCACATAAAAATAATATAAATTAATAAAATGCACCTTAATAAGGCTGGGCTGCACCACTACACTTGACCCACTACACCACTATGGGTGTGAGCTATTCTGTGCCTTTACACTAATAAGAACAGGCATAGGAGATGTGTAACTGGTGTTGCTGCAGTAACTATATCCTAATAGCATGTACTCTTTATATAGAAATGCAAACACAATACTTTTAATTCTATTTAGTTCTTCGGAAGTCTACCCTGTTTTGTTATATTTCCCTTCTACGTCCCTATGATAATCCACAGGATTACAAATCATGTTCCAGTCCCTACTCATAACTAATATTCTCTGCTGAAAGCTGATTATTTCTCCCCAAAATTTCTTAAGCTCCATAATAATAATTGGAGGAATACAAATAAATCCTTCTCCCCTGTTGTTAGCCCTTTAATACCACAAATGTACCATTAATATATTTTTTTCTTTTCTGTCTTTATTGGTGTGCCTCTGGCTATAAGTATTATTACCCCCTTTTCTTTAGCTCTGATATTCTGCTGAATATCCATCTTGAAATAATTTCATTGTCAAATTCACATGCCAACTTCCGTCCAAATGCATCTCCTGCAACATTACTGTTTGCAACCTACATTTCTTAATCTATGTCAGTACTATACTTTTTGTCTATACCTGTAAGGCCATTTACATTCCATGATAATCGGGACAGAATAGCCATTTTGACAGAAACCTATTACTTCCACTTGTTATGCATAACAGTTATATTGAATGTGCAATGTTAAGTTGTCTATCTTGCCTTCATTCTTGCTGGTTGGGATCGGAGCCAGTAAACAGCTCTCGAGCTATAGAAGATGGCTGAGTCGGAGCCGAGGATCGGCTCCGATCCCAACCAGCAAGAAAGAAGGCGAGATGAAGACAACTAACATGGAACGTTATGGTAGGTACATAACTTCTTTTTTTTCAACTGTTGGCTCAGATGCGAAGGGTGATGTGCTATGCACTTGCTCCATTTGAACCTGTCTCATTTTTTCAGTTTTTTTCTTCAATGAAAATCCTATAATGAATCCTGCAGACTGCTAAGAGGTGACCTCTGTCTGGCATACAAGGCATCCTCAGACCCTTTACTGATGGATTTACTGCAAATCAGCAAGTCAGACGACATCAGAAATAGTCTAGGTATCTAAACCTGTTGTGCAACATTAACAGAATGGTTTTGAGGGACAGGTATATCTTGTAGAAGATACTGCTGCTGTGGAACGGACTCCCTGTCCCCATAAAAAGAAAGTTCATCCCTGTCCATATTCAAGTGCAACTTAGATCTATGGACAGGAAACAGAAAATTTACTTTAGGACATCCCTATGCACTACTAATTAACAGAGGCAGCTCATAAATGCTTTTTCCCATGTATGGGTCCCCTCAAATTATCTATGGTATGCTTACTGTTATTTTCATTAAGGTTAATATATAATTATTAACCACATAATGGGTCAGGCCAGTCTACAACCAAATGGGATAGGTTATTTTGAGCACAAAAAGAGAAACTGTCTCAGTTTAAAATGGCCTGCAAAGCCAGCTAGCCTTGAACTTACCTATGACATTATGAAATCACTCAAACAAAAATTAATTCATTTTCAGAACAGCCCAATCCCTTTTTAAAGTAGAAAAGAGACACTAAACTATGTACATTTTCAACAAATGAAGTTCCCACTCCAGATAAGTACATTTTCCCTGAATTGATGGCTGTATCCACATGCATGACCTAATCAAACATTAAATGTACCCATGCTAAAGCACATTTTTGGAAATCAAACAACAGATAGGACTATACTGAGGAAACAGAGCACTTTTGTTCCAGTTGGACATCCAGCAGTAGATCTATTTGTAAGACACTGCACTAATGAAGTTGAGAAATTGAGATCAGATCCAGATACTAGACATTATTGTAGTCACTTCTGAGGAAAAAACAGCTATCACAAATTTACAACATAACCATTTGATCTCACTTAGACCAGCTGATAAAGGAGGTGCAAAAGTGATGCTGGACATGTCATGGTATGTGAACAAAATGCTGACAATGTTACAGGATTCCAAAACTTATATTGAAGTTTCTCATTTTGAAATAACTAAATCAATTAACAAATCAGTTCATATTTACAAGATATGGTATTACATAGACAAATAGAAATGGACTTATATGAGTTCTTAGTCATTCCTAAACCAACCATTCCAATCATCAATGGTCTGCCAAAAATACATAAGAATTTAACAGACCCTCCCCTACGTCCAATTATCTCAGGACGGGGATGGGCTACTGAAAACTTATCCCTATACGTAGAGAAGGAATTGAAACAGATCTTAAGCTCCTTCACTTCTGTGCTAAGGGATACTGATGATTTTCTGGAAAAATTGAATGGTGCTATGAATGATGTAGTCGATAAAGAAGATCTATTACTGACAACTCTAGATATAAACAGTCTTTTTACTAGTATTCCAAATGACATTGGTATTGAGACAGTGAGACAAGTACTTATCAGTAAGATCTCAGCCAGTGAAACCAGAACTATTTGTGATATGCTGGAACTAATATTGGAGAACAACTTTACTTATGGCAATAGCTGTTATTTACAATAATGGGGGGTTGTGATGGGCACCCCCTGTGCAAATAGTTATTCCAATTTAGTTCTAGTAGGTTGGGAACAACACTTTGTCCTTAGTAGGAATAATCTGTGGAAAAAACGCATCTTATTCTACGGTCGATTTGTAGACAATTTGTGTATCCTATGGAAACGAGATGGAGAACAATTTACAAGATTTCATACATACTTGGATCAAACTACTTCGTATCTTACATTCACTTCTGAATATTCTAGATCTAACATCAATTTTCTAGACGTCAGTATAAGTTTGAGTGATCAAGGTTTCCTGAATTTTGATTTATATAGAAAGAATACTTGGAGAAATCATTACTTACATAGAAGCAGCATGCATCCGAGACATGTAACCAAGAACATCATGAAGAATGAAACAAATAGGATTCACAAACGTTGCAATCGAGAAGAAAATAGAATTAAAGAAATAAACCTCTTGTGTAACAACTTGAAGGCCCGTGGCTGTAAGGAGAAAGACCTACAATCCAATGGAAACATAAGACAAAATTATGTTGAATCAAATGATACCTTTGTGAGACTATCTCTAACATATAGTTCAGATAATGCTCAGATTACTAAGATAATTAATCAATTTTGGCCAGTGCTTACACAAGATCCACATCTAAAAGCTATAGTTGGAGAGAGACCTAGATTCTGTTTCAAAAACAAGAAAAATATGAAAAGATTATTATGTACTAACATCCAGACACCAAATACAATAATAGGACGAAAAGGAACAATAAAATGTGGGAATTGTAATATCTGTTGTGTGATAGATGACAGCAACCAGTTTACACATCCAGTTACAGGGAGAGACTATATTTTCAACATCAAAGCAACATGTAAAACCTCGGATGTTGTATATTTAGCTACCTGTGAGGTTTGTACATCATTCTATATAGGAAAAACTAACCACTGCTTCAAAAGAAGGGTACAGAGACATCAATTAGATATTAAGAACAAGGAAATACATAATGCGTTGGCACAACATGTTGTTATTAATAAAAATCACAAGTTTCTATTTAAAGTCATTGATAGAGCTTTCTCTGGTCCATGCAAAGGGGACATTGGGATTTTGACAGAGCAGAAAAAAACAACATGGATTATTAACCCGAGGGCAGATCAACCCCCTGGTTTAAATAGCATAGTCCCCCTTAAACCTGTTTTAAAGAACAGAAGATTTAAAGTGTAGTTAATCCACTGTGCCATCTACAAATTTACAACTTTAAAGTCAACTGACAAAGACAATACTATGTGAGCATTATCTGACTGAGACCAAAGTCATTTTTTAGCTTTTGTCAAAGGACATTTCATTGCCCACTTATTGGCCAACACCATCTTCTTCATATCTTTATCAATAAAAGGAATACATCCTTATACTAAGGAATGAAGAGAATATAATGATGAAAGTTACTTTCATATTTAAGAACAGAAGTAGTGTATAACAACAAAACTATTGCGCCCATCTATATGACAAACCTGTAATTTGAATGTTGTCTGATGATAGTAACAACAAGTGAATTTTACCTGATTAAGGCCAAATTTATTCTGGCCATTGTTAAAGGATATTATACTGCTTGCTTATCGAGCAACATCATTTTCCTCATATTTTATATATTTTTTTATTGGAAAAAGGAATGAACTCTTACATTAATGATCAAATGAAAAATAAGATCATACAACTGATGGTTTAATGCATGTTGAAGTCACTTTCAGTGACAAAATCAAAGTCTTTGCTGTTAGTTGAAAGAACTAAAATATTTATGAAAAAGGGAAGTAATTTCCCTTATTTGCTTGAAAGAGATTGGAAAGTGAACAGTTAGCGTTGCTGTTCTACCCACACACTTTCCTGTTTTTGGCAAGACTTTGGTATTTTAGAGATAACATCCGAAGCAGGCATTGGCTGTATTTTTCGAAATGTGATATAATTTAGTTGAAGGATACTTATTGTAATTCCATAATTTTAAGTGGCATTATCTTGATTATGCAGGTAAAGATCCATCATACCTACATAGCATTGTAATGAATTTTATTTTTATTTTTTATTTTATTTTACATTTGTTGACCGGGCTAGTCTAGCTGGATATATTTCCATTTTCAGTAGAGGCCCGGGGAGAAAAGCTCCACATAAAAACATAAACAATGAGACATATTGTTAATAAACACATTATTAAAAATAAGAAAAAAACAAGTAGTGATATAAAATAAGACTAGGAGATAAAATTAACAAAAATTAAGGCACACCATCAAAGAGGTCATGACTAGAGTGAGGTCAGTTTCAAAGCTTCTAACTTAATTTAAACAGGCTATGCCATAAGGTTCCTACTATAATAAGAAAAAGGTACAAGTGGGTAGAGAAGAAGGAGAAAAGTGTATAGTAAAGAGAGAGGGAAGAGACAGTAGTCAAGAAATGAGAGAAGAAATGAAAAAAGAAAAACAAGAGGCTATGGGAGAGGTGAGAGAATTGGGTCAGAGCACAGAAGGAAGAAAGGTAATAGCTAGGTGAATAGAAAGTTATATTCACAAACTCCTTCGAAGATTTAATATTTGGAGTGTTTATGAATGCTTCTGTTTACTTATGGATACTACATCATTTAGAACAGCGCCACCTGCTATTGGTCTTGAGATTTAAAGGAAAATGGAAGAGTAATACTCACTTTGCTCACATTATCATCAATAACACAATATACATCCAATCGAAATGAAGGACTGGAACATCTAATTTACATACTCAATAAAGGCGGGAAACAGAAGCCTAGAGTTGATTACATGCAAATTAATCTTGAGATAACAAGATAGGATTGGATGTTGCCAAGTATTCATCAATGGTGATTGGTCAAACAGTATAAAATTTCATATATAAAAGGAAATGGAAGTCCCTAGTGTCTTATACGATCTGAGGAAGGCAACAGTCAAAAGCGCTTATCGGACATCTTCAAGGGACAGTTTTGAGCTTTTTTGTTTTTCATTTTATTTCAAGTCGAAGTTTTATTCATATTAAAGGACTACATTTTAATTTGAATATTTGTGGATTTCGTTGATTGGCTATCCTTGGGTGGATTTTCTGTCTTTTTTCTGCCAATATTGACTGTTTTTGTGACAGACCACCTTTAGCATTTGGGAGTTATTTATTCATTTGTAAGTTGTTTTTTTCTCCCAACGCTTATGGCTAACGATAACATGAATAGAGCAAGGTCTAACCATGCCAGCTTGGATTTTTTACATGGATCTAACCCTGAAGAGACTGGTAATTTTGTGAATCCACTATTGAATCTTCATTTTGATAATAATGAACCCATTATATTGGATGAAGCTGGTGAAGAATGCAATAATGCTGGTTTTGATACCATCTTTCAAGAAGTTGAATCTGTGGCATTTAAACTAAAAAGATTAATGTGGCAGAGATACCATTTGGAAGCATGCATACACTATCAATTCATCCCAAGGGGAATGCGAGTCAAATGCATGCCCAGCTATGGCAATCAACACCCAGGACGTTTGGCAAGCTGGCAAGCAATAAATATAGAAACCAGCTTTAAATATATAATATTACTATTGGATTTTTTTAAACCAGAGGAAGAGAAGATTGCTCAGATAATAAAGGATAAACAAAGTGAATTAGAGTTAATGACATTATCCAATCAACAAATTAAGAAGTTAAAGACATTAGAATTTAATCTTAATAAATATGAATCTAAGATTAAAGAACAGAAAATAAAAAAACTAAACAGAAATGTTAATGATTTTAAACAAGGAAAAATCTTTGAATGGCCCAAAGAAGGTACATCGAATGAACAGAGACCACAGTTGATAACCAACAAGAGAAAAAATTTGCCTATGGATAGTAGTTCTAGCTCTAACACCATGCCAGATGAAGAACAACAAAACACATTATTACCACAGGATAATCAAGAAGCTGCAATAAATAATGATAATAATAGTGATATTTCAGGAGTATCAGCTACAGGAACCATACCTGAGAGAAATGGTTCACATCTACCACCTAATACTACCTTACCAATTTTTTTGAAACAACATCAGTTCAGAGGACGGACGACTACCAAGTCAAGATCGAAAAAGGAAGAAACCATTCATGGAGAGGAATCATTGGTAGTTAACCTTTCCAAACATGGTATTACACTATCGGAACTCTTCAGTTTTACAAAAAGGTTTAACATTTATTCCTTTGTTTAGATCATCTTTAGATGAATTTGTCCTGGATATGAAATATTTCGGACGAAATGTCACCCTCAAGCACATTTTTGGAAATCAAACAACAGATAGGACTATACTGAGGAAACCAAGCACTTTTGTTCCAGTTGGACATCCAGCAGTAGATCTATTTGTAAGACTTTGCACTAATGAAGTTGAGAAATTGAGATCAGATCCAGATACTAGACATTATTGTAATGTCACTTCTGAGGAAAAAACAGCTATCTCAAATTTACAACATAACCATTTGATCTCACTTAGACCAGCTGATAAAGGAGGTGCAATAGTGATGCTGGACATGTCATGGTATGTGAACAAAATGCTGACAATGTTACAGGATTCCAAAACTTATATTAAAGTTTCTCATTTTGAAATAACTAAATCAATTAACAGGATCAATTCATATTTACAAGATATGGTATTACATAGACAAATAGAAATGGACTTATATGAGTTCTTAGTCATTCCTAAACCAACTATTCCAATCATCAATGGTCTGCCAAAAATACATAAAAATTTAACAGACCCTCCCCTACATCCAATTATCTCAGGACGGGGATGGGCTACTGAAAACTTATCCCTATACGTAGAGAAGGAATTGAAACAGATCTTAAGCCCCTTCACTTCTGTGCTAAGGGATACTGATGATTTTCTGGAAAACTTGAATGGTGCTATGAATGATGTAGTTGATAAAGCAGATCTATTACTGACAACTCTAGATATAAACAGTCTTTTTACTAGTATTCCAAATGACATTGGTATTGCGACAGTGAGACAAGTACTTATCAGTAAGATCTCAGCCAGTGAAACCAGAACTATTTGTGATATGCTGGAACTAATATTGGAGAACAACTACTTTACATATGGCAATAGCTGTTATTTACAAAAATGGGGGGTTGTGATGGGCACCCCCTGTGCAAATAGTTATTCCAATTTAGTTCTAGTAGGTTGGGAACAACACTTTGTCCTTAGTAGGAATAATCCGTGGAAAAAACACATCTTATTCTACGGTCGATTTGTAGACGATTTGTTTATCCTATGGAAAGGAGATGGAGAACAATTTATGAGATTTCATACATACTTGGATCAAACTACTTCGTATCTTACATTCACTTCTAAATATTCTAGATCTAACATCAATTTTCTAGATGTCAGTATTAGTTTGAGTGATCAAGGTTTCCTGAATTTTGATTTATATAGAAAGAATACTTGGATAAGTCATTACTTACATGGAAGCAGCATGCATCCGAGACATGTAACCAAGAACATCATGAAGAATGAAACAAATAGGATTCACAAATGTTGCAATCGAGAAGAAAATAGAATTAAAGAAATAAACCTCTTGCGTAACAACTTGAAGGCCCATGGCTCTAAGGAGAAAGACCTACAATCCAATGGAAACATAAGACAAAATTATGTTGAATCAAATGATACCTTTGTGAGACTATCTCTAACATATAGTTCAGATAAATGCTCAGATTACTAAGATAATTAATCAATTTTGGCCAGTGCTTACACAAGATCCACATCTAAAAGCTATAGTTGGAGAGAGACCTAGATTCTGTTTCAAAAACAAGAAGAATATGAAAAGATTATTATGTACTAACATCCAGACACCAAATACAATAATAGGACGGAAAGGAACAATAAAATGTGGGAATTGTAATATCTGTTGTGTGATAGATGACAGCAACCACTTTACACATCCAGTTACAGGGAGAGACTATATTTTCAACATCAACGCAACATGTAAAACCTCGGATGTTGTATATTTAGTTACCTGTGAGGTTTGTACATCATTCTATATAGGAAAAACTAACCAATGCTTCAAAAGAAGGGTACAGAGACATCAATTAGATATTAAGAACAAGGAAATACATAATGCGTTGGCACAACATGTTGTTATTAATAAAAATCACAAGTTTCTATTTAAAGTCATTGATAGAGCTTTCTCTGGTCCACACAAAGGGGACATTGAGACTTTGACAGAGCTGAAAAAAACAAAATGGATTATTAACCTGAGGGCAGATCAACCCCCTGGTTTAAATAGCATAGTCCCCCTTAAACCTGTTTTAAAGAACAGAAGATGTAAAGTGTAGTTAATCCACTGTGCCATCTATAAATTTACAACTTTAAAGTCAACTGACAAAGACAATACTATGTGAGCATTATCTGACTGAGACCAAAGTCACTTTTCAGCTTTTGTCAAAGGACATTTCATTGCCCGCTTATTGGCCAACACAATCTTCTTCATATCTTTATCAATAAAAGGAATACATCCTTATATTAAGGAATGAAGAGAATATAATGATGAAAGTTACTTTCATATTTAAGAACAGAAGAAGTATATAACAACAAAACTATTGCGCCCATCTGTATGACAGACCTGTAATTTGAATGTTGTCTGATGATAGTAACAACAAGTGAATTTTACCTGATTAAGGCCAAATTTATTCTGGCCATTGTTAAAGGATATTATATTGCTTGCTTATCGAGCAACATAATTTTCCTCATATTTTATATATTTTTTTATTGGAAAAAGGAATGAACTCTTACATTAATGATTAAATGAAAAATAAGATCATGCAACCAATGGTTTAATACATGTTGACGTCACTTTCAGTGACAAAATCAAAGTCTTTGCTGTTAGTTGAAAGAACTAAAATATTTATGAAAAAAGGGAAGTAATTTCCATTATTTGCTTGAAAGAGATTGGAAAGTGAACAGTTAGCATTGCTGTTCTATCCACACGCTTTCCTGTTTTTGGCAAGACTTTGGTATTTTAGAGATAACACCCGAAGCAGGCATTGGCTGTATTTTTCGAAATGTGATATAATTTAGTTGAAGGATAGTTATTGTAATTCCATAATTTTAAGTGGCATTATCTTGATTATGCAGGTAAAGATCCATCATACCTACATAGCATTGTAATAAATAGAAAGTTATATTCACAAACTCCTTCGAAGATTTAATATTTGGAGTGTTTGTGAATGCTTCTATTTACTTATGGATACTACATCATTTAGAACAGTGCCACCTCTTATTGGTCTTGAGAATTAAAGGAAAATGGAGGAGTAATACTCACTTTGTTCACATCATCAATAACACAATATACATCCAATCAAAATGAAGGACTGGAACATCTAATTTACATACTCAATAAAGGCGGGAAACAGAAGCATAGAGTTGATTACATGCAAATTAATCTTGAGATAACAAGATAGGATTGGATGTTGCCAAGTATTCATCAATGGTGATTGGTCAAACAGTATAGAATTTCATATATAAAAGGAAATGGAAGTCCCTAGTGTCTTATACGATCTGAGGAAGACAACAGTCGAAATCGCTTATCGGATATCTTCAAGGGACAGTTTTGAGCTTTTTTATTTTTCATTTTATTTCAAGTCGAAGTTTTATTCGTATTAAAGGACTACATTTTAATTGGAACATTTCTGGATTTCATTGATTGGCCATCCTTGGGTGGATTTTCTGTCTTTGTTCTGCCAATATTGACTGTTTTTATGGCAGACTACCTTTAGCGTTTGGGAGTTATTTATTCATATGCTAAAGAACATGGTATAGCCTATGTTCCCACTTAGACTTATCCTTTGTTTGTCTCTTATCTCTCTTCCCCGCCTAGGTGTGAAAAAGCAATGTGCATGCTTTCAGTAAACACTAATTTTTAGCCCTAAGATAAAGTGAACTGGCTATATATACATAAACTAAATTGTGCGCTTTTGTATTAAATACATTGAAGTATTAAGGATGTTGGGGAGGCAAATGCTGGTATAATTTATTCACTTCCGTTAGTTTCAAACTTTATTTTTCACTGACCTGATAGCCACTGTACATTAAAATGTTAATTACATTGTACCTCTACATTTTTTAAAGCACAGAGTGCACAGAGCTCTCCAGATTAATTGCTTGTACCTGTAGAAGGCTTGCAGCCAAGTAAAAACAGTCAGCAGTAAGAAAAAAAAATAGTAACTTTGCAAATGAATGAAAGAATCTGTGCAAATTTCACTCAGAACTCACTGTTCATATTTCCCATGTTCATCTGCCTGCACCTACTAGCTTACTGTATTCTACTGAGAGCATTTGCTAGTGTAAAATATCTAATGACTTTGCAAATGGAATACCATTTTCCTTTTTTTTTCATTACTGTCTTATTTTTTAAGCCTATTTCCTTTAAAAAACACTTGTCGATAGCTAAAATCAAGTACTTTAATCTAGACACCAACCCCTGTAAAAAGAGGAAATTATCTTAACTCTATGTATATAATGATCAATACAGTTTTGTACCCTACTCCACCCATCAACCCAAGATCACAACATTATATTAACTAAAAAACATTATATTAACCAAAAGAACTAAAAAACAAACACAAACTTGGAACAAAATCACCAGTTTCAAATGTGAAACACCTTTCCAACGTCAAAAAAACACGTTTAAGTTTTTGAACACAGGTTTATTTAGCGATTTCATCAGTTTATAACATAGACTTCATCAGAATACTTAATCTCAAAAATCCACGCATTTAAATACTCTTCATTACAACATGTGATGAAATTCAACCAGTGGAATCCAGCTGATCCTGACATCAATAAATATTTAAAAACCTACATAAAAATACTAACATCAACCCCTCTATAACATTAAAAACACATCTAATCACATAGTATAAAGAATAAAGTTACTTGATAGGCATATACTAAAAAATTGTTACAATCTTTTTACACCAAAAAAAAATATATATATACATCAAACATTAGTCAAACTTTATATGAACACAATTTAAATAACTAGTAAAGCTAATGCCATCATTAAGGCCTGGTTTACATAAAGCATTTAATCTAACTTGCCAACATAACTCTCTAAAATCTAAAACATCCTCCCATGGACCACCTCTAGGGTTTTGAGATACTTTATCAATGACTGTAAATTTAAAACCATGTGATGGGAAGTTCACAATATGCCTATATAAGGCACTATTCATAATTTTATTTTTAATATCTCTAGCATGCTTATACATGCGTTCCTTTAACTTCCTCTTAGTTTTACCTATATAGAAGCATGCACATGCTTCACACAGTGCAACATAAACTACCGCTAATGTATCACATGTATATTTGCCCCTTATTTTTATAAGGGTATTATTGATGACAACTTGATCAATCTGTTTAACCAGTGGGCATTGTGGACAAAAAACACACTTTTTCATCTGCATGAAACATGTATATGTACTATTTTCATGTTTACCATCCAGCAACTGCTTAATGGTAGGACCCCTTCAAAACACAATATTAGGTTTACTGCCCAATTTTTCAATTATTCATTCAAAACCCTGAAAACTATGCCAGTTTATATTCAATATATTGGCTATATACTGATAATCCGTACTACATTTAGTCACAAAGGAACATTTAAAATCCTTCTTACCTTCTGCCTTTGTAGTTAGTTGCTGGCCCACTGATGTGGATGTGCTATTACAATAACTCAATAATGGAACAATTATACCTCTCTCTCTTTTAATTCTCACTTCATTGAAAATACTCTATAAATTCTAATGGATATTCCCGAGAAAGAAACATATCACTAGATTGCAAATATAGTAATGCTAATGTGGGAAAGAAAATATTTGTTGAATTCTGCTTTTATTGATAAATGGATTATTTATTTACATTATAGTGATGATTTATTTTTTTTAATGGAAAGAGATGAGACTGAAATTAAGGAATTTATTGATTATATTAATAGCACAACATAATTTTTAAAATTTACTTAGATCTGTAACAATAATAGTATTAACTATTTAGATTTGACAATAAGAAAAGAAAGTACACAATTTGTAAGTGACTTATATAGAAAAACAACATATAGTAATGGTTTGCTGCACTTTGACAGCAGTCACCCTTTGCATGTTAAGAAAGGTCAGCTTGTAAGATTGGCTTGCATGGTTACTAAAGATCAGCAATTTTTAAGTCAGTGTCATAAGTTGTGTGATTTTTTTCTTTCTCGGGAATATTCATTAGAATTTATAGAGAGTATTTTCAATGAAGTGAGAGTTAAAAGAGAGAGGTATAATAGTTTTGTTATTGAGTTATGGTAATAGCATATCCACATCAGTGGGCCAGCAACTAACTAAAAAGGCAGAAGGTAGGAAGGATTTTAAATGTTCCTTTGCGACTAAATTTAGTACTGATTATCAGTATATAGCCAATATATTGAATAAAAACTTGTATATTTTTCAGGGTTTGAAGGAATAATTGAAAAATTGGGCAGTAGACTTAATATTGTGTTTAGAAAGGGTCCTACCATTAAGCAGTTGCTGGATGGTAAACATGAAAATAGTACATATAAATGTTTCATGGGGATGAAAAAGTGTGTTTTTTGTCCACAATGCCCACTGGTTAAACAGATTGATCAAGTTGTCATCAATAATACCCTTATAAAAATAAGGGGCAAATATACATGTGATACATTAGGGGTAGTTTATGTTGCACTGTGTGAAGCATGTGCATGCTTCTATATAGGTAAAACTAAGAGGATGTTAAAGGAACGCATGTATGAGCATGCTAGAGATATTAAAAATAAAAGTATGAATAGTGCCTTATATAGGCATATTGTGAACTTCCCATCACATGGTTTTAAATTTTCCAGTCATTGATAAAGTATCTCAAGACCCAGGCCTTAATGATGGCATTAGCTTTACTAGTTAATTGTGTTAATATAAAGTTTGACTAATGTTTGATGTGTATATATATATTTTTTTTTGGTGTAAAAAGATTGTAACAATTTTTTAGTATATGCCTATGTGATTAGTTGTGTTTTTAATGTTATAGAGGGGTTGATGTTAGTAGTTGTTATGTAGGTTTTTAAATATTTATTGATGTCAGGATCAGCTGGGTTCCATTGGTTGAATTTCATCACATGTTGTAATGAATTACAGTATTTAAATGAGTGGATTTTTGAGATGAAGTATTCTGATGAAGTCTGTTATAAACTGACAAAAGCGCTAAATAAATCTGTGTTCACAAACTTAAAAGTGTTCTTTTGACGTTGGAAAGGTGTTTCACGTTTGAAACTGGTGATTTTGTTCCAAACATTATATTAACTCCATCTTGCTTTCTTCTAGTCTTTTTCTATCTTCTTACATTGTAAAGTCTCTATATATTACAACTAAGAAAAAGGTGCTTGCTTGTCTTAATATATTCAACATATACAGCAGTGACTGGTATTACTCCCCATCTCACTTGTAAAATACCCAATTATACGCTATAGAAACTGCTTTACAATGTAATAAAAAAGAAACTAGTGGTATTAAAAGTTTGTTGATGAGCGCAGTCACAATAATTTCCAAAAATCATGAAACCCAGGTAGTGTTCCAAAGCAACAAGCCTTTATTCGTTACAGACAAATGATCCTCAGTAACAAAACATCTGAAATATTGTAACAATATTAAACATATCAACTTTTATACACTTAAAAGTAGGTGTGGAAAACATATGTATTGTTTAATTTTAAACTAGTCTATTCAAGGCAAACAGTATAAACAGGGATGTAAAACTGCATTTTAGAACAAGTACCCATTCCCACACACTACTACTGATTGGATCAAACTAAATCCTAGTTAAGGAAAACACTATCTATCTATCTTAAATCTACTTCTTCTAAAAGGCACTTTTATGGCCCTGTATCTACTGTTTGCCTTGAATAGGCTGGTTTAAAATGAAACAATATGTCAGGATTCAAAGATGGCCGCCATTCTATAAGCACTGCAGTACTTCAGCTCTCCAAAGACCAGAGACAAAAATCAACCCTGCGGATGTACATTTGGAGTTAATCAACTAAATGACAGCTATTAATAAACTACTAGAAGTCAGCGATCTTATCAAGGAAAAAAATCTGAAAAAAAATACTTGGTGACAACAGGATTGGAACTGATTGCTTGGTTGATTCTGAACAGAGCACCAAACAAAAGACTAAACTACCTCATTACCGAAACCTTTACTTGGTAATTATCTCTATCTGCAGCATTTCAAAATGTCAAAAGAAGATAAAAATATGGAAATTACAACTACTAAAACTAAACTGTCAGCATTACAGTCTCCAGAGAAGGAATCCATATTTAAGAGACAGAAAACATTTAAACAGCAAGAGACTGCAAAAACAGGGGCATCAGCGAAATCTGATCAACAGGTTACGATGGAAGAAATTAAGTCTGCATTATTACCTATACAAGATGCCTTAAAAGACCTAACATCCCAAACACAAACATTTAGTGAGACGTCATCGGATTCTAACAAGAATGGAGAAAGCAGAAACCAGAATAGCAGCAAATTAAGACAATATAACATTGCTCACTAAAAGATCTGAATCACATGAGGCTGATATTCAAATGATGCAAAACAAAATTCTGGACCTGGAAGCAAGATCAAGACGCAACAACATAATCATCAGAGGGATCCCAGAATCAATCCAGTATAATGATCTGACCACTTCTATCATACAAATATTTGAAACATTACTTAAGGACTCTGTGGTTGTTCAGCAAATTGTCATCGAAAGAGCACATAGAGCTTACAGGGATTCCCAAGCTTCAAATACACCAAGACCTGTGTATGTCAAAATATTAAACTTCCAGGATGTGAATAAAATACTTCTAACCATAAAAAAATCTGGTGGATCTATAATGTGGCAAAGTTATAAAGTTTCTATAACACAGGATTTACCAACACAAATAAGGCAGTCTAGACAAATGCTGGCTCCATACTGTAAGTTTCTAATTGACAAAAACAATAGATTTCAAATGAAATATCCTAACAGTTTAATTTTTACTCTAGATGGCATTAAATACACTGTAAATACAAAAAAAGAAGCCAGACCTACCTTTTTGAAGCTTTTTAAGGCTTTGCCACCATCTGAAAATTGAACAGTCCATCCTGGCTTCTTCCTGCATTAGAGTGAATGGGAGACTTCATCTACGAGGATCCGAGGCTTCAAAATCCTTTGTGTGTTCTTCTTTCTTCAGCAGGCCTGGTAATTCTCCGTTTTATCTTTTAATCTCGTCTTCCTAGCTGAAATACAAAGATTCCACGAAGTTTTATGGCTCCAACGAGCGCTCCTGACCCACGAGGCAACAGGAAACGAGGTAAAGGAAGCAGGGGGACTGTTTTGAGCGTGGTGCAGCTGAGAGGTCCGTTTGCGAATTGGTTCCCCCATCGCGAGCGCGAAAATTCGAAAAATGAACTGCCTGGACTGCTGCAACTGCTGGGAAGAAAGAAGAGCTGCTGTAAATCGAAAACGAAGCTTTTTGGGACTTATTTGATGCTAAAATGACTGTAAGACGATCAATGAGGTTAAGTGTGTCAGGTAAAGAAAAAAATGTATGGTTTGGCTGTTGCTGTATCAGATTCTATGGCTTAGTGGTAAATCCAGGTAATGCAGTCTATTTTTTGTTATTTTTTTTTTCCTTTTCATGCTTGTCTTTTAATTTACTGTGTTTTGTCTAGTGAATAAATAAGTATCTTTTAATTTTGATCAGTTTAGAAAAAAAAAAAAATGGCATAATCAGCAAACAGTAGTAGTAAATGTGTATTATAGGTGATGTTTAACTGTAATGATCCATAAAAATTAAAATGCAATATTGTAGGATTGTTTTGAAGATAAATAGCTGACCTAAATAATGGCTTGTTTTAAACAAATGTATAACAACTGTGTGCTTATTAGGTGAACTGTTAGTTAAAAGGTTTTAGAACAAGTAATTATAATGCTAATATATTATTGCTGAATTTAAAGTTTGATAAAAGTGAATTATTTGACATGTCAGGTACAATTAGTTTACATGAATATTGGGGAAATGTACAGAGCTGTAGTTACTTGAGTGCGGTATTTAGTAGGGAATGTCTGGGTTAGGCTTTGTAGACGTAGATATAGTTGGTGTAGGTTTTTTGCATGCTATTTTATTGTTAGTTAATAGAATTAGTAGATTGGCTATTTGGGGAATTTTATCCAATGTGAAAAACCTATGTTCATCCTGGTCCGGAGGAATAGTGGATAGGCACTGGGTAGGGATGGGATGGCAGTTTTGCTTCCAAAAATTCACGAAATACCAACACTTGTCAATTTAAGGTGGAAAACAAAAAATAGATACCATTATTCATCAATTCATAGTTTAGAATGTGGATAATAGATTCCTGGAACATTAAAGGACTCCAGAACATGAAAAAAAGAAAGCTGTTTCTGCATCTGTTTTTTAAATCAACAGCAGGTTTTATTCTATTACAAGAAACACATTTGACTAATGACCAGTGGGAAACAATGAAGGACAAGAAATGGATTAGGAAGGTTGTAACGGCGGAAGGGACTACGAATAGTGCTGGGGTGGCAATTATAATCAAGAATCATTTTCAAGGAGAAATTTTGGAGGACAAAATAGACAAAGAAGGCAGATGGTGTTTGGTGGTTCTCAAATCTGAAAGTTTGGATAAGCCGATAGTACTTATATGTGTTTATGCCCTCAATGTGAACCAACATTATTATATAGCTTCAATTTACTCTATTCTACAGTCATATAACAACTGTTACATAGTGATGGGGGGGGGATTAGAATGCATACCAAGATTCTAAAATTGATAAGTTGGGAGCTTCTACAGCTTTTAATAAGCAGGCAATGGTAGCGTTGAAAGAACTGAGAACGGATATCAAACTGTATGACCCTTTTAAACACAAACACATACAAGCAAAGGCAGAAAACTTTACTTTCTATTCCAGCTGCCATAAAATGTGGTCGAGAATTGATTTTTTTTTAATTCCAGAAGTGTTCATTTCACTTGACCCTAGGGTTTCTAATCAAGCTAGACAGCTCTCAGACCATTCTAAGATAACTTTAAATTTAAAGACTGATATTTTGAAAACTAAAAACCATTGTGGATATAATTGGTCCTTAAACCCATACCTATTAACCAAAGAAGATATAGTACAGGAAGTTAAGGAGATACTTAAACAATTAGTATACAATATTCCCCGTAATGAACATCCATTAGATATAGAATGGGCCACAACTAAAACTTTGTTAAGAGGATTATTTATTCAGAAAGCCACTTATTATAAAAAACTGCAAAATAAAGAACAACTGGATTTGGAAACCAAAATACAATTATTGGACCAGAAGCTGATGAGGAACTACACTGAACAAACAGAAAATGAGTTAAGATGTCAGAAAGAGCTGTTTCTTATGCACAGCAGAAAATTGACACTGTATGAACAAAGAAGTTTAGTTAAATATGCAAATCACATTCAAACTCCCTCGAAAGCATTAGCCTGTATTATTAATCAGATGAAATCGACACGATTAATTACTGAAATAAATCATAACAATACGTTATATACTGATAAGTCAGATATCATGAAGATTTTTGAATCAATTTTTAATCAGATATATGGTGAGCAACAAACTCATGTGCATGATAAAGAGAGAAAAGAGTTCTTACAGAAAATTAATTTTCCCAATATTGACAAGGATTCTCATGGAGAATTGACTGCATTGATTACAGTTGAGGAAGTTTTAGAGGCAATTAAGAAATGAAAGCCACATAAAGCCCCAGGATCAGATGGTATGACCTCTGAATTTTATAAATCTTTTAGTGGGATTCTGAGCACCGTACTTTCACAGACCTTTAATTATATCATTTCGAATGGCAGCAATGATCTTCATTTTAATGCTTCAAGAACAATTCTGATATTGAAAGAGAATAGTGATCCCAAAAATCCAGACAATTACAGGCCCATATCACTGTTGAATATTGATATGAAAATCATGACATCTATTCTAGCTAGTAGATTAAAAAAAATAATAAACTTGATAATATCAGAAGAACAGGCGGGGTTTATAGATGGGATACAGACTACAGACAATACATTAACTCTTCATACATTAATATCTTATGCGAAGTATAAAAATATGAACATATATGCTTTAATAACTGATGCTCAGAAAACATTCGATAGAGTTAATTTGGCATATTTATTTGAAATATTATCATATTTCAATATACCTCAGGTCTTTATTTCTACGTTAAGAAATTTATACAAGAATGCATACACTAGTTTATCTATAAGTCATGAATGCTCCAAAAGGATTCAAATTAAAAATGGAACTCGACAGGGATGCCCATTGTCTCCCATACTGTTTAATCTGTATTTGGAACCTTTATTTCTTCATATGAAACAAAATGTTTTTTATAACTTTCCTGTACTTCTTGGGATAAAGGTTAGGATGGCTGCTTTTGCAGATGATCTAAATATATACAGTACCACACCGGTGTCGGATACGGAAAAAATACTAACAGCAATACAAACCTTTGAGAAAATTGCTAATTACAAACTAAATTTTAATAAAAACAAAATATTCCTTCTAAAGACACCTACACCTTTTTCAATGCTACCATTGATAGGACGAGTAAGGACAGAAGAAAGAATAAAATATTTGGGGATTGACTTCTCAACTGAAAATAGAGAATTTTTTATCAACAATATTAAGGCAACTGGAGACCGAATAACAATGGATTTGAAAAGATGGAGTAAGTTGAAGCTACCGATGATGGCAAGAGCAGCGATAATAAAAATGAACGTTCTCCCCAGAATGCTTTATATTTTTAGAGCAGCACAACTTAAAATCACAAAATCTTTTTTTAAGCAGTTTCAGATAGGATTGGGGAAATTTCTGTGGGAACCCAGAAAAACGAGAATATCCTATGAGAAACTGATGGCTCCTAAAACCAGGGGTTGGATTTACCGGATTTTGAGATGTATTATACAGTGATTCAGGCCAATAGGATTTTAAGGGTGTCTGTCTTGGACAATGAAAATAGAAAATGGATACCCAAATGGGTACTGCTAAATTATAAACATATAAAAGGAAAGGGAATTAATGTTAAAGCTGTACCATTTTTAAATATAAGAACATTGAGTAAATATGAGTTAATGGAGCACATCAAGATATGGGCAATGGCGACTCAAACTCTGTTTGCCTCCTTGAACCTATTAAAATATATGATGATGTTTCAACCGTTTCATGGGAATCCCAATATGACTATTGGTAATCAACTGATAGACTTAAAGAAATTTCCATTTATTAAGGATTTAACTGTAAGTGATTTATACCCCTTCTTAGGAGTAGCGGTACAAGATATCTTAAAAGAGATGAATCTTCCCATTTCTTATTTAATTATAATGAGGCAGATAAAAGATCTGGCCATAAATTATTTTAACAGTTCTGAAATTAAAAAAGAGGAACTAGTTATTTCGCGTCATCTGTGGGAAGCATTGCAACAAGACAGAAAATACATATCCTCAGCGTATAAAATGGTAAAAGAGAGAAAATATAATAATCATATTTTGTTATCGAAATACTGGAGAGAGAAATTGCCATCCCTAGACGATAGTAAAATAGTAGAGGCGTTTAACTTAACATTAAAATCCGTATCACTTCAAAAACTGGTCTTTACTCAATTGATGATATTTAACAATGCGTATTATACCCATCTAACACTTCATAAATTTGATTCAAAAAAGTCACCTAAATGTCCACAGTGTGTAGATCAGACAGCAGACCTGTTACACATGTTCTGGAGTTGCAAGTGCATTTATAAATTATGGAACTCATTAAAGTTGCAGCTACAAAAAATGGGTTACCAAAACTCAACACTCACCTGGGAATTTTTGATTTTACATATTCCACCGGAGAATTTGGACAAAACAAAAAAGATTGTTATTATGAATATTAGTTTACTAATGAAATTATATATAGCCACAAATTGGTTGAACCCAGCACAGACATCGTGGCAAAATTTCAGGCTGTTAGCGATTAAGCATATATTAGCGCACAAATTGTTAATTAGAAATAATAAGAAAAGTATAAACAGTATAAAAATTTGGGAACAAATCTTTAATATTATTTTGGCTTAGTGGTTCCTATCCACTTTCCTTTAGGACATTCTGTATGTGTACTAACACATTCTTGGATTAGATAGAAAATGTAGAAATAATACAAATTATTGGCTTGAGTTGGTTCATAATTGTCTATAGTAGATGCTTTTATGTTTATTTATTTTTCATTTTCCTGTACTTGATTAATATGATATTTATTCTTAATGTATAATGTGGAAATTCAAAATGGAACTAAAACATTGGAAGCAGTATTGTACATAATGTAAATAGTGTGTGAAATGTATAATGGTTTTGAAAAACAATAAAAACGATTATTGAAAAAAAATAAAATGAAACAATATGTACATTTTCCACACCTACGTTTAATTATATAAAAGTTGATATGTTTAACTTTGTTAAAATATTTCTGATTTTTTGTTCCTGAGGATCGCTTGTCTGTGACGAGTAAAGGCTTGTTGCTTTGGAACACTACCTGGGTTTCATGATTTTTGAAAATTAATGTGACTGAGCTCATCAATGAAGTTTTTAAGACCACTAGTTTATTTGTTTTTTTTATTTTTTTCCTCAACACTCGTGATGGTGAGGTTGGAACTAGACAGATTCCTGTGCTTGTTCATTTTTTATGCTTTACAATATGACACAACTTACTTGATGAAAGTTGTATAAAATGTTAATAACAGCAAAAACTGTTTTACTTAGTTACTTCTGCATTCCCTTGATTGTCTTTCTAAATGTTAATGACATTAACTGCGGTATATGCTTTACAGTTCACCCACCAGTTTTTCACAGTCAACAAAATTCCAGTCTTTCTCAGCTACTTTTTCATGCAAATCCACAGTTCACATGGGTACTCCTATATCCAGTAGGATTGATGCTTGTATAGTCTCCCATTTATTAATTAATTTCGGTGTTGCTGGTCATCTTCCTAATTATATAAACAGCTGAAGGCTGCGTCTCAACCACTAATAATTGTTGGCAAAATTTTAAAATAAACAAAGATTTATTTAAATGAAGTGCTTTTCGTCCCACAGACAAAGCGGTCTGCAAGTTGTTGTTTTTATCTGAAGTCCCACAGTTCTGTGGGACGAAAAGCGCTTCATTTAAATAAATCTTTCTGTTTATTTTAAATTTGTGCCAACGATTATTAGTGGTTGAGACGCAGCCTTCAGCTGTTTATGTGATTCCCAGTTTGTATTTGTTTTTAGTGGTTTTTAATCTTCCTAATTATCTCCACCTCCCAATTCCAGTGTACTTCTAATTGTACTACTCAGCTCTTGTGCTGTTTTTGCTCTCTCGCAAGCATTTTTCTTTGGAGCAATGGAAAAAGTTTTACTGACAGTCTCTCTATGAGCTTTACTGTTTTCATAGCATGATAATCAAAGTACCCCTTCTACTTGCTGATTCACACTTTTTTTGATTTCCATAGCCTGTTCTGCAACAAAAAATTGTCTTCAATATCTCTGATCTTCCAGGGAAAAATATTCTAAAGATAGCTGGGTACAGCAGCTTGAATCTTTCTGCCTGGTGTACAGTGAATAATCATTTTCCATAAACATTTTGCTGTCTTCAGTTTTAATAATGTCTGCCACAGTCAGGAGCAAGTCTTTCTGCTGGCATGATTCCATTTTTACTCTTATATGTCTTGGCTGTTTTTTCATGGCCAAATTTAAAACATACACATGATGTTTCCTCTCAGTTAACAAATCCAGCTGTAGAGCATAAGTCCAGTTGTTTATTTATATTTTCATAACATTAATGCAATCCGTTCCTTCCATTTTCTCAAGTAAAGCAGACCATCTCAAGATCTGATGTAATTTTCATTAATTTCTTAACTGTTGGGTTCGAATCAGATCCTCAGATTGGACTTGGACGCTTCTTCCAGCTCATGGAACACTTAAACTCTCAAGCTCTTCCCTTATCCATAATGCCCTAGTCACTTAACATAGCTCAGATTTCATTTGTCACCTTAGCGTACTGACGTGGACACTGCATACTCTCGAACATTAGCAATTATTGTTGTGAGTTAAAACTTTATTATCTTTAAAGCCTTTATAACTTTCTAATTTTTATAAATTTATAACCTTTGCAATGCTATCTTTCCTTTAACTTTTATTTTCTTACTTGTGTATCTCACGGTTACCATTGCTGGTATCTTTCCTTTATTGTACTTAAAGTAGAGTGGATGCAAAAAATGTACACACCCCTGTTAAAATGCTATTTTTTTTGTGATATAAAAAAATGAGAGCACAATAAATCATTTCCAAACTTTTCCCACCTTTAATGTGACCTATAACCAGTACAATTCAATTGAAAAAAAATCTGTTAAGGGGAAAGGGAAAACAATATAAAAAATAAAAAATGTACAATAAGCTGGTTGCGTCAGTGTGCATACCCTTAAACTAATACTTGGTTGAAGCACCTTTTGATTTAATTACAGCATTCAGTCTTCTTGGGTACACACCTGCCATGAATTAAAGAGACTCTGATTAACCCCATGTAATGTTCAGCTGCCTTAGTATGATATTCATGACATTTACTCAGTTACCTGCTACAACAAAAGCCATGGTTTACAGAGAGCTTAAAAAGCATCGCAGGGATCTCATTGTTGAAAGGCATGTCACGAGAAGGGTACAAAAAAATGTCCACAGCATTGGATGTACCATGGAACACAGTGAAGACAGTCATCAAAAAGAGGAGAAAATATGGGACAACAATGAGGTTGTAAAGAACTGGATGTCCCCCCAAAACTGATGAAAAGACGAGACGAAAACTGGTCAGGGAGGCTGCTAAGAGACCTACAGCATCACCGAAGGAGCTGCAGGAATTTCTGGCAAGTACTGGTTGTTTACTACATGTGACAGTAATCTCAAGAATTCTCTATATTTCTGGACTATGGGGTAGGATTGCAAGATGGAAGCCTTTTCTTGGAAAGAAAAACATCCAGGCCAGCTAAAATTTGCAAAACAATACATCAAGTCTCCCAAAAACATGTGTGAAAATATGTTATGGTCTGATGAGACCAAGGTTGAACTTTTTGGCCACAATTCCAAAAGGCACGTTTGGCGCAAAAACAACACTTCGCATTATCAAAAGAATACCATCCCCATGGTGAAGTATGGTGGTAGCAGCAACATGCTTTGGGGTGGCTTTTCTTTAGCTGGAACTGTGGCTTTAGTCAAGGTGGATGGAATTATGAACCGTTCCAAATACCAGTCACTTTTGGCCCAAAACCTTCAGGCATCTGCTAGAAAGCTCAACATGAAGAGGAATTTCACCTTTCAGCATGACAATAACCTCACGCATACATCCAAATCAACAAAAGAATAGCTTCACCAGAAGAAAAAATTCACCTTTCAGCATGACAATGACCTCAAGCATACATCCAAATCAACAAACAAATGGCTTCACCAGAAGGAAAATTAAAGTTTTGGAATGACCCAGCCAGAGCCCAGACCTAAATCCAGTAGAAAATCTGTGGGGTGACCTGAAGAGGGCTGTGCACAAGAGATGCCCTTGCAATCTGACAAATTTGGAGTGCTTTTGCAAGGAAGAGTAGGCAAATATTGCCAAGTCAAGATGTGCCATGCTGATAGACTCCTAACCAAAAAGACTGAATGCTGTAATTAAATCAAAAGGTGCTTCAACAAAGTCTTAGTTTAAGGGTATGCACACTTATGCAACCTGCTTATTGTAGGTTTTTTATTATTATTATTTTTTTATATATATTCCCCTAACAGATTTGTTTTTCAATTGAATTGTACAAGTTGTAAGTCACATTAAAGGTGGGAAAAGTTTTGAAATTATTTATTGTGGTCTCATTTTTTTATATCACAAAAACCTGACATTTTAACAGGGGTGTGTATACTTTTTATATCCACTGTACCTCTTCATTGCCATAGTTGATATTTTCCTTTCCCATTCTTAATTAACACAAAAAAAACTTCTTTACTATTAATCTTCTGCTGTTTCTTTGCTGGTTGAAACAATATCACAGAAACCTTTTCGCTTCAAGAAGTGTGTTGCCTGTGGCAAAAGATACTGTTATCTGACGCACATTCAAAGTTGTTTAGGCCCAGCACACCTTGACTCTAATTGTGAAATCTGTAAGGCCTGTAATCCAAATGCCTTAACTGATAGAAAAAAATAAGTTAATTTTGACACGTTTGCTCCCCTCTAAGTCTGTTTCAACATCATCTGGGGCTCAAACCCCCCAAAAAACTGACAGGAAGGGAGAATCCCTCCATAAAAAATCTAAGAAATGTTCCCCAGATCTGACCTCCTCTTTGGTTTTGGTCTCCGAACCTCCTTGTAATGTACCAAAAGTGTCAGATACGACCTCTTCGGATCTGAAACCTTTACCAGAAAAATCACCTCGAATCTGATCTTTACAACTGGTCCCATATCCTGTTTCTTCTTGGCTCCCTTCTCCCTTTTTGGAATGGTCACTGAGAAATCACCACTCCTGACTATCTTCAACAGCATCCTCTGTAAGATCCTCCAAGAGTCTAACCGATGCTGATGTGGACAGGATAATGAGAAAATTTCCTTTGATGCAGATTCAGTTGGGAGCTCTTCCAGCTCCTACCCCTTCGAGTCCAGAGTTCCTCATCAATACTACTCCCCTTTACTGGCTCCTTCTCTGATTCAACCACTGTTTTCAGAGCCATTGAATCTGAAGATTCTGGAGTTGTCCACATCGAATCTGAAGATACTAATATCTTTGACTCTGGTGGCATCTCTGGACCAGCACCAAGTACTTTGGAGCCGTAATGTTGGTGCCAGATCCAGGGTGTTAGAGTCATCTTTGAAGTTGTCCGAGCCATCTCTGCCCTTCAGAGCTCTGGCACTAGATAGCTTGGCTCTGACTGCCTCCTCGAGTAGTCTGCCTTCGGGTTGGAGGGAGCCTATGGTCTGTAAGCATATCTTCTCAAAGCCATCTGTCTTTCTGTCTGAGGCATTCTACATTCAAGGCAGTAGAGAGAGCTTACTCTACTCTTAGAATTTGGATTTATCTCCCCTGTTCAGCTCCAACCAACCACCTCCATTCGTCTTTGCATCTGGAGCCTCAACCAACTGTGCCACTGGAACAGCCAGCCCAAATTATTTACCAGGATATCTAGCAGAGTATTCTAATTTCTTCTGATACTTCTCCGGAGCATCCCACTGAAGAAGTTCCCAGGAAAAAAGTGCAAAAGGAGGCACTTGGACTTTCCACAAGAGTCTGTCACAGAAAATAGTGAATTTGATGAGTGGAAAGGGTGCCCAAGATTACCAACCGAGGATGTCTCATTTGGAGACATCATAGAACTCCTAAAGCAAAGAGATGGTTGGTCTCCCAACAACCTTTCCCAAGAGGAGTCTTTATTCCTGGAGGCTTTTGGAGCTAACCCAACTACCTCTTGGGTGACTCTGCCCACCAATGAGATCATTGATTTCATCTCTTAATGGGCATGGAAGGAACCCGATTCCATTTAGCTTAGCCCTAAGAGATCAGATGGGATCCTGGCACCACCTAAGGACAGAACATATTGGAGCAAGGGAGTACCAGTTGATGCCATAGTCGTAGTGGCTACCAAAGAAAGAACTAGTGGAGCCAAGTTCCTCAGTCCACCCCCCCCCCCCCAGCAGAGCGTCTAGGGCGTTGCACAAGTTTGGGAAGCAAGTTTGTCCTTCGGCGGGATTTGCCCTGTGGTCGTCAAATTATTTGGCACATTTCACAAGACATCAAAGGGATTTGATTAAGGAACTTGCCAAATCTTTTTCTGGGGCCACATCCTGCAAGGCGCAGAGAGCATTATTACCTCGCAGTTGGCTACCCTCCAGTCAATTTCTAATTTGTCTATGAGGCTTATCTTCCACAGAGCTGACGGTACTTCACTGGCGGTGGGTTCAGGCATTTCTATCAGAAGACGTGTCTGGATGCACTTGTGTGACTTTGCAGAACCCTTTAAGCCTTCCTTCATCAGTACTTCTTTTGACGGAAGTTCATTATTGTGCCTCAAAGTAAAAGACATATTCTCTAGGTTTGGGCATGAAGGCAAAACCCTGTCTGCTGTGGGCATCCATTTTTGACCTGTCAAAGGAATTTCTCTAGGAATTAAGGCGGTCAGAAAATGTGGTTCAAGCAGTCCTAGCTCTCCTTTCAAGATCCACATGGAGACATTTCCCTTAGGAGCAGAGGGGAGAACTTTAATGGAAGACACTGTCCCCATGGCAGAGGTGGTCCGTCAAACCAATGATCCAGGAATACCTTCTCTGATAAGTCCTATCCGCGCTTCTGAAAGGAGAGAGAACTGTACATCTCTGGAGACACTCGTAGGTCATTTATCCCCGCACCAGTGAGCCTGGCTAGAAATCACGAAAGATCATGGGTCCAGAGGATAATATCCAGAGGTATATAATTCCATTTCCCCATCCACCCCATTGGTTTTGGAAAATATCCCTAATGTTCCACCCAGTCAGAGGGAGAGCAATACCACAAGAAATAAATAGATTGCTAGAAAAAAAAAGAGTCATCCAAGAGATACCCCCAGACCAGAAAGAGTCCAGAACTTATTCAAGATTTTTATTGCCTAGGAAAACTAGACCAGTTTTGGATCTCAGCAGTCTGAGTCAGTCGGTTCAGAATGCAGAGTTACAGATGGTCATGGTTCAGTCTATTCTGCCATTCCTGCACAAGGACGATTGGATATGCTCAATAAATGTACAGGATGCACACTACCACATCAAAATGAACAAACGATCCAGGAGATATCTGCACTTCTGGCTGAGAGGCAGTCATTACTAATTCAGAGCTTTGCCCTTTGGTCTCACCACAGCCCCCATGATGTTTACCAAGTGTATGGCAATAGTAGCAGCTCACTTGAGACAGCAAGGATTCCGGGTCTTTCCATATTTGGAAATGGCTGGCTCATAACCTCTCCGACCGGGCTTCATGTGGTTCAAGATCAAGATTACGTATTCCAGTTAGGCTTTCACCTGGGGATTTTAGTGACTCACAAAAAAATCTCACCTTGAACCAACACAGATACTAGAATTCATCAGTGCCTTTCTCAATACAGTCCTTACACAACTGTTCTCCCTCTGCCCAGAGTTCAATCTATTCACTTCCTGGTCAAAAAGATCATTCAAAAATCTTTCCTATCAGCTCGATTGATTCTCCAACCTTTAGGGACCATGTCAGTGGCAATCATTCTGGTTCCACCAGCAGGGTACCACATGAGAATTCTATAGCAGACACTCACAACCCAGTGGTCCATCTTTTATCAACCACTGTCCACTCAGGTCACAATAAAGCAAGCTTGCAATAATTATCTTTTATGGTGAATACACTTCAGTCATGTTCAAGAAGACCATCCCTTTGTTTTTCTCCAACCCAAGACCATAGTGACAATGGACACCTCACAGATTGGGGTAGGGAGCACTTCTTGAGAAGAACAGTCCAAGGCACTTGGTCCCCTGAAGAAGCCAACAAGCATATAAATGTCCTGGAAATGAAAGCTGTCCTCCTGGTGTTGCAGGTCCTACAAGACACTCTTTTCACTGGGACAATTGTGATTCAGATGGACAATACGTCAGTAGTCTGGTACATCAGTGTGTGGCAATGGGCGATCTCATCCAACCATTTTCTGATAGCATCACACAGCCAGGGGAAGTCTAGCGTGATTGCAGACAAGTCGAGCAGGTCTATTCTGATGCCTCACAGGTGGTCTCTCAACATGAAGGTGGCGGAGTAGATATTCCATTGATGGGACCAGCCATGCTGCATTTCTTTCAGAAGACATGCCATTGCATCTCCTCTTAACAAGTGCAGCAGATTATTTGCCCTCATCCCCCCACTGGGGGAGTCACTGAGAGATGTTCTATTTCACGATTGGCCATCTGGTCTCCTTTATGCCTACCCCATGTTACCACTAATCCCCAAATTTCTTCATAAAGCATCTGGATTGAAGAACACAGTAATCCTCATTTCCCCTTATTGGCTTTGACAAATTTGGTTTCTCTTTCGCCCTCCATGGATTCTGGATCCAAATCCAAACCTACTGTCTCACCTGACAATCATGATTCATCCAGACATTCCAGGCCTAAAACTGACCATTTGGTTTCTGCAGTTCCATTGATTGCTAGACAGCTGACGCTCTCCTCCCCAGTCTGTCACATTCTTTTATCATCCCATAAAGCCTCCACTAGGAAACTTTATATATGTAAGTGGAAAATATTTGTCATTTGGGCACAGCAAAAGAATCTTGACCGCTTTTTGGTACGGGTTCCTAAAGTTATTGAATTTTTAGCTTCAATTTTTAGTCAAGGTGCTAGTTCTTTTACTGGCAAAGTGCAACTAGCTGCCATTTCCAGTTTTCATATAGGAGTAACTAACTCATCTTTACCTTAATCCAAATTTTGGAAACCCTTTTTAAGAGGCTGACTTTCTTACTTAAACCCTCAAGTAAAGGATCCATCTCCTCCTTGGGATTTGTACATTGTTTTGCAAGCTTAAACTCAATCTCCATTTGAACCATCCACTAAGTCTGACCTGGAAAGCTATCTATTAGCTATTACCTCTGCCAGAAGAGTATCAGAATTACAGGCCCTGTCATCTAAACCTCCGTATTTGTTTATGGACCAGTCCCTCCTTTCTTCCTAAGGTGGTGTTAGAATTCAATATTAATCGAGTTATCAGCCTTCCAGTCTTCTTTCCAAACTTCTCAAATAAAGTATATGTTATACCTTTTGGAAGTTCATAGACAATTACAGTTTTAACTAAACAGAACCAAAAATTTGAGGAAATCAGAACAGTTATTTGTCTCCGTTTTGGAATCAAAATTGAGCAAACCAGTTTCCAAAGTGACTTGAGCCAAATGGTTAACTGATTGTATTACCTTTGTATATGAAAACAAATGGGTTTGCCTTTACAAAAAACACCAAAAGCACATTCCACCAGGTCTGTGGTGACTTTTTCAGATTTTTTATCTAGATCCTCATTAGATGATATTTGTGCATCTGCAACTTGGGCTCATCCTCATAATTTTATTGCTCATTGCAAATTAGATCTTGTCTCTAGGAGAAGAGCAGCTTTTGGTTCAGTGAGAATCAGAACTATCTTTCCTTAGAGTCCTCCCTTGATTTAAGTAGCTGGGGATTGTGTCCCAAGAGTTGAGGAATGAATGCCAATGACAAAGCTACACACTCACCATAATGTTCCATCTGTGTTGTCCATTTTCTTTCTTCCCTCCAAGCCCCTCCTTGTTTGATTTTTGGAAGGATCGAAATAAGCTGCTGGAACTACTGTTCCTTTGTTTGAGCCCAGATTCTGTTTTATTTTTCCTACAGCTTTGCAGGTTTAAGGGGCAGCAAACAAGATATGAGGTATGTTAGGTTTGTAGGGCATTATGGGTAAGGGAGGAGCTTGAGATTTTGTGTTCCACGAGCTGGAAAAAGCAGGCTAGTCAGATCTAAGGATCGCATCCGAATCCAACAGTTGAGGAAAAATGAAAATGGACAACAAAAATGGAACATTATGATGAGTTCATAACTTTTTTTCTGTATGCTGTTTTCTAATTCTGCTACCTTGTGATACAGCTCTTCTTGAGAAGACTCATGCTCAGGTTCTTGTCTTCATTTCAGTCTGTGATTTTTTGCAGTTTTATTAGTTCATCTATATAGTTATATAAAGGTTCTTCTATTTTCCATCCTTTTGTTATTTGACTTAATATATTCCTTCAGTGTTTTGTTTATTTTAAACATATCTGAGTGCTTTAGATTTAATGTTTCCTCTAAATTACTGGAAGCCATCTCCTGTACCAAAGCTGAAACTTGAAACTGCTTTTTACTGAACATCTACAAGATACTGCTCAGATTTTTCTTTCCTCCTTTTCTGATTTTCTCTCTAAGGTTCTCCAAGTTCTACTTTGCTGGCATTCAGGTTGTGCAATTACTAGGCAGTAACCAAATTTTACCCAAACTGACAGTTTTACTAGCTCTTTTTTCACAGTTTCTGATTTGAAATAAGGAGGGCTGAAATGTACCTATTAATGAGTGTTCAGCCATCTTGGAAGTCTCCAACTTAAGTCAGAATGTTAATAAATGGTTATACAAAAGGAAAGATATAAAGGGGTGAATAGTTACTCCTTTCTCCTCCCAGTACCACAGCCCACACTCCTGTTAATCAACTTAAGAAATAGGGGAGAGAACCATGATGTGTCTAGAAGGGTGCTGGAATATGCATTTGCTACCCTTATCTGTGTTCTCTGCTGATCGTAGGCCCCTATCAAGTTTTTCAGTCAATCCAATATTGTCAGTCTCTCCCATAATTAGGCTGCATGAGTTCAAAAGCTTCTGGCTACGTCTTTTTTGTAAGATGTAGGATTACTCTGTTATGTATACCTTCCCTTTCTGTTCTGCCAACCATCATCTCTCTCTCTGTATTGTATGTCTTAAGTTCCTGTGCTCCCCTTTTTGGAAGTGAGAGCTAACTAGAGGACCCATCATCAAGGTGACCATGAAGGGTCTGTGGTCTGATTTCTTCTAAATTTTCAGCCATTCTGCAAACATTGATGCCTTAATCCCAGTAACCTGAGGATCTGGCTTCACTCCACCAGACTGGGGCTGCTTCTGTTAAACTCATTCCAGCCTAGTAACACCTCTTTCCGTAGGTACACCTTACTGATGCCTCTAGGCATCTAATATTGCCTGCTAATATTTACATTAGTAATTCCAAAACCATGTGACATACAAGCTATTGAAAAATATCATCTCAAAGCTTATGTTATGAGCAACTGAACTACACTGCTATTTTATCACTGCATAGTACTTCTTAAGAGATATTATTTGTTGTTCACATGCTGTTTATTTATGTTGTGATATGTTGCTAAATATATCAATGACCACGTAAAACACGTGAAACTGCATAGCCTCCAATGAAAGCTCAAAGATGGAGAAACAAAATGCTGCTTGATAGTATGTATGTGTGTAGCTTGAATGGTTACTGAGCTGTTGAAAGTTGTTTACAGCATATTATAAAATTTATATTTTCTGCCTTTATTACATTTCTTTAGTAACCCTTACAATTTCAGAGATATAAATATTTGTTTGAAAATGTGAGGATGTAACTTGATTTTATCAAAAAGCTCAGGATGCAGTCATTACAGCCAAGTGCACCTCCAGGCGATTCTGCAGTGAACTCCCACCAGACCTCTAGGCGTAAAATATTGCTTGTTCATATTTGCATTAATAATTCCAAAACCGTGCTACATACAAGGTATCAGAATATTTTATCTGGAAACATACATGATGGCAAACACAATTGTCTTGATATTTGAGTTCTGCCAGTGAGTATTTGTTAGAACTGTAAGGTGATAACTTCATTATTTTAAAGGCTCAAGCCTCACCCGCTGGAAGTTAAAAGGAACTCACTCAGAAGAGCTGTACTGGAGGGAATGAGTTAAGAGTACAAACCTATAGAACCCCGTTGGATTGAATGAGTTATATCAGATCCTAATTGTCCGTAGGCCAAAGAACTATACAGCAGCCATTGTTATAATTCCTCACAGGAGATGCAAGGGGTGGGGGGTGATTTAAACTCAACACTGCCCCCTCATGGTTTGGCATATAGGGCTGGTTTGCAGGTTTGGAAGAGAGAGCAGCTCAAGCTTACCCCCACCTGAAACTTGAAACTGTTCAAATACTCCAGCAGCTGGGTTGCTAATCTGTCCTGGGTTTGCAGAGTCATAGTTGGACCTTTATTTTCTGCCATAATGTGCAGGATTACTTAACTGGGAGTGGCGATCATATTTTAATAGGCACCTAGCCATCTTCTTTCATGAGAGACATCAAACAACATAAGAAGGGGTATTGCCCAAGTAGAGGACAAGAAAGTGTGGGACTAAAAGGAAGTTATTGACTCCCTGGAGTCTGTCATTGTAGAATTGTGGCTATTAATAACATGTCTGGGACACTTATTCTATGAAAGCTTGTGACCTTGCTGTTCTGAGGACCTTGGTGAAACACACAGTTCAGTATACATTTTTTGCTCTAATATCCCAGCAACTGTAGTGATTATGACTGCTGCTTTCACCAGTATTATGTATTTTCAGTGTTTCTGGAGTTTCCATGCTTACCACATGCCAAGGTATAGAGCAATTAAAGAAGAGCTACTTTATTTGAGGAAAACCAGTGAGAAATTATCAGATGGCATGTTTAAATCATTGTAGACATGCTGAGCAGATGGCAACATCGACATATGGCTATTTTGGGATAATTTTTAGTATATGGCTACCCCCCCCCCCTTTTTTCTCTCTCTCTCTCTCTATAGCTATATATATATAATTTTATTTTTATAAATACTTTTCTATGTGTTTGTGTGTGCATGTATAGTTTTGTCTGTGTACTACACTTTAGTGAAACCCCCCTGTGATGACCCACCACTGGACCAGAAATCAAGGAGCCTCAGTCCTCACCACTGGCAACAGTGGAGGACATGCACTGGGAGGATAACAGGTACACACACAGTATTTCCAGATGCAGCTCTCTGCGTCAAGTGCATTTTCCTTAAGAGCACACACAGCCCACAGTCAGTCCTTGGCTGGTTTCTCCCTCTTTCTCCAGATCCCCAATAAGACTGCCCACTGGCACAGCTATAGAGTTTAGATCTCAGCTGAGTGACCAAGCCAAGATCTACCTGCACCTTCTCTGTCCAACTAGTGCTTTGCATCCCTGCCCAAGTAACTGACACACACACTCTTTAAGTTTGATTTATACGCACACTCACCTGGGAGAGGTTGGCCCAGGGTTATGAGCTATGCCTCCTTCTGCCCACTAGCACAGCTATAAGGTAGTTACCACTGCTGCTAGCTCCTTATCAGCTACTTTAAGGCCCTTAACAACGGGTGTCTAATCTTACTGTGTAATATTAATGTTAATACAAATCATAGTTTGACCAAGAGCAAGGCTATTAGGAGTGGCCTACACAGTTTCACCAAATACATATGCAATTACTCTTAAAAATTAAATATCTCTAAACAGATCAGCCACAATTAAATGTTTAAATATATCTAATAAAAGTAATAAAAGAACAAAACAATACTAAATAGATTTTCACAGTGACATCAGAGTTCCAAACCACAGAAGTATTTAAAACAACATTGCAGGACAGTCTCAAATAAAGAAAGAAAAATATCTAAACTAAGGTTCAGTATATTCCTGACTGAGTCTAAGATAATTTATTATATTCTAGTTAACTTACTTAATTAGAGCAAGGCAGGTGTTGTGGTGAATGGTTCTTGTCAGGTCCAAGACAGAATACACAATGCTGTGTCTCGGTAAGAGACTTCTGGAAGTAATATATGAAATATTCTGCTGAGATAGCTTGCAGAATGACATAATTTCTTGTCATCTGACTTTAGTTCCCAGATGAAACCCCCACTGCTATAAGCTAGCAATATTTAGCATTGTCCTGTAAAAATACAGAGACCTCAGATCTTTGGCAGATGCTGGAAGTCATAAAACAATTACATTCCTCCACATTTCAAGACTAGTAATTATTTCACCTTAAAGACAATTCATAGCGCTCCCTAGTCTTGGACATTGTGTCTCCTTGCTGCATTGAAACTGAAAGGTACCATCTCTTATGGCGTAGCCATAAAGTAATTTAATTTCAGTTATTTTCCTAAAATTTTCTGGACTGAAGTTAACCTCATGTATTCCAGTTTTCACTGGTAAAATATATAGATTTAAACAGTTACAATATTGCATGTACATTTCTGCTTTCCATTAGTAGGGCACACCAGTTAGATATACACATGACATACAGGTGTAATACATTTGTAACACAAGCATCTTACACAAATCATTTCAAGTATTCACCAGTGACATATAATTTTTTTACAAAATTCCAGCTACTGGGCTGGCAGTATCTCCTTTTGTCACACACCATTATCAACTGCATAAATATTAAGAACACAGCAGTTGACACCGCTCTACGCATGTGTTGTGAAACATCCTTGGTGCATGCAAATTCCAGCTGTAAAAAAACAAAGTAAAACATTATTTTTTATAGGGGGTCAAGCCCTTCTGCACCATCCAACCCCCTGCTAATTATATGTACTAACACCAAGATTTCATAATCTTCGGGGAAAGGGATGTCTTTCTTACAGACCTGTTGATCAATTGCATAGTTACCCATATGCAGTCATCTAGACAGCTGTCAACATTACATAGACATATTCATAGTCACTGTCATACATCATAGCTGGCTTTAGGCACCAGCGGACCCTGTGGTCCTTGGGGGGGCCCCCCATTCACACCAAGTTATCTTATCTTTTTTTTTGTTAAACACCTTTATTGAATTATCACTTGTGACACAGGCATATTTTCATTTATACGAAAGTAATCAAACTGTGTTAGCAAACATTATACTTCACATATATTGCTATATATATCATATAACCTAAGCGACATTGCATAAATTGTTCAATTCCCGCCCCTTTTTTTAAAAATAAGAAACATCTTTCTTAAACCATCACTTACGACATAAGTAATCATACATTTTATCTTGATATTTTCTAATGTGTCTGTCAAGCCAACAAAAGCTAGTATAGCAATCTTGTATACTTAATAAACCAGGTGGGTTATAAGTCTTATTTGTATCTCTTTTAAAATTTAAAAGTATCTCTGGTTATAGTAGCAGTGTTTTATCAAGGAACAGGTTTCACAATTCCATTAATTATATTGTCACTGACCTAGTGCCTCTGGCTTAGTTAAACCTTGTTGGTGGACATTCTAAAACCAGTCCTGCTCAGATATGTATGTACAGAATGCTGCTGTAAGTTATGTGGAAGGAGGAAGAGATTGTGTGGTTATTACCTCGTTAATTTTCATCATAGTCAAACATTAGAGGTGTGCACATAAGGTTATTATAACTTGTGTTTGGGCTGAGGATAGTGTGGTGATTGTCTCTTTTACTTTTCTCACAGACCTCAGAGTTATACATAGAAGGTTACTGTAGGTTGTATAGGGGCAATGTACTGTCTAGGAACAACATAATCATGTGTAATCATTATTTATTTATTTTTGCTTTCCTCACAATCACACTTCATGCATGTAAACTGGTAGTTGTTTGGGCTGAGGAGTGAGGAGACATGCTATGTATATACATGTCAGCAGTCACTTGAAATAAGTCTAACACCAGAGTGATGTATAGGACGTATTATTTTTTGGGGGAGGGGGGGTTAGGGAGGCAGGCAGTTCCCAGATAGGACCTGTGTATCCAATCAACAACTGGCTTCTTAGTTCATTGTGAGCTGCTATTTTGTCATTTTTGAACATTAATCTTTGGGTACAGCTCATGTCCTACTTGAAAGATAAAAAAAATATGATTGAAATTCTTTTTTTTTTTTTTTTTTTTTTTTTTACTCGTACTTTTTTGTTTAGGTCACCATTGGATTAAAAGACTGGGAAAATGCTCTAAAATATATTCCAGATCATCTATAACCCTATGGCTTCTTTGGTCCTGGCTTATTTGAGTGACTTCCTAAATGATTACTGTGCTGTCTTGGTCAGGAAATGTGTGTTGAAAGGATGCAATTAAAACTAAAGTTGAACAGCAGCACAGTTTATTTCCTTAATCATAATTTCTGTTCAAGCCAGCATTGGATTAAAAAGTTGTGTAAAAAGAAAAAAAAAAGATTTAAAATTTTCTTCAGAGCATATAGAAAATTACAGCTTCTTGAAAAACCTGAAGAGTAAGTCAAAATATGAGAAAAGAAAGAAAAAAGTAATGTACATGGTATGAGGAGCCAAAGATGGGGGGAAACAGGGGGAAAACTTGGAGGGTGTGTGTGGGGGGGGGGGGGCTGAAAAGTAGGCCTTGGATGCCATTTCACTTAAGTCCAGACCTGTACATAGACTTGCTGCGATGCATCATTGTTGCAACTAAATGCCATTAACTGTGACTGTCCTTTTGTGAGGTGGGGTCAACATACTGTGGTTGGAATGTAAGAGTATTGTAGCAACAGGTCAGTCTGTGTGTGTTACTCCTGAAAGTTTGCACCATGAACTAAAAGGTTGCTTAGGAAGGGTGGCAGTGACAGAGTGATACTTAGAATGGAAGTGTCAAGGGGGCCCCCAAAATGCTAACACCAGCCCTGCACCCATATATTTATACATGTGTGTGTTTGTATGTATATTATGTATGTCAGACATCAGTTTGTTTGACAGTGTGTTCATGTGGGCATATAGAGCGAATAATGATAGCAACAATTGTGGTTTATGTTGAAAATCAGAAGTTGGAAGTGTTTTGATTCCAGTAAGTGGGGTTGGGGTGGGAGCGTGTGCTGGTTAGGACTAAGGTAAGGGGAAAGATTTTGTGGCGTGTCTGTGCGCGCGCACGTCTGTCTGTCTGTATTTTGTATTGTGTAATTGAGTGTGCCAAATGAGGATTTCTTTGATAGCATGTTCATGAGTGATTTGGAGTGTGTCTCAGTTTTTGTGGTTAGGGTTGGAGTAAGGGCTATGTAAGAGGATAGACTTTTGTGTGTGTGTGTGTGTGTGTGTGTGTGTGTGTGTGTGTGTGTGTGTGTGTGTGTGTGTGTGTGTGTGTGTGTGTGTGTGTGTTTACCAAATAGCTTGTTCAAGAATGCTAGGAGTGTATGCAAGTGTTTGCAGGTTAAGATTACAGTAATGGCTAAGTTAGAGGTTAGATTTAGTGTTTTGCATATGTGATCTTGTGTGTTTCTGTGTCCGTGTCTTGTATAGTGGTACTGGTTGGATAGGGTTTTTTTTTTAATTAATGTGTAGAGATAGGGATAAGGAAAGAGACAGGGGTAGTGTTAGCATTATGAGTAAGGTGAGGTATGGGGCCGAAGCTTCCCCAACCACCTTCCTCATCAGTGCTAACCCACAACTTTGAAAACCAGTTTCTCTAACAGTGCCATTATTGAGATTAGTTTGGTCTGAAGGTAGTGTTAGGGTTAACAGTCAGAAAGTCAATATGTTTGTTTTCCGTTTTCGATCATGTTGTTTAATTTATTTATATATTCGGGTAATTTGATTTTCAAAGTGCTGGCATTGATTTATGTATCTGTGCTTTTGCATGTTGAAGTTTCATTCTGTAATTATATATATATATATGCACGTATATACACACACACACACACATATATATATATATATATATATATATATATATATACACACACACACACACACACACACACATATATATATATATATATATATATATATATATATATATATATATATATATATATATATATACACACACACACACACACCCACACACACATTGACATACATCAAACCAGAGATCATTGAAGGGAGAAAATTCATTACCTCAACACTTCAGTGTTTTCACTGTTAAAATTACAGATATGTTTGACTAGTTGGCATTAGATGGCATTTAAAATAAGTGAGAAATGCATTGATGTAAAACCACACACACACTGCAGATTTGTTTTCTATATGCTTTTCTCCTTGTGGCTGTGCACCTGCTGACCATCAAGCTGTCACCGGCAAGGAAAGCCTGTTTATTCACTTCTCCTAGATATCCATCAGTGAGGGCAGGATCAGGCTGGGGGAATTGTCATAGTCATACAGACAGCTTCAGCTGTGGTTTGTGCCCTCATTCTGCCAATGAGGGCATATTTGTTATGGATGTCAGCCTCTCCTGCAGTGTGGGACAAGTGACCTGAATCACCACAGCAGCAGTTATGCCCTTCATATGTGCAAGTATATGCTCCCATGCGTCCATGATGAGGGCTGCCCCATTTTCGGTTTGGTGGCTGAATGTACTCCCCTGAGCTGCCTTTGCATCACCTCTTATCCTTCAAGGGATTATAGCATTGGATAGTCTCCACTTTTTCCCCTTATTGGCAGACCCTTCCTTCTGACATTGCACTCCTAATAGAGGCTCACAGGCTGTTGCTTAGATGTTGTTGCTGTACCTTTTTCCTTGAGATTGTCTCATGTTGTAGTATATTTGATTATTCTAAGTGCTCTGTGCTGAATCTTGGTGGAGGTGAAGAATTCCCATGAAATGCACAGTCGAAGAAGTTGTGGCCTTGATGCCAAATGCTACTATTTTTTCTGTCTTAAATGTGAAGAGTTTGTTTTGGCAAATTCAGCTTGATAAAAAATCCTCATTGCTCACTACATTCAGTACTCTGTTTGGCAGGTACAGATTTTTGAGAATGCCATTTGGGATAAATTCTGCAAGTGAAGTCTTTCAGCTTGCAATGGAGGAAATTTTTTCTGGTTATCTTTGTGCTGTTATAATATACATACTGGTAGGAGGTCGTGATGAAGAACATCATGACAGAAACCTCAGAAAAGTTCGGAAAGGGCATGTCAAGTGAATCTTAAGCTCAGTGCACACAAATGCAAACTCAGGTTACAAGAAGTTTTTTATGTTGGTCATTTATTTACTAGTACAGGCCTACAACCAGATCCTGCAAAGTAGGCAGCCATTCTCGAGATGCCAGCTCCAGACAATGTTCAACTACCTAGGCAAGTCCATTACAGACTTAAGCCAACTGTCAGCACCACTCAGAGAGCTGACATGTAAAGATGTATCCTGGTCTTGGCTGGAGCAACACCAAAGAGCATTTGATGGCTTGAAACTGAGAATTGCTAGTTCACCAATGCTCAGATACTATAATGTTCACAAACCAGTTAGACTTTCCTGTGATGCCATGAAATTTAGTCTTGGTGCAGTCATTCTACAAGAGGATCAACCTGTTGCCAGCACATTGACTCTTACCCATCTGAACAGCAGTATGCCCAGAGAGAGAAAGAGCTTTTGCCAATTGTGTTTGTATGTTCGAAATTCTGTGATTATGTTTATGGTAGACCTATCCAGATTGAAACAGACCACCAACCATTAGTCACAATCCTGAGAAAGCCAATGCATTCAGCTCCAGCCAGACTGCAACGTATGATGCTGAGATTGCAAAAGTACAGTTTCAGTGTTGTCTACAAGAAAGGCAGACCTCTTTATCTTGCTGATACATTATCCAAATCACCCAGAAATACCACCAAACAGGATGACAATCAATGTTCTCAATCGAGTGATGATTTTGAATTCATGGAAGTGGGAAATTTTTCTTCCACATGTCTTGATGAACTGAGAGGATACACAGCCACAGATTCAGTTTTGCAAAGGCTCAACCACTGTATCAATCAAGGATGGCCGTCAAAGCAGTCTAGTTTACTTCAAGAAGTGCAACCTTATTTTCCATACAGAGATGAGATTTTATCTAAAAAAGGTATCATAACGAAGGATCCGAAAGTAATTGTTCCAAAGTCCTTGCAACCTGAGTACATTACTGTCTTGCATCATGGTCACCCTGGAACTGAATCTACCAAAAGAAGGGTGAGAGAACTAGTAATTTGGCCTTCTGGCCTTCTGTGTCACAAGACATTGACAGAGCACTTTCATTCTTGTTCAGTATGTAATAGTACTAAACCTCATCAACAGAAAGAACCATTTCATCTTAACCAGATTCCAGAACTACCTTAGTCGACAGTAGCCACTGATACCTTCGAGTGGAATGGTCAACATTATTTGGTGTTAGTAGACTCTTACTCCAGTTGGTTCGAGATTGAGGTACTTCCTAAACTAGCATCCAGTACTGTCATTATTAAGATTTAGCATAATTTTCCTGTTCATGGAAATCCGCACAAAGTTACTTCCGACAATGGCATGCAGTTTACAAGCCAACTTATGTCGCAAGTAGTCCAGAGTACCTGCAGTCAAATGGTTTGGCAGAACATGCAGTGCAAAGTGCAAAGCAGTTACTTGAGAAGTCTAAACTAGACAGTAGTGATGTTTTCTTGAACCTCTTGAATCTCATAATCTCAGAAATGTTCAGCGTGATAAACATCTTCGTTCACTTTCTCAGAGACTTCTGTCGAGATAAACCAGAACTACATTACAAATCATTAGTCAGTTGTTGGTTCCATGTGTCAAGAACAACAGATCAGTGAAAGCCAATCTGTTGAAGAAGCACCTATCGCTTAAGTCCTACTACGATAAAACTAGTAAACTGCTGAATCCATTACAAGAGTGAGTAGTGGTAAGGATGCAGACATCCAGACATTATGCTTGGACTGGTGTCATGAAGAATATTAGTCCAGAGCCAAGATTGTACATTATAGAATCAGAAGGAGCAACTTTTAGGCAGAATCGGAAACATTTGAGGCAGGTGTCCGAGCCTTTACTGCAGCATATAGCCTGTGAAGAGACCCTCTTTATCTCAGAGTGAGTTGCCTGGTGTTCCAATTCCAGAGAAAGTCCCAGAAGTTCTTGATACGAGTTGTGCACTGCAGACTGCCCCTGTTGCTAAATCAAGTCCCAAGTGTTATGTCACGAGATATGGTCGAATCTCTAAACCTCTTAGCAGATATAAAGCAATTTGGACATAAACATTGTGTTTTGTTTCTAATGTGTATAGTAATGCATGCCTGACTCTAATATTGTTTTTTTAAAGGGCAATCTTTTTAATAGGGAGGATGTAGATCAATATGTGTGTATATACCTTTAAGAAGCTATCCAAGGGCTTGCACTAGAGTATAAATATGGTCACGTGTGAGCCTGACTGCCATTTTGTAGTTAGCTATTGAGATGTATGTATGTAAGCTCTGTTTGTTAACCAGTTTGTTCGTATTTAATGATGCTAACCATCCTGATGTGTTTGTGTATTAAAGCATCTGACCAAAAACCCATGCCCTTTTGTTATATGTATGAGCGACAGGTTCGGCCACAATGATCAAAGTTAAATACATCTTTTTGACAACTTGTTAGATGATGCCATTTGGTTGAGTACACATGTAATCTAAAAACATATATTCATGCAAAAACTAACTACATGTTTGTTAGATTTGGGAAAATAAAAAAATAAGCATTTTATGCCCTTGTTACTTTTATTAGTCTGTCTCTGAGGTTGCTCTGGCTTAGAGAAAGAGCAGTCAGTTAAAACAAAGCAAATACTGTTTTGCTGCTGTGTTACTGTTTTCCAAGATGTTGCAGTCAGAGCACAGATCTATATATTTAAGTCTGCTGTAGCAAGAAAAGAAACATGAGCTGGCAGTGCATTGCGCAGACAGGCTTATGCAAATATAATACAAACAATTAATATCCAAGCATTTGAAGGGAATTCAATTGCAGGGATAGCAGGAAATAGAAATATGAGCACCAAAAGTGTAAAAATACAGTATATTGCTGCATTCTGTTGCATATTGCTTGATGATGGAGACCGTAAGCCTGTTTTGTCTGCTTTTTAATTATGTGTGACATTTTACATTCTATACCTGTCCCATTCCTTCTCAAATGCATTTTATACTCTCATGAATGCTTGGTTCATTAGTTGGGTGTTTAGTTTATGATGAGGCAGATGAAGTAGCTATAGCTATGGAACACAGTTCAAGGGGGTTGGTCCCATGAATTGTGACTATGGTATTTGGAGTGGGTTCTAGAATGACCAATGTGATAGAATGCCAAATTTGTGTAGAGACGTACAAAGAGAACTGATTACAACTGAATAACCAGCTTGAACAGTGTCTTATGATATTTAAAACATTTGGAAAAAATTGTATTTACCTTTAGCGTGGTAGCTTAGTTCATTAGCAGAACAGAATGGGTCATAGCAGCAAAAGGAATTATATCCAGTAGAGAGGAGCGTTATAAGGTTAAATCAGCTATTTAAACACCAAAAGCATGGAGGCAATTGCTTGCTCAAGGTAGTACCATTTCCAGGCTATATGTGGTATGAGCTAGTGTATGTTTAACTGGACAACCAATGAGTCAGGAAATGAGAGACAATCACATAGGCTATCGGCCAAGCATGGTATACATTTTTGAGCAAAAGGTTGGGATTGTAAATCAGGGATGACTGTTAAGACTGATAAACCCAGAACTCAGGTTGACTTTTTGTTGCCTTTAATCTGCTCATATTTTTTGACCAGTCTGTGAAAATGAGCCATTGAATTTCACTTCACAGCTGTTACATTCAGCGAAACAAAGGACTGGGCCCGGCAACAACTTTGAATGAAGGACATTATAGGTAGACCAGTATACACACATGAGTCGTCGAATCTCCAATAAGCATGTATTTCAGTGGGTCTATATTATATTCTCAAAAGTTGACAATGTCAAATCTGACATTGTCGACACGAGAATATCGAGCGCTCATAATCTCGAGCGTGTAAATGGAAATCTCCGTAAGGGAGAGATTTCTGTTTACTGCAATGTAGTGTGGTCTCGGAGTTGGTATATTTAAGTAGCGGGGGGGTGTGCAGATGTGATTGCCCTCCCTCTGCTTAAACCCGTTAGGGTACTTTTTTCTTTTTTTGTTTTTGTCTTTTTATAAGGTCGACGTTTGAAGATATCGACCATATGGTGTCGACCATATGTTCAATGTTTTCAACCGTCGAGCTTATAATATAGACCCATTTCAGTGCTATGCCATTGTGCATTTAATGACTAATAATTTATCAGGCACTTGAAGTATTTTATGAGAAACTTACATTATGAAATAGATTTAATTGCATGTATTTTAACCAACTGCAAGTGAAGAAATTAGACATTGTGCATTTTTTTTGTCACAGGATGAGGCTTTTGCTTATTGCAAATTGATTGTTTAATATGAGACACTTAAGAACTGATTTTCTCAGTTGGGTACTTTAAAGAATTAACATATGATTTTTTGAAAACATGCACTTTAAATTTAGTGATACTTAGTTCACATTTTGAAAAATTTAGTGCATAAATGACCATGCAAGCTATAGTTTGTCACCAGCATTTAAGACGTGCAAAAAATACCTGATTGGTAGTCTAGCACTGTATTGTGGTTGAAAGTGATAGCCTACCAATTGCTTGGTTTGGTTTGCATTACATAAAGAGAATATTCAGAAAAGAAATTGTAGTAAAGCACTATAGAAATAAAGGCTTGGGTAGTAAGGCACTTCTGGTCAGTTGAAATAATCTTGCTAGCTGCTGCTGCTACCTCAGTGTCTTTTCTGTTGTGCTTTTAATGAGGGCATAGCCGGCCTTAGGCATAGGCCAACTAGGCGGCTGCTTAGGGCACCACTCTAGCAGTGGTGCTTTTCCAGTAATCTGGATGGTATAAGGTGTACCAGGATGGGGACACCGGGTGGTGGGGGGTGCTATGGAGACCTTTTGCCTAGGGCACCAGTCGACCAAAGGCCGGTCCTGAATGAGAGTTGCAGCTGATTTTTTTTCTTGCATGAGCAACAGATTGATTCAAGAGAAGGTACAATGACAGAAGAGAATAACAAGAATGCTGTGCTTGCAGATGAGATCAGTTTAGAGAAAATGGCCGATAGTCCATGTGTGTAAGAGGCTGTTTTTGGAAGATGTCTGAGTGACATAATGTAGGCAGGGATGAAAGCATGTGCTTCTTATTAATATGACCGGGTATCAGATTTGAATAGCAAATGTGGCTTGTGTATGTGAAGAAAAAAATATCAGTCATTACAGTGTTTTTTTTAATTTAAATTTGTTTACTGTGGTTAGTGTATGCAGTGGACCATTTTCAGTTTGAGCCTGTGAGTATGCACAGAGAAGAAAATAGTTTACGGACAGGTGTTCCTAAACAGACTGACACAGTAATGCAGAATTATATGATTAAAATATGGTCATAAAAGTGTTTGAATTTATAAAAATGTATATACTACTGAAATATAATATAGCTGAGTATATATCAGTGTGAAATGTATACCTGCAAAGGAGGTAGCTGTTCTTCAGAAATTAAGTTGTAAAATAGAATAAAAGCTAATAAAGGAAGAGGAAAAATGGTTGTCAAGTCATTTTTTTTTTAGGTAAATGCCCCACTTATCTGGAGGCAGGTTCCCCAAAAAGATTAAGACCAGTGGCTTTTTTTGCATGGGTGTTTCCCACAATCATACTCAGTGTCCTGTCTGCCGGGCATTTGTGCCCAAGACCCTATGTAGTTGTAACCTCTTGCTTGTCCATATATCTTGAGAACCAATGACTTAAGCTGTTGGCTCAGGATACTGCGGCAGAAACTTCCTATCCTAAGGACCAGCCATTTGCCAAGAAAAAGGCCAGTAATGTCAGGCCCAATCATGCTGCTCTCCAGCCTCCCCGGATGTCTCTCTAGAGGATAGTGAAAGCACTGAAAGCTGTTTGGTGCTTGCTTCAGCTTCATCTGTTGCAACCTCTTCGGAGGCAGGCATTTACCCAAATTCTCACATGTCCTCTGAGGCTTTTCCAAGGGGATCCCTCAGATTTTAGTGATGGAGGAAATTTGTACAACCATTATAGAGTTGCATCAGAGGTCTGACCCTCCAAGGTTTTTTTGGGTGGGTGTCCTGCAGACAAAAGAAGCAGAAGGCAAAGCATATTTCCTGTGTTGTAAAGGATCCCCAGCATGAATGGCAGGATTTCACTGACGGGTTTATTTAATCCTTTGATGGCCTTGAACCCTCATCAAGGGGTCTCTGTTCCTGCTCCCCCTGGTCTTCCACTTCTGTTAAGAGGCCTAGGGAATTGGATTCCTCAGATGAGGTTTCAACTTCAGGGAAGAATCCCTGACCTATTCTTTCCAAATTACTTCTCCCCTTGGCCTGTGGTTCGGAGGATTCCTTAAGTCCAGACTCCCCCTTGGAAGATATGTTGCCTGCATGATGGACTGTTTTAAGTGGGACTATTCCCACATCTCTGATATTCAAAAAAAGTACTATAAGCTCTTACAGATGGAGTCTCCTGAACCATTTGCTGTTCCTGCTGTTTTGGCTACCCTTTTTGGATACTTTTTATGCAGCTTCTGCAGCCCCTGATTCTCAGTCTCCTGCACCAAAAAGTCTGATAGGTTGTACAAGGTAGTGAGCGAAAACCACCGCTAATTCAAAAGTCAAAAACACGACTCAGGCCAGTCCAAAACGTAAAAAACATGAAAAACAAATTTTATTAAGTCACTATAAAAGCTTTTTGTTAGTACCTTGCACTAACTTCTTCAGACAAGCAAAACATTCGCACCATTACAAGTGAGTTTAAATACCAGCATTGAAGCACTTAACCACACCCCTTGCTCTCCCTTTAGCTCCTTAAAGGTACAGATCGCAGCTAACTAAGGTACATTTGCAATTCTCTATTAACATAATGAAAAATTCATAAACCGAGACTGTAATAATAGCAGGCTTTGAAACTGAAAGAAAAAAGCCCAATATTTTGATTATTAAACTGTATAAAGTAGATAAATGTGTAAAGTATATAACATAAAAATAAACGGTGTTCAACCTACATCATAAATACTAATAATGGAAGCGCGACGCTTCCTAATCAACGATTACCTATGGATACATTGTATCTTGCCTGCTTTCAAGTAAAATAACTAATATAATGAATATAATAAAATAAATAATAACCCCTGCACCAAAACGTCTGATAGGTTGTACAAGGTACCCGAGGACTGCAAATTTCTTTATAAGTGTCCTTCTGCTGATCCTTCAGTAGTATCAGTTTCTTCAGACAAGCCCTTCAAGTTGTTGCCATCTACTAAGCTGTTTCCTTCTAATAAGGATAGTAGGGGCATGTAAAGGACCCAGACTTTGGTATTCTGGCCGACCGAGGACTGCCTGCCGGCAGGAAGAACCCTACAGTGACTGCAACAGTGAAGACACTCGAACATCTACATTTATGGTAAGTGTACACAACTGTACTATTTGGCCCTTCTTTCCCAGGATTCTAAGGTGTTTTTTGACCTCCCTGATTCTGAGGGGAAGGCTTTGGTCCTTTCCTTGTTAAGGTTCACTTCTCAAGTTGCCCACGACTCAGTAAAATGCAGCTGTTGCCTCTTCCAGGGCTGTTGCCTTTGGTTCAGTCATGATGCATTATTCTTGGCTCTGTCTTCAGGCTTTGCTTGATGACATCAAGGTCAAACTTTTTGATGCTGCTCTAGATTACAAAAGTCTTTTTGCGTCTGCTGCTGCTCCTGACAAGTCCCTCCAGGATAAGGATAAGACCTTGAAGGAACCAAAACATATTTTTGTTTCCTCTGTTCCCAAGTTTCAGAGGAACTATCCTTGCAAGCCTGCCTTTGTAGGCAGACTACCCCCCCCCCCCCAGTATAAGAAGGGGTCCAGGAGTGTTTCTCCTGATAAGTCTACTCAGACTCCTTCCTCCCAGAAACTTTCTTTTCAAGGTAAGCCTGGTTCTGTTATTGGGTCTTCCCTTCCCCTGGGCCAGGCCCCCTTGCCTCTGTGCCTTACCGTATCTCTTCCAAATTGGCTTCACATCACCTCATATTCTTGGGTTTTCTCGATTATTGGCTTCTGTCAATTATCTGTCAGGGATATTTTATGGAGTGGAAATGCCTTCCTTCCTTTTCAACCATTCCTCTATCTCCTTGAGAACAGCTCCTGAGGGAATCAGGTTTCATACCCCAGCACAACCAGCATACAAAATGTAAGGTAGCTGAGTATTGTACAGCATCATGCTTTAAACAGTAGCTAATGTAGCTACTTAGTGGGGTGAGCTATACAATAAGCAACAGTCTTGCACAGTAATACTGTGTACTGCTGTCAGGCTACACAGAGCTACCTCTAGTCCCAAGCACAGTAGTATCTGGTGCACCATTTGAGAAACTGGGGCAGTGTACACAAGCTTCAGGGAGTACTGTGATTCAGATCTTTACAGAAAGTACAGTTGTGTAAAATCTTACCATGACAGTAGATGTTCTCTTCACTGTTGTATTATTCTTCACCTAAGGGATCCCCTGCCAAGGATAACCTGACATCCGGCCATTATACCAAAGCCTTCAGCTCTTATAGGCATCGTATATCACACACATGCTACCCCACACAAGATGCAGGGCATAAAGTTGACGTGCAGAAACAAACAGTCAGAACTGAAAAAAAACCAGAAGGAACAGAACAGAATGCCCTCAGGGACAAAGAGGAACATGTGCATCCTGAAGAAAAAAGAAAGAAGGGAAAAAGGGCCCCTTGGCCAGGAGGAAAACAGAACACAAGGCAAGAGCCAGGAAACAGGGGAAGGAATGAGGGGGCAAATACTGCAACAATGAAGAGAAGGAGATCTACTGTTATGGTAGGATTTTATACAACTGTATTATGCCCTTCCACGTCACTGTTGCAGTATTCTCAAGTTCAAGAGGAAGCTTGGGAGGAGAAAGGCACAGAGGAACCATCCAAAAAGCCATGCAGAATACCCTGGCAAAAAATCCATCTTACAATGTTTAGTGAAGGACAAAACAAAGCAGGTATATCCCAGCGATCAACAAATAAGTAAATCACCAACCAGTGGCAAAGAATTCACCAGGAATCAGGAAACTATGCTGAAACAACTAGATTTATTGTAAACACAATAGTTAAGCGCTTTCCACAGTACTAGACTGTCTTCATCAGAACAGCATATGATAAAATTCATTAACTTATATACATTATATATAAGTTAGATGCAGCTACCCCCCCTGGCCTTGAGATGATCCCTACCAAACCCCTTGTTAGGGTCTAACGTAATGTATTTCATAATGTATTCTTCCAATGTATTTGCTACATTCATTATCATTCATTATTGTTCTACTTTTAGATTGTACCCAGTTGTAGAAAAAAATTTTTTTGTAGTTTTCCACATATTTGTAGCTTTCTATACTTTTCATTTCTGTACACAACATCTTTACAGAAGGTTTAATATTATTTGTAATATTTACAAATTATTACTACAAACAGTATGTAGTATCCCATTTTACATACATGGTTCCTATACAAGTGTTTTTCCTTGTACATTTAGTGAGACACATACACTTATATTATTTCAAAGTGTTAAAAATTTTTTATCAGCAGAAAATTTATGTATTTAATTACTTATCAATGTTGAAATTTTGTTTAGTTAGGTTTTATATTTCCTACATGTATTTTATACTTGTGCAATTGATTGCATTTGTAACATTGTTTTGCACAAAGATCATATATCGACTTTTATTATAAGCAAGCATTTCAATATATGGTAGTTCATGCTGTGAGTTAAGAATGTTTTACCAATTCAATGTTAATGACTTAATTGATTAATTGTTATTAAGGGCGGGTTTTTAAAGTGTTTTTTGTATATAAGTTAATGAATTTTATCATATGCTGTTCTGATGAAGACAGTCTAGTACTGTGGAAAGCGCTTAACTATTGTGTTTACAATAAATCTAGTTGTTTCAGCATAGTTTCCTGATTCCTGGTGAATTCTTTGCCACTGGTTGGTGATTTACTTAAATGTTTAGTGAAGGTATGAACAGAGGACCAAGTGGCAGCCTCAAAGATGGAATTGGCATCTAGACCCTTGAAAAAAGCCACCAGAGGAGGCAACTGCCCTAGTGGAATGCACCTTTATAAATGAGGAGATACATTTTCCATGAAAAGAATAACAGAAGGAAATGGCCTTAGAAATTCAGAAGGAGATGGTTTGCTTAGAAACAGCCAAACTCAAAGGTCTGGGATGAAAAAAAAACAAAAAGCTCCACAGATTTGCATATAACTTTAGTTTTATCTAAATAATATCTGAGCTGCAAATCCAAAGTGTGGAGAGCCTTCTCAATGGCAGTCTGAGGAGAATGAAAAAAGAAAGGGAGATAAATACACTAATTGAGGGATAACTCATTGACCACCCTGGGCATAAAACAAGGATTAGTCAAGAGAGACTCCCTGTCTCTATGAAAAGCTAAAAAGGAAGAAACAGCCATGACAGCCTGAAGTTCAGACACTCTCTTGGCTGAAGTAAAAAGTCAAAAGAACAACAGTCTTCCAAGTACAATATTGTAAGGAAGCTGAAGAAGCAGGCTCAAAAGAAGCCTGTGTCAATTTTTTCAAGGACAAAATTGAGGTCCCAAGAAGGTGGAATAGGCTTCCTGGGAGGCCTGATAAGAATGATGCCTTTAAGAAATTGCTTTACCTCAAACCTAGAAGCCAGAGGAGGATTCAAGGGCAGACTAGCACAAATTGCTGGCATGTGAGTTTTAACTGAAGAATATGCCAATTCAGCATGGAACAGATCACACAAGTGAGAGAACCAGAGGAACCTCCACAGATAGGGGATCCTGTTGGTGAGAGAGGCCCCAGACAAACAAATCTCTTCCATTTGGACATATATGACCTTCTACTAGTGGATTTCCTGGCCTCCTGCAGAACCTGAAACAAGTCCTGAGAAAAGAGGTGCCTAAAAGGGATCAAAACCCTATAACCCACAATGTCAGCTGAAATGTGGACAGGTGAGGATGGACAACAGATCCCTTGCCTTGTTTGAGAAGATCCACCCGGTAGGTAACTTGTGGTAATTGCTGCTGGCCAAGTGAAAGAGAATAGGGAACCAATGCTGTCTGGGCTAAAAGGGAGTCACTAGCAAAATTCTGGACGAATCCTGCCTGATCTTACGCAGAACTCAGAGGAAGGGGTGAAAAAGCATATAGAAACATCCACTTCCAAGAAAAAGATATGGCATCCAGAGGACTTGGTACTGTGGAATAGAACAGAATAGACTAGAAGAAGTCTGTTCAAGTGAACAAATCTACCTGAGGAATACCCCACTGACGGACAATGTCCAAGAGCACATCTCTGTGAAGCATCCATTCATGAGTTTGTGTTCAGGACCTGCTCAAACAGTTTGCTACTAGATTGTACTCTGAGTGAATGTAAACAGCCTGAAGAGTCACTTCATGTTGGTTGGATAGCTAGATCCCAATCCTGAATAGTTAGTCTGCAAAGATAGGACCTGGTGCCCGCCTGTTTGTTGACATACCAAATCACTGTGGTAATGTTGCTGAAGAGTTTGCAGGACCCAGAATGAAAGAAGAAATGAAAAGCCTGTAGAGTCAAAAGCAGAATTTTCATCTCTTTTATACTGATATGAGCCAAACTCTGATGAGGAGGCCACAGACCTTGGACCTTTTAGGGGGCCACAAGAGGTGCCCCAACCCCTGTCTGAAGAGTCCCTGAAAAGCAACTGAGTGGGAACTGGAGCTTGAAAAGGAAGCCCTGGATTGAGAGAGAGCTGATGAATCCGTCATTGAAGCTCGAGCTTGAGACAAGGAATAGGGAGTTCTAGAGGGCAGCAATGCTGAATCTACACCGATTTGAAGTACCACTGAAGCATTTTCATATGCAGCCTGGCAAGAGGGAGTATGGTAATGGTGAAAGCCAAAAACCCCAGGACCCTGTGAAATTTGCTGGTTGTGACAGAGGGCAGATGAAGATGAGACTAGAAAAAGGTTGCCAAAGACAGAGTCTTGGGGGCAGGAAGAGATACCAGCAAGGGAACAGTCTGAAGCCTACATCTGAGGGTCTATATTACGTTATCAAATGGTCAAACATTCGAACACATAATAGTCGAACCGTAATAATCGAACCGCCAGAATGTCGATTGGAAAATAAAAAAAGAAAAACCCACCTAAACAAACCATTTAAACACTCTACACAGGGGTGCAAGCCCCCTGCACCCCCCTCACCCTCCGCTACTTAAATATACTAACTCCGAGATCGTACTACAGTGCAGACAATGGAAAACTTCCATTTCCGCACTGTATGGAGATCTCCATTGAACCGTTCAACATTGTGGTGGTTCGATTATTACGGGTAGACTATTACGTGTTCGAATATTTGACCATTCGATCACGTAATATAGACCCACATCTGAGGAAAACATGATCCTGGGGAGGCATCAGAACTGACTTCTGGAGATATATGGTAAACCGCAGACTTTGCAGGAGATACTGTAGCAGACTGCTGGGAGAAGGAGCTTTAAGAAGCAGGTCATCTAGACAGGCAAAGATCTGTATTTCTAGAAACCTGCAAAAAGCAATGACAGGAGTGAGACATTTAGTGAATACCCTTGAGGCAGTAGAGTGGCTGATCCAAAAGGGACTGCAGAACCTCTGGAAAATGGAGAAGCTGTTCTCTCCCTCAGGAGTTTGCCAGCATCACATTGCAGTGGAGCAATGTAGAGCATGTGTTCATTGTATGGGCTTCCATTGTCAGTATACATTTTCCTGCCATTCAGGTAAAATGTTGGACATGAGAGTGGGATGGATGCATTGTGTCAATGTTTGTATTTTTAGCGTGTCTTCTGTAACATACTGGCAGGGGAAGGAATCACTGTAGCCACAAGTTTTACACTAGATATTAGCACGCCATTGAATGCCTGTAGTTTACAATGTGGGAACCAGTGTGTGCAGCAGTGGTATGGGTTTTATGAACTACTCATGACTGGGGATAGGCTTATGTCACACCACAAGTTCCAGGCCAGGAACTTGTGGTGTGAGGTTTGGTTTGTTCTACAGTGTGGTGCTTCATTATATACATATGTGTTTGGTGCTTGGTGAAGTTCTGGTACACAATGGAACAAGACTTGGTCCACATACAGTTCTTGCTCAACTTCCTACCGCTATTTCATGCACAGCAAAGAGTTATTGTATGTCACAGTGTGTGGTATCAGACCTACACCCCAGCACACATCCATTTTCAGTGGTACTCCCATCATATTTTCAGAAGAGTTTATTTGAATCACAGTTGATGTACTGTTATTAATTTTAACATTTTAATATTTTATGATATGTTTTTCATTTTGTGTGTTTCTGTTTTAATACTTGTTAGCAATAACAGTAGCTTAACCCCTCCCACTTAAAGACCCATATCCCTCTTTCCTACGTAACAGGAATGCACACTGAATTTCCATATATCATTAGATTTATTGTTTTAGAAAATGTCAAATAAAATGTCTTATGTTCTTTATACTACTGCTCATCTCAAAACATCTTCAACACAAACAAATGCATTCAACACTATTTACCCTAAAGTCATTACACTCCTACAACCTCCTCTTCAGTCTGCACTCCAGTACTACTACAAACCCCTCTACACTTCTTCCCTCCATTGCTATCCTTTAGCCTCATTCATCGCATTATATATATATATATATATATATATATATATATATATATATATATATATACACACACACACACACAATTTTGCCACTGTAACTGGCATCCATCAACCATTAAACACCCCTAAAAATTTCCAAATTCCCAGGGGCGGCTTATGCTATTAGACTGCAGCCTCCCCAGCTGTAAATGAATTGTAATGTAACTAGCTGCAAATCCTGGAACTGCGCATGCTTGCTCTGGGAGTTCATATCTGGACTGCCGTTTAATCAGTCCAGATGACAAAGAGAATGCATCAGTGTACAGATGCCCAGAAGTCTATGCAGTTGCAAACCACATAGACTGGAAGAAGATCGGACTGCAACATCTGCAGTCACATACGCGATAGATAGCAACTGATTGGCTCCTGGCTCCATATGTACATGATAGATAGCAACTGTATTTGGCACTCTCGCTGCTGGAATATAGTGGTGCTTGTATTTTGGTGCTGCTGCTGCAAGAGAGAAGTTGAATGGTGCTCATATTGCTGCAAGGGAATATAATTCAGAATCATGCTGGTATTGTGGCGCTGGTGCAAGGGGATATACAGGCAGGTGCTGAATGGTGCTCATATTGCTGCAAGGTAATTCAAAGCAAGCTGGTGTGTGTGTGAATGGTGCTCTTATTGCAGTAAGGTAATTCAAAGAAAGTGATGACTGCAACAGTGAAACACGATGAACATCACATCTGATCATATGAGTCTGGTAGTTAATGGCAGCAGTGTAACCTTCTTGCTCAACCTAAAGAAAAGTGATGTGTTGGGAGTGTCCTTCACAAGATAAACAGATTAATAAATCAGTTAAACTGACTTTTCAATTCCCTTTTAAATATATAATTAGAAAAGTATCCAAGGAAGAATAAGAGCTGAAATACAATATGAAGCCAAATGTATTGCTTTTGTATTTTGTTTATGTAACTGAATTTGTTAAAGAGGGAGAGAGCACTGATCACAACTGACCTTTCATTCTCAGCCCAGGATACATTTCAAAAGAACAAGTAAATGTAACAGAGATTATTGCAACTCAAAAACAGTACAGATAACAGAAGAGAAGATATTACATTGCACAATAGTTTACAGCTGGAGCAATGTGGTGCATTAAGTTGAATAAATGATAACACAAGTATATACAATAATCACAAGAAAAAGACAATTATCAAGTGGTGGGGTAAGTAATTTAAGATTAGATTAGTGAAGAGTTGAATAACTGAGTAGGATTGCACCAAGGTGGGATTTTGACATTTGGGCTGCTGCTTTGAGGTGTGCCTTGAGCTGTGATTGAAATAAGGAGTAGAAAAGTATCTGCTTGAGATGGGACAGTAAGGATTTCCAAAGTTTGGGACCACAAATTGAGAAGTTGTGACCTGTGCAGTAAAGTCTGGTATTGGGTGCTTCCAGAGAGGGGAAGGTGGTGCTGTAAATTCTGAGACTGTAGGTATGTGGGGACCATATTTGGATGTCTGTGATGGAAGTGCAGTTTGCTTCTCTGACTGGTAGCCACATTCCTTTTTCAAGTGTTTTGCTGTAGCATTCCTGCATTAGAATAAAACAGTGAACCTACAGATTCTATTTTCAGTAGTTTAAATGCTTTTTCAGTTCTTTTTTCAAGATATGGGAGTTAAGGGGAGGCAGTATTTGAATTATGAAAGGAGAAATGTGAAGTTGTTAAATCTCACTGTTTATTCTCACTGATCGGTTTGGAGCCAATCCTCGGCTCCGACACGGCCGATAGCAAAGCTCAAGGTTTGCCAGTAGCTCGAGACCAAGCCCTTTATCCCACAATGCACTGCTGGAATTACCTCAGATCTAGTTTGCCGTGGCAAGAGAGATCTCGGTGATCCAGCTAGCTCGGACCATTTGTGAAAAAAAAACAGCAAGTTTTATTCACATGAGACCTCCTATCTAAATTCCGTATTCTCCCTGGAATATAAACCTTATGCTGTCTCAAATTATTCTTCCCCCTTTTGAACCAGCATCTTCTTATGATCTCAAATATTTTTCCTGGAAAACTATTTTTCTTGTGGCCATTACTTCTGCCCGCAGAGTGTCAGAACTTCAAGCATTATCTATCAGACCACCTTACATGATTTTCCATGCTGATAGAGTATCTCTCAGAACAAACCCCTCAGTTTTACCTAAAGTCTGTTCTGAATCAGGTCATTGAGCTGCCAGTCTTTTTTCCCAACCACTCTAACAAACTGGAATACATGCTGCACAGACTTGATGTACACAGACAGCTCATATTTTATCTTGACAGAACTAAGGATATTAGAAAATCAGATCAACTTTTTGTATCCTTCTCAGAAGCCAGAAAAGCCAATCCAGTAGCTAAAACAACCTTATCTAAATGGTTATCCGATTGTATATCCTTTGTTTATGAGAATGCGAACATTCCATTATCACACAAACCTAAGGCTCATTCTACCAGAGCCGTCTCTACCTCTTCTGCTTTTCAAGCTAAATTGCCCCTTGACAATATTTGCACTGCAGCCACTTGGTCCAAGCCTCATACATTTATCACACATTACAAAGTAGATAAGGCTTCAAGGGACAGGTCTTCCTTTGGTTCCACAGTACTGAAGAACATACTTCCGTGAGCCACCCAAGATTGAGGGTGCTAGGGACGCTACCCATCAGTGAGAATAAACGGCGAGATTTAACAACTTCACATAAAGAAGTTATGTACTTACCATAACGTTCCATGTGAGTTGTTAATCTCGCCTTTATTCTCACGTCCCTCCCTCCTTCCTTCCCCCTCCTGGCTGACTGTTGACTTAGAGGCTAGTACCATCCTGGTTATTCAATATTTCTTCTTCCCCTTTGGGAAGTGTTCTTGGTAGAAATAAATAAAGGTTATATATATTTATATATACTGCTACTCGCAGCAAACAAGATCTGAGGTAATTCCAGCAGTGCATTGTGGGATAAGGGGCTTGGTCTCGAGCTACTGGCAAACCTTGAGCTTTGCTATCGGCCGCTCTGAACCCATCAGTGAGAATAAAGGTGAGATAAACAACTCACATAGAACATTATGGTAAGTATATAACTTATTTTTCTTTTGCTTATAGCTGCTCCAGTAGTTTTAGATAGGAGGAGGACATTTTGTTGACCTAGAATAATGGTTTGTTAATATTTCTCTTTGTGCTGTGTGGAAGGCGACTTCAAAGAGATGGCTCTAACCAGATGCCTAGATATTTAAATGTACTGATATTTAATTTGACAGTGTTGTCCTACAATGTGAAGGAAAGTATTGATCCTGTAGAGTTTGTTCTTTGTACCAGATAGTATGCTTTTTTTTTAAAGGAATTGAGTAAAAGAGGATTTTTGCTTGGAAATATTTGCATAGGTGTTTTTATACTGCAAGCAGACTCCAAAGAATTTTTCCTCAGGTAGACAGCAAATGTTGGAGCTATGATAGGGAAGAAAGAGGTACCTGGGATCGTATGTTTTTGGAGTGTAATGAGTTGGCAGACTTTAAAAATTCCCTACAGAGTAATAAATAATTGTAATGATCAGAGTTACAGATTACTTTTATTTTAGAAATGCATGTAGATTCTCTTATTTTGTATGCTGCTCAACTTAACAGTACTAATATTAAAAAAGTGTCCCTTCTTTGACAGGTTCCCAGCTGTATTGTTTGGCTATTTTATATTTTTGCATCACATTTTTGGTCCGTTTTTCATAAAATTGTGGTTTTCTGGCAAATTAGTGGCAAATCATTAAAGATTGAAGTTAGAAAATAATGACAGACAATTGAGTTTCAGATTTCATGCCCTTCAGAAAATGCATACTAATGCAAGACCTACTATTCTATTATCGTTCTAAGTTTATAAGAGCAATGTTTAAAAATTGTCATTATTTTTCAGCCTTTGTCCCACTTGTATTTATGGCTTTTTCCAGATTTCTTTCTCTGAGGTTGAGAGGTATGACAGATCTGTCAGGGGCATCACCATCAGCCAGAGACATTTCAAATTGTGACATGCTTTGTTGTACCCCACTCCCCCATGTAGTGACTCTGGATGTGTCCAAGCAAGGCAAGGAGCAGTTATGCATTGTAAGTGTGCAAAGTATCTCCCCAGCCAAGGTAGACACAAGCACTACAGTGGCTTTTCATCTATTCTTGATTTTGCAGAATGTTCTGGTTTTCTGTCATATTTTATACTGTTGATTTATGCTTATTATTATTCAGAAAATGCATGCTGTTGCAGTGCCTGTTGCTATGTGTTTAAGTAGCAGTGCTTTAATGACCATCAGGTAAACTTGTCTGAGATTGTAAGATGCAAATAAGCTTTAATAAGCATACTGTTAAAGAATTATCAACATTGAAAGCCTTTTTGTAGTTGCCATGCAGAACATATTTACATAACTAGATAACGTATAAGCCTTAGGTATTTAAATGCATATGACAGTATTTGTAAGAAAGGACAGGATTACAGTATTTTTAGAAGCTCATTACATTTGTTGGAGACTTGCAGTCATCTTTTGCTGGCTTTACCCGTAAACTATACATAATGCCAATCTTATCACGTGTGGTCCATAACCTGTGCAGTAATCATTTAAGCAATTTATCTTGAGCTTGTTTGTTTTTTTGCTGTTCATTTTTTTATTTTGATCATGTTTTCCTCATGAAACAAGTAGATAGTTAGGCAGGAGGTCTTTTTTGGATAAGAAACATTTTTACAAGTGGGGCTATCACAGAGATTGCTACTTTCAGCATGTTACTTGGTACTTTTATAAAGCTGAATATAAATTATAATTAGAACTGCAGTGCAAGGAGATGTGGTTTGAGTTGAGTGCTGCTTGTTTTTTATACTTTATTTCGACTGGCATTCCAGTAATGTATTTAAAAAGTAATTTATTTTTTCATGCCTCACACCTTTTTGTTTCCATCTAGATATTAAGTAAGCTGTCATGTAGCCAATGCATTGAAATATTTTTTTTTCTTCTCCACTTCATTTTGTCTTGACTGGACTCTCATAATAATGGTTTGGCACCCAGGGCAGTGTATTTAATTAAAGTCCCAGTTTTTGTGGTTTTGAGCATAGCTCCACCCCTTTCTAGTTGGTCACATCCCTTCCCATTGGCCCCACACATTCAGCTGTCTCCGGCAGCCCCCCTTTGATTTGAAGTCACCAGCCGCCACTGAATTCCTCATAAGTTTCACACCCGTACTCCTTGTCTTACCCTTACTTAATGAGTCTAATCTACTCCCAAACACCTTTGTCCTGCTTCCTTATTAATGCACAAAGCATTCAAAATAAAGTAGACCAAGTAAGCTCTGTTGTCTCTCTTCACAATCCCCAAATCCCTTGCTATTACAGAATTCTGACTTAAGCCACAACATCCCTCTATACACCACTTCTTCCCAGGCTGTGATTACTTTCTTGATGAAAGGCTAGGATTTAGGCAGGGAGGAGAAATTCTCCTTTTCAACTCAGACATCATCTTACATCTCCTTGCTCAAAGTAATGCCACCTCAGATTCCTTTCCACATTGGTTACTAACACAAGTCCACTCTCCATTTAGCTCTCCAGTTCTTCTAGTTGCTGCCTATCAACCTCCTCTTGCTTCATTACAGAAGCTTAATAACCTATTCAAGGACTTAAAACCTCCTCTGCTCATAACATCAACAATCTTATTGTTCTTGGTGATTTTAACCTTAATTTCCTTGGCCCCTTACAAAACCGCATACTTGAACTTCTCAATCACACAACTTATCTCAGAATCCACCAGACCCAATCCTACCTCATCACATCACTCATTGCTTGAACTAATCATCACAGACAGCCCCCCACTTATTTCACATATCTCTATCCACCTTCCCAACCTAAGCGATCACTGTCCTTTAAGCTTTCAGTTTCCACCTTGATTGCAAAATGTCCCCTCCAAAACTCATTACATTCCAACATAAATCAGAAGTAAACATCACCAAACTAAAAACATATCTGTTCGTTCTCAAATGGGACCCTATACTATACTCCTCAGACCCTTACAATACTCCCCAGCTCTTAATACAATTTCTCTGTAATCTACAAGACTCCTTTTTCCCTATAGACAAAAGACTGTACAAGTCCAGGAAAAACACCTGGCTCACTCTCAAACTCAAAACCCTCCTATTTATCAGAGACCAAACGTGGCACTGTTGAAAGTCTGGTCCAGCTCCTTCTACCAGACAGCACTATATCCTTCTCAGAAACCTGTCCAAGGAAGCAATTAAATGTCATAAGAGCATCATATAAGAACACATCAATGTAACCTTTTTCACTCAACTAAACAGTTCTGGGCAGAGGTCAACCCGTTAATGGGTCATAAAACTCCTCACAGTACTCACTCTTCCTCATATTCTCTCTCATCCTCAGGCTTAATAGTCACTTCTCTACCTTCCCGTCCATCAGCTCACATACTTCCTCACCTCTCCTTTATACTCTCTTCTGCTTTAAAAGAATAATACCAGGGCCAGTGGCTCAGTGGATAACAGGTCTGACTACAGATCAAAAGGTTGTAGGTTCGACTCCTGCCTGGCTCAGGTGATACATTTGTGGAGTGGGTCTGGCATAATGGTTTCGGTCTTTACCTCATAAATACAAGGTACAGGGTTTGATTCTGACCTCACTTTATTGGCTAGGTTTAAAATGGCCCTGCAAGGCAGCTAGCCTAGTATTCACCTATGAACAATGATGTTAAATCCCTTCTGGAAAACCCAAAACTTATCTCACCTGCAGGGACAGACACTGTCTACTTCTGGTTCATATTCCAGTATAGGAAGTAAATTGTTACTCTACAACCTTTGATTAACACAAAACGTTATGCCCAGTATACAGAAAACAGCAAAAATCATACTTCTCCCCAAAAAAGTACAACCCCAAGCTACCAAGTGATTACTACCCAATCTCCATTATCCTAAACCTTGGTAAAATCTTAGAAAAACTACTCTATAATCAACTCTCTTACTACACAAGTCAATATTGCCTTCTCTCTCCCAAGCAGCATGGTTTCTGGTCCAGTGGCAGCACTTCCATTGCACTTTGGACCTTCACTGATCACACCCATTTATCTGTGGACAAAGGTCTCCTTATTGGAGCCATATTTATAGACCTCTGCGGTGGTGGTGCTGCGGTAGCATTGTCGCCTCACAGTATGACGTTGTCCTGTTCGATTCTCAGCTAAAGCGTCTTCTGTGCGGAGACATGTGTGAATGGGCGTACCTTCATTGAAGGTTGTGCGTCAGAACTGGCAACTCGGTATGTAAAAATCTACTGCCAGTCATTAGCGGACCGGAGTTCCACTGTGGTGACCCCTAACCGTGAAAAGCCGAAAGATACAGCAACCAGGGTCTTTGCCCTGGCTGACCACTCATTCCTATTTAGCTACCCAACATTGGCATTAGTCCTGACACTAATCTGGCTCCAATATTACCTATCCAACTGACATTTGTCAGTAAATTTTAACAACAGTACAGCAGCCCACCACTCCCTTACTTAAAGGGAGGCCCTAAAGGCTCCATACTGGTACCGCTTCTTTTCTCCTTTTTTATAAATAAGCTTTCACTTGACCTTTCCCAACTTCCAGTCTTACTATATGCTGATGGCATGGCTATCTTCTTCTGCAGCCACACAACCGAGTTCAACATGATCTGCAAAATGATTGCCTCTCCTTCGTTAACTGGCTCAGTAGCAAAAAATATTTTTCTTCTTAAAAACTAAAACTATGCTGTTCGGAACCTCCACTTAAAGGCAAAAAAAACCCATCTTGCTTCTTATTCCTTACTGCGTTAATATTGCTAATGAGCAGGTTAACACCTTTTGATACCTGGAAGTCTGACTTGATACCTCACTTAACTTCCACCATCATCTTAAAAACACATGGAAAAATATAAACTCCTTACTCTTTTGGGCCAACAGAATCTCTTCTTTCTTCTCCCAAACAAGAAATGTTATTGGCAAAGGATTCTTCTAGCCTAAGTTGAGTACCACCTACACCTCTTGTAGCACCTGGCTCCAATAGAAACTCTACCACCATTCAAGCTTTTTCTAGTTCCATCTGCCACTCTGTTAACTTTCCCCAAAGTATGAACACCATTGGCTTAGTGTAGCGAAAGCCAGCTAGCTGCCAGTTGTGCAACGAGCCAGTCTACACATTGGCTTCCATCTTTTCCAGTTCCAGAAAGAAAACTCCTGATCTTTTCTTTCCTCTAAGTTAGGTGCCATTGTATAATCTTACATCTCATAGCCACTCAGAGCCTATTTTCCAAGCACGTAAAACCAGATTGCAGTGCTCTAACCACTTCTTTTCTGCCCCAAGCTTTTGATGGATTTTCCCTCAAATCTTAAAACCCTTTCTTACTACTACTCCTTTCAGTAACAACTTAAAGAACATTTCACAGCACAAGCTGCTTGTAAATGCCCTGCTTCAGGTCACATAACCTAGTCTCCCTGATCTCTGACACATACAGCCTATCTTTCTCATTATTGCATCTCTTATCTAACTAATCTAAATGATGTAAATATTGTGCTTAGTGGTTTCTATTGACTACCTTCTTAAATATTTTTTTTCTATTGTATGTTAACTATACCTTTGTTATTAGTGTGCTGTTTGATTGTATACATTTTTATTTTTCTCCTTGGTGTGTGTTTACATTCTGGTCTGAAACTGAAGTTGGTTGAATGGGATCAGTGTTCTAACCCAGATATGCGTATGAATAAATAAACAAATATTTTCTGATTTTAGTGAAAAATTCATAGTAAATAAACATTTAAATAAACAAAATCTAAAATAAATGGAAGATATATAAAGGGACCCACTTATATACCAAGTTGTGAGATAGTGGTCCTTTGTACTTTTCTTGAAGCAGTAGCTTTTTGAGCACTCCATTTGGTAGCTGCATTAAATAGAATTATGTGGTACATAAATCTTCATCTACTGAAATACTTAGAGTTACAGGTGGCTTTGCATGTGTCAGATGGTGGAACTAGGAGTGCAGAGGTGGCATAGAAGGTGACAAAGACATCGAGTATGTCAAGGTGAGCTGGAATGCTGTTTCCAGGTATTTGTAGGGAAGTTTTTTTTTCCCCAACAATGTATGTAATTTGTTGACAGAATCTCAGTGGTTGCTTGAGAAAGTCTTTCTCATATTGAAGATATTGATCTTATTTCTAACTGCTCTTCTGAGATTGATAAATGGGCTTAGTGAATCATATAGCCTTCCATAGTCGCAAGACATTGTTTCTCTGCTTAGAGTTTCCAAAAAGGTAATTTTTCGACCATCTGGTTGTCATTAAAGCCTGTGCCAAACTCCTCAAACACCTGGGCCTTGGCTTTGGCATCTGCTACAGCTGCTCCCTTCCTGGCTTTTGTGTATTGCACTGAATGCCAGCATGGCACATAAGGCTTCTTTATTTATCCTGACAGTCCTCACCACTGGTGTCCATTTTCTGGTCATGAGTCACTGCCATGATAAGTGCAGAGCACATTTAGACACAGCTCCTTGCTTCCATCTGAGTTACTGATGTCTTGAGCAGTGTCACATCAGATGTCTTATCCTTGACCTCCCAAGAAATAAGGAAGACGCTCTTTTTGAAGAGGGAGTTGAATTAATTCCACACTGAAGCATCAGTTAGGATTTCACAGTACACTATAACTAACTACTTTGTTTTGTGGGCCTTTCCAGCCTTCTCTGTGTCACATGACCCAACTCACCAGAAAACGATCACATGACATCTCAGCACTTCTGTTAACCAGAGTATATGGTGTCAGGTCTCATGAGACATCTATATAGTTGATAATTGATTTTTGGCCCAGGTACTAAGCATACTTATGAACATCACTGTGTTCAAACATGGTGATATGGACCGTCAATAAGTAGCACAGAAATCTAAAAATAGTTCACTATGTGAGTTTGCATCAGGCAAGCCATTTCTCCCAGTTGGTCCCCCAGTTATCTTCATTATTCTTCGCATGAATGATGAAGCCTCTGTAGTAGAACTGCCAAGTCTGCATGTGGTATGTTAGGCATTGCACCCATAATCTTTTAGAAGACAAATACTCTGAATAGCAGGTAGATGCATGTGCATGGGCAACAGTCAGTTTTCTTTTTTTCAACTCCTAATTGCGTTAAGGTGACACAGTCACTTATTGGTATAAACTTCAGCTAAAGGCGACCAGCTGGAGGCTTGTCCATAGTTCTCAACTGTACAGATTTTCGCAGTATGTCCGGATTATTGCCTCATACTTTTGGTCTGTTTTTCATAAAATTATGTTTTTCTGGCAAATTAGTGGCAAATTATTAAAGTTTGAAGTTAGAAAATAATGACAGATTTGAGTTTTATACTAAATAACTTTCAGAAAATCCATGCTAATGCAAAACCTGTCATTCTATCAACTTTCTAAGATTGCAACATTGATATTTAAAAATTGTCCCAATTTTTGGGCCTTTGTCCCACATGTATTTATGGCTTTGTCCAGATTTCTTGCTCTAAGAGGTTGAGAGGTATGGGCTTGTCACTAATCTCACACATACCTGAGACCTTTTCTGTTGGTTGACAAGAGAGAGAGAGACAGACCACCCTGATGTTTAGAGATCTGTGTCTGGACCTAGTGGTGAGTGTAGAAGACAAACTAAATGTACATGCTAACCTTCACCCACCTGCATAAGATCCAGAAGTGAAGTTGTTCTGTCTTGCCGTTCATTCTTACTGATGGGTTCGGAGATAATCCCTTGGCTCCGAGTCGGCCTACTACAAAGCTCGAAGTCTTCAAATAGCTCAAGGCCAAGTCCCTATCCCATGATGCACCTAGAGTTACCTCAGATGTAGTTTGCCGCTGCAACAGATCGGAGGTTCTCACTAGCTCGGGCCAGTAAAACCTTATTTTACAAATATTTTCTTATAATATTGATAACTTTGACTAGATAGTAGTTTTTAGATACTCTTATAGCTTAATAGTGTATTTCCATTTCCCTTGCTGTGCTTTCTTATAAATTTCTAGTTGGCCTCTTTTTTTCTAGGCTTAGTTTAAAGTGTGTTTTATCTATTCTTATACTTAGTGTGTGCTTATTGACCTTTAGTCACAGTTTAAAAATTTTAGATAAGTTTATTTTATTTAGAGTGTGCTTAGTTTAGAATATTTAGGTAAGGTTTAGTGTGTGTGAAATAGCAGCTGTCTTTATCACTATAGTTATAGTCTGCTTAGCATTTAGTATTGTGTGCTTTTAGACAGTTTTCTCTCTCAATTAATATTTTATCTATGTCTAGATAAGTACTTGTGTGTGTGTGTGACTTTAGCCTGTATTTTTCTAAAGGCTTTTGACTGTGTTACTGTTCCATTTTCAAAGTGTTCAGTTTGACAGTAATCTTGTTTAATTCTGTGTTTGGTCCAATATGGCTGACCAAGATAAACCTCCTAAATCAGGATTTAAAAAATGCATTTAAAAAATGCCCCAAATGTGGCCAAAAAATGTCTTTCATTGACAGTCATGTCAACTGTGTGTATTGTTTAGGAGTGTTACATTTACAAAACAGCTGCTCCATATGCCATTCTTTCTCTTCCAGGGTTCTCCTGGAGAAAAAGAGGAAGTTGGTAGATAGAGGTTTGCTTAAACCCTCTTTTCAAGAAACCTTGAGCGACCAAGATGGACCCAGCAAGTCCTCAAAGTCTTCTAAGACTTCTGAGACAAAAAAAATCCCAAAAGACTTCGACGTCTGCTCCACAAACATCGGAGCCGACTGTCTTATTGTTTCAGAGCCAGTCCCCAGTCCTGGGACTGGTGTCCGAAATACCTAAGTCTCCATTATTACAGTTGGTACCACCTTCAATCCATTCATCTCGGTCTTCTATTAGCCTTTCTGATCTGGATGTGGATTGTGTGGTACAGAAGCTGTTACAGGCACCGACCTTTGCAAAATTATTATCGGCTCCGACCCAAGTGGCTTTGGAGCTGAAGACCCTTATGCCAGATACAACTCTTCCTCCTCCGAGCTATACTCATCCTTCAGAGGCAGAGGAGTCAGACTTGTTGATTGTGGAGCCTTTGGAGTTGATGCCTGCTCCAGTGTCCTCGGCTCCATTTACTCTGACGTCCTTGGTGCTGATCGAGGACTCTAGGAGCTGACACACTCTAGTCGGGTTCAGGGAGGATAGTTGGACCGACTTGTCGGTTCCAACTCTGCTTCTTGGGGCTTCGGCTCAGATGAGCTTGACTCCTACCTCAGACTCAAAGCCCATTGTCCCAGTGCCGAGGGTATCCATGATTTCCTCGGATCCGTCGGTCCCCTCGCATCGGAGCAAGGGTGCCTTCAAAGCCATGAGGAGAGTTAGGTCTCCTAAGACATCCTCAACCTCAGGTCCGGCTTCTTTCTCCCCTAAAGCACCTGTGTTTACTTCTGCTTCACAGATCCTGGCCAAGCGTAGAGACCCAGAGCCTCAGGAAGCTCTATTGGGTGGCCCATGCTCTTCTGAGACCTCACCAGAAGCTCCCACTGATGAGGTTCCCAGAAAGAAAGTTTGTAAGAGGAAACATCTAGACTCCCCACAGGAGTCCCTGACATCTGATACTGACTTGGATGATTTAGAAGGGTCCCCACAGTCCCCCTCTGAGGATATCACATTTGTTGAGATACTAGAAATCCTTAGGTAGAGGGGTGATTGGCAGTCCAAAAACCCTACTGAAGATGAGTCAGTTCTCCTGAAAGCTTTTGGGTCTCAGCCCTACACCTCTTGGGTGTCTCTGCCCTTCGATGTGCTGATGCAGCTGGTCTCACGAAGGGCATGGGAGTCACAGGACACCATGGAGCCTGTCCCTAGGAGGCCTAATAAATTTATCTCCGCTCCCCAAGACAAATGCTTTCTGACAAAGGGTGTGCCAGTTGATGCCATGGTAGTGGCGGCAGCCACCAAAAAGGAAATTTCAGAAACTTCCTCTTCTATCCATCCTCCTAACAGAGTTTCCAGGATCATGGATACATATGGGAAGCACACTTATAGTTCAGTGACTTTTGCACTCCGCTCGCTCAACTACCTAACCCATTTCACGAGAGTGCAAAGAGATCTCTTTAAAGAGCTGGAAGATACTCTTCAGGGTACAGTAGCTGCAGGAACTTCAGACAAAGTTGCCTCCCAGCTTGCTACCCTCAATTTCATTGTTAACTTCTCCATGCGCCTCATTTCGTATGCAGCTGATGGAATGAGCAGGGCAGCGGGTACAGGAATTGCACTTAGGAGACACTCCTGGATGCGCTTGTGTTCCTTCACGGAGCCCTTCAAGTCATCATTTGCGAATACCCCTTTTGATGGCTCATCCCTTTTTGGGCCCAAAGTTAAGGAAATTTTGACCAGGTGTGAGCAGGAATGAAAGACTCTTGTCTGCTGTCGGAGTCCATTTTTCTACCCCTACCAGACCCTACCCTAAGGGTCAAAGGGGAGAGAAAATGTGGTTCCAAAAAGCCCAAGGAGCCTTTCAGGACACATGTGGTGAACCCCCCTCCAAGAGCAGAGGAGGGGGCAATAATGGAAGACGCCGCCCTCATGGCAGAGGGGGTCTGCAAAACCAGGGAGACAGAGATCACTTCTTTGGGAAGCCCTACCAGCGCTTCTGAAAGGAAGCCTACTCTGGAGGCAGTCGGGGTTTGCTTATCTTTGTACCCAGATGCCCGACTCAAAATACCAAACCACAACTAGGTAGAAAGTATCATTTCCAGAGGATACTTCATTCCTTTCGCCACATCCCCTCCACCGACAATAAAAATCACAGACGTTCCATCCAGTTACAGGGAACAAGCAACAGTTGAGGTCCAAACGTTGCTAATAAAAAGAGTCATCCAGCCAGTCCAAGCAAACCAGACAGGATCAGGAATTTACTCAAAATTCTTTTTAGTTCCAAAAAAGACAGGGGACTGAAGACCTATAGTGGACCTCAGCAGGCTAAACAAATGTCAAAAAAGAGAAGTTTCGGATGGTCATGCTTCAGTCAATACTTCCCTTCTTAGGGAAAGACAATTAGATGTGCTCGATAGATCTCCAGGATGCGTACTACCACATAAAAATGGCCAGACCATCCAAGGATCATCTGAGCTTCCGGCTGGGAGTCAATCATTACCACTTTTGAGCCCTGCCATTTGGTCTCACTACAGCCTCTAGAGTATTCACCAAATGTATGGCAGCGGTCACGGCTCACCTGAGACATTTAGGATTTCAGGTGTTTCCGTACCTAGACGATTGGCTCCTCACCGCCACCACCAGACATCAACTCATTAAAGCCAAGGACTCCACTTTGTCACTCTGCAGCCATCTGGGCATTACAATAAACTCAGAAAAATCTGCCTCGTCACCATCGCAACATACCGTTTTTATCAGAGCAGAACTGGACACCACCACCACCATGCTAAGACTTCCAGTAGAAAGAGTCTTACTACTCCATCAGCAGATTCACATTTTGATATCCAAAAACAAGGCTCCAGCATCAGAAGTTCTAAAGTTGTTTGGTATGATGGCAGCTGCAATTCTGGCCATATCGCTGGGTCGTATGCACATGCAGATACTGCAATGGCTGTTGTTCACTCAATGGTCTTACCAAGAGCTTCCCATGTCTCACCTGATAATGATCACAAACTCCTGCAAAAAGGATCTTCAGTGGTGGTTGACCTCACTTCATGTCACGATAGGACATCCCTTTTTTTTTACCCCCACCAGTGGCCACAGTGACCACAGACGCTTCCCTGATAGGGTGGGGGTGGGGGGGCATTTTCAGGGAAGGACAGCCTAAGGCACATGGACCGATTAAGAGACATGTCTGCATATCAGTGTCTTAGAGATGAGAGCAGTACTTTTGGCGTTGCATTACTTTCAGGACTCTCTTCCTCTGGATACGATTGCAGTTCAGACAGACATGTCAGTGGTCTGGTACTTGAAAAAAACAAGGAGGAACCAGGTCATATCCCCTTTGTCGCGAGGCCCTAAGAGTATGGCAGTGGGCTATATCCACCCAGCGCTTTCTGTTAGCAATACACATCCTGGGGAATTCCAACATTATACCAGACAAGCTGAGCAGACCAATTTTGTTGACCCACGAGTGGTCCCTCAAGAAAGAAATAGCGGACAGGATATTCCGCAGGTGGGGCCAGCCTTGCTGTGACCTTTTTGCTAGTCACATGAACGCAAAATGCAGAAGCTACTTTGCCCTGATCCCCCCTCTGGGAGAAGCCCCAAGGGACGCACTTATTCACGATTGGCCTCCAGGTCTCCTCTATACATTTCCACCAATCCCATTGATACCCAAGGTTCTACAGAAAGCAAAAACCCTGGGAAGGACCATCATTCTAATAGCCCCTCACTGCCCTCGTCAGATTTGGTTCCCCTTCCTTTGACTTCGTCTTTAGGAGAACCCTTGGATTCTGGACCCAGTTCTGGACCTTCTGACACACTCGCCGAGGGAACTTCATCCTTCTCTGCAGTCCCTGAAGCTGACAGCTTGGCCGCTCCAATTCCCATCATAGCCAGGTTCCATAACCTTTCCAGTGAGCCTAAGCAAATTCTCGTATCCTCTCATAAATCTTCTACGAGGAAGCTATACCTTAGCAAATGGAAAAAAATGTATATATGGGCCTCTAAACGCAATATTGATCCTTACCAAGCCCCTATGGCCTCCATTTTACAGTTCTTGACCATGATTTTCAACAAAGGAGCTGCAGCAGCAACTGTTCGGGTTCATGTTGCAGCCATTTCTAATTTTCATCTTGGATTTGAAGGATTGAATATTATGTCACATAAATTATCCAAAACCTTCCTCAAAGGGACCTTTCATCTCAGACCACCTGTGAAATCTCCCTATTCCCCATAGAACCTAAATTTGATGCTTTCCCGCATTATTCTTCCTCTATTTGAACCAGCTTCCTCATGTGACCTTAAATTTTTGTCATGGAAGACTATCTTTTTAGTAGCAGAGTGTCAGAGCTTCAAGCCTTGTCCATTAAACGTCCTTGCTTGAATTTCCATGCTGATAGACTCTCACTTCGAACAAGCTCCTCCTTTTTGTCTAAGGTTTGCACTGAAACTAATCTTAACCAATTATTGATTTGCCAGTTTTCTTCCCCAATCACTCCCAACAATCTAGAAAACATGCTGCACAAACTTGATGTTCACAGACAGCTTAGATTTTACTTGGATAGAACAAAAGATTTTAGGAAATTGGAACAGCTTTTTGTTTCCTTTTCAGACTCCAGGAAATGTATGCCAGTGGCTAAAACAACTCTGTCTGAATGGTTATCTGATTGTATCACATTTGCTTATTCAGCTGCCAATATGCCCTTGCAACATAAAATTAAAGCTCACTCAACCAGAGCAGTTTCTACATCCTCTGCCTTTTCTGCCAGACTTCCTGTTGATAACATTTGTGCAGCAGCCACTTGGTCAAGACCTCATACCTTTATCACTCATTACAAAGTGGACAGGGCCTCCAGGGACAGGGCCTCCTTTGGATCCACTGTCCTGAAAAGTATACTGCTGTGAGACACCCGAGATAGATGGTGCTTGGGACGCTACTCATCAGTAAGAATGAACAGCGAGATAGAACAACTTTACATAAAGAAGTTATGTACTTACCATAACATTCTATGTGAGTTGTTCATCTCGCCTTCATTCTTACGTCCCTCCCTCCTGGGCTTTTAGAAGACTGAGATGCCGGATCCTTCCTGGTTGCTCAACCCTTCTATACTTTCTCTTATGGAGTTATAGAATGACATGGTATTATCATACGCAGCAAACAATATCTGAGGTAACTCTAGGTGCATCATGGGATAGGGACTTGGCCTCGAGCTACTTGAAGACCTCGAGCTTTGTAGTAGGCTGACTCAGAGCCAAGGGATCGGCTCTGAACCCATCAATAAGAATGAAGGCGAGATGAACAACTCACATGGAATGTTATGATAAGTACATAACTTCTTTTTCTTCCTTCACTAGTTTGGTTACATTCTGTGTCATAAGAGCATCTTCACTGCCAGGGTCTGGTCCATCTTAAATTGTACTAATTCTGTCTGCCACATGAGTAACATTGCACCTTTGTTCCGCTTGCAGGTGGTTATCCTTCACTGCTCCATGCAGTTTCTTTTGGCTAAGCTCAGACAGCTTACATGGGTCTCTTGGTTATTAGCTGTTGCTGGTGAGTGTAGCCCCAAAATGGGCTCCAGAGACAGGCCTTGTCATCTTTTTTCTATGTGAAATTCTGGAATTCAGAGAGGTTCTGACAAACCTTCTGATGAGAAAGGCAGGAGAGATGGATTGATATGTAGGCATTCTTTAGTAATGTTGGAGAGATGCTGTGTTCGGCTAGGTTCATTGCCAGTAGGTGGAAGGAACACTTTGAGGAACTTATGAGTTCAGCAGTCCAACCCTTCTTGGATGAAGCAGTGCAAGAAGAAAATTAGGAAAGTGAACCCTTTTTAGCAGATGAGGTCACTGCTGCAATTAAAACTTTCCTCTGTGGCAAGTAAAAGTGGATGAGATATGACCAGAAATGCTGAAGGCAGTGGACTTCATTAGTGTTCTGGTTAAAATGTCTTTTCAGTGTTAATGGTTAGTCTGAGATGGTAACCCTGGATTGGCAAACTGTGATAGTGGTCCCCTTTTTTGAAAAAGGGTACCGTGGTATGTGCATTCGAGGTGTAAATAGATCACTGTCCTCAGCTCCCCTTAGAAAGAAAATATCTGGATGTTGCAAAGGAGACAGCAAGTAGTGGAGCTGATGATTTAGGTGAGCAGGGTGTATTCTGTCATGCCCTTAATCAACTCTGTATCTTTGAACAGATATTAGAGTGGCTCATGTTAGTTTGCTGTTATTGTTTTCATATATTTTGCGGACTTGGAAAAAGGTACGTGACCACCTAACTTGAAATGACATATGAAGTGTTGGTAACCATAGAGCATCCCAGGACTGCTTGGCATGCAGGAAATTTTGTGTGTGTGGTGTTTGCGGTTTTTCTTGGCAGTGGGGGGGCTAGTATACCTGATCAAAACTAAAAAGTTATATGAATTGTCCCTTGTTCATTTTCACACAGAATCCAATAATTCAAGTACATAAATGATTGAAACACATGTAGTTTGAGTATTAGTGGATATTGCGCAAAGGAACACAAAAAACACTAACTTGCACATTTTTTTTCTGGGGGAAGCCCCCCCCCCCCCCATGCATCTCCCGCCCCCTTACTAACATAATGTCATTCTGAGGTTGTTTTGTCTTGAAGAAAGTTCAAACCTTTATTTATTTATGTAGTTGTGGATTATTCTTTCTCTTAAACACTGCAGTATTAAACTTCACGAAAAGCTAGACATGTCTTTGCAACATGCAAACAGCAGGCAAATTTAGTTGCAAGCAGTCATGTTTGAGCAACACAAAGGATCATACTGATTTCCAGTAACTGAAGAAGAACCCTGTAAATGTGGGGGACAATACTGAGACATTTGTAGCTTTGAGTGACTACTCATTATGAGCTGATTCAGCACCCTGATTGGACTGCATCCAGAGTACTTCCTATCATAGGCCATGAAGAATACTCCCATAGTATTCTTATTAAAAAATTAACGAGCACCTTCAGAGTGTAGAGGGTGTGATGCGTGTCTCTGAATTTATGGCTTTTGCTTGAATTAGGGACGCAGGGGAAAATCGTGCTTGAACTGGGATTCGGGAATGGAAATCACATCTGGATTGTGCAAAAGAGCCGACACATTTATTTAGTTAGTATTCTTGTCCATAATGCCATTGTCTTAAGTTAACATATTTTCAGCATCAATTAAAGAGCCAGATTTGTAAGAGAAGCAAAGCCTGGGTTTTCTTCACTGTCTTCTACCTTGTTGTGTTTCCATTTAGATAGATTCCACTAGGATAGCCATTTATGGTAAGCTTGAGGATGAGGTTGATGAGATAGTCAACCAATAACCTGATTCCTTATTTTTGATAATGGCAGTAGGTGACACAAAGAAGTACAGCAGACATAACTGAGATTGTTTAGAGTTGCATTGTGTAATTCCAGTAAGAATTATTCTTGGGGCAAGCAGTAGCTTAGCAAAGCAGTCAGAAATGATCAAGGACTATATGAGGTCTAGAAGAATACATGTAGAAACACAAGTTTTGAAAGACTTGATGTAGGAAGTAAGTATCAGCATCAACAGCTGTAGCATCTTTATTGTCGATGTTCCTTTATCCTCTGTATTTCCTGTTGTTGGCATCCTCCTTGATAAGCCAGTTTGTAGTTTAAAGGTATGATTTGAAAAAATATGTATGAAACACTTCTGTTTGTACAACATATTAAAGACACAACAAACATATGTCTGACTTTAGGGCACAGATTTGCCATTCACAAAGTGTATACTTTTAGACAAAATGGAAAACTTTAATTTACCAACATAGAAGCATCTGTTTAATACAATGTAGTGTATACTGTGTGAGTGTGCATTCTACTTTGGTAAAGCTGCTTTTCAAATTTAATTTAATTTGTGTTAGTGATCTAATACTGTAGCATTGATCCTGTCCAGATGGAATTTACAGTAATGAACTGAATAGTTACTTTGCAGCACATATGCTTTACTGTATCATTAAAATTGATTCTAATGAGCTCATTTTGTATACTGTTTACTAGATGATTACTTCTCCAATAACTTTCTTTTTTTTACCCTTTCTCATTGTTGTAACAGGGTTCCCTAACCAGTAGTGCCTGAAGTTTGAATACCTATGAGATGGCTTTTCTAAAGCTTATAAAAGCCTGAAGCTTTCTGTTTCACTGCATACTACATTGTATCTTATAGTTGAACAATGTTTTAGCTGTTTTACTTGCTATTTTGCAATAATAGCATGCCACAGTGCCTCCTCACATGCTATGAGCCCCTCATTCTCTCTCTACTTTGTCTATTAGTTGTTGCCAAGATCTTTTTTGCACTTGTTTAAATACTGACTGTTTCAGTGACATTTTGCTGGCACGGGGATTTTATATCAGATGTATGCTTATGCATTAATCTAACAACAGTTTTCTGTAGTGCAACCACTCCAATTTCTATTGCCTCTTTGTAGCTAAAGTAAATGACTGAAATCTTTGCACAGTAATTGTATTTCCCAAATATTATATGAGGTCATTTACTGAAATTTTTTTCACGATCATTTTGTAACTAAAGTCTTAAATATACTTTTACCTAGTACACCTTAAAGACATCTTGACACAAATGCAGGAATAAAAATGTAACACATCTCGTACATTATCACCTATCAGTAATGCAGAATCCTAAAACACATACTAATATTTTACAACCCTGCACCAACAATACCATACTAACTTACTTTTTATTTGTCTAAGCTAGCATTGTTGTATAAATTGTATCTATTTTAACCAATGATGTTACATTATGTTTAATGTACTATAAATATTTACACTGTTGATGCTTTTGTATTATTTTTGATGATTGTAATATTGTTCTTAAAATATTTTTGTAATACTTTGGAGCTTTTCTCCCAGGACCACTGCTGAAAATGGGTACCTGTTCAGTCCGGCTTTCCTGCTAATCAAATGTCAGTCGATAAATAAATATCTCCACACACTACCATCACCCAGTCTGATCTGCTACTGTCTTTTCTGTTGTTAACATGGCTACCCAGATACAACAGAAACTTTTATACTCCCTTAAATATCCCCAAATAAATTCTTCGATGATTCAGGATAGCAAAGGAAAGCTTTATTTGGCTTAACATTTTTCTCTTTAGGCAAACAATGGCTATGCTATTACTCTGCAGCATCTGTAAACCTATGTCTGTGTGGAGACATGCAGCCTAACCCTGGACACATTTTAACAAATGCCCATAATCCCAATCTTAAACTAGAAATATACTTCAAGAATATTAGAAGCATCTGTAACAAAGTTACAGTACTCAGTAGTGGGATCCACACCCGCAAATCTAATATTCTAACAATCAATGACATTTGGCTGAAATCCAACATCACAGATGAAGAAATACTCCCTTTAGGTTTAAATATTATCAGAGCTTATAGACCTTATAAAAAGGAAGGGGATTCTGTATCTTATACATCAATGAACATAACCTTTATCATTTCCAATTAAACTTACCCATATCAAAAGTACTGCTCACCAACTTAATTTTAAACACTTATGAGCAAATTAACATAGCCACCATTTATAATCCACTACAGTCTGAACACAAAAAAATTGCTACAATAGTAAATATCTTATCTTGACTTTCACTTAATATAGAGCACCAAATTATTGTATTGGGAGATGCAAATTTAGACTGGCCAAAACCTAATTCACACATTTCTGAAACACCAGGAATTAACCTGTTTGGCTTCACTCAACTCATTATTGACGTCACAAAAAATGATTAATGCACAGTTAAAGAAAATATCAGTAATTGGATATTAACTACCTTAAACTACTAGCATTCTTCTGGGGTACATCATCACTGTCTGTAACCATCACCCCACCTACATCATGTGGGGACACTAAAGTCATTCAAGATTGACATTTAACTGAGTTAATTTAATCAGAATCCCTTTAATAACCTGCTTAAACATTGCAACTGACTTTCCATTTAAATTCTTTACTTAGATGAAGCCATCAATCAGTTCAACAATACCTTTTTGTCTGTATTAAACTCCATGCCTCCCACCTGGAGAAAAAGGGTAAAATATATTACTGCTCCATGGATGTCTGTAGCGGTCAAACAACCAATGTCACAAAGAGGTGAGGCGTGGAAACTACTGCAAACAGTACAAACTAATCAAGCCTACAGTTCACTTAGAAACATAGTAAAAAATATGATAAAAAGTAGTCCTCTTTTCAATAACTACCACTCACAGAATAGCAATCCTATGCAATATGGGCCACTGTCAAGAATGTTATCTAATCAGGGAGGAAAACTCCACCCAGTCCAGTGCCTGACAAAACAGATAAAAAAAATCGCCTCCATCTTTAACATACACTTTATAGACGCTGTTAACTCCATTTCTCCACACAATATCTTACAAGTCTCAATGACATCACTTCTGACTCTTATGAACTACATTTGATTAATGATGGTAAATCAAAAAAACTATTTCAAAAACTTAAGCCCTGCTCTGTAACACCTGCTTTACTTTCTTCTAAACTTTTTCAACTTGCTGCCAACAGTAATAGCCCATTGTGTTGCAATACTTAATAGAGCCATTTCTGAACATTATATCCCTCAATTTGAAAATGGTAAACAAATCCTCAAGGATGGAGTTGGTATTAAAACCCTCGGAAAAGGCACCAGAAGAGGCAACCACCCTAGTAGAATGTACCTTTACAGACCAGGAAAGACGATTGCCATGAAAAGAATAATGAAAGTAAATGGACTTAGAAAGCCGTGAGGAGATGGCTTGCTTTGAAACAGACAAACCCAAGGACCTGGGATGAAAAGAAACAAAAAGCTGCTCATATTTGCAAATAACTTTAGTGCTATCTAAATAATCCCTGAGCTGTCTATGCAAGTCCAAGATGAGAAGAACCTTCTCACTGACAGACTGCAGAGAAGGAAAAAAGGAAGGAAGATGAATAGACTGATTCAGGGACAATGCATTGATCACCTTGGGCATAAAAGAATGATTAGTATGAAGAGACACCCTATCTATGAAAAACTGAAAAAGGAGGAATAGGCATGAGATCCTGAAGTTCAGATACTCTTGTGGCAGAAGAGCCAAAAGAAGAACTGTCTTCCAAGTACAATGTTGTAAAAAAGCTGAAGAAGCAGGCTAAAAAGGAGGCTGGGTCAGTTTTTCAAGTACAAAACAGAGGAACAAGTAGGCAGACTAGGGGTTCCTGGGAGGCCTGATATGAATGATGCCTTTAAGAAATTGCTTGATTTCAACTTTAAAGGCCAGAGGAGGATTCATGGACAGACGAGCAGAAATTGATGACAGGTGTGATTTAACTGAAGAATATGCCAATCCAGCATGGATCAGATCACATACATAACAGAAAACCAGGGGAACCTCCATATTTGATGGCAAGAAAGGCACCAAACAGAAAATATTTTCCATTTGGACATATATGATTTTTTGGTAGTGGGTTTCCTGGACTTCTGTGGACCCCAGAGCACATCCTAAGAAAAGAGGTGCCTAAAACGGATTAAACCCTGTCGCTCATAGTGTGATTTGAAGAGTGGATGGGTTAGGATGGGTAAAAGATCCCTTGTCTTGTGTGAAAAGATCCAACTGATGAGGTAAGCTGTGATGATTGCCTCTGGCCAAGTGAGAAAGAAGGGGGAACCAGTGCTTTGTTTGCACACAAAGTGATGAGCAGTATGCATATTTTCTTGAACACCCCAAAAGTCAAAAGAAAAGTGTGATGAAGCAAAAATCTGCATGTCAAAAATACTTTGGCAAAAGCTGCTGACAGTGATAAAAAGACATTTAGCAATCCAAGAAATTACTGCATAAATGAGAGGATTGCTATTTTGCTTTAAAATGTGCATCAATAAATGCCAGAAAACAACACTGGGTGCAACTATGTCAAAATAAATGTGTGATTGAAGTTACTGAATAAGGATAAGGCAACCCATATTTCTTTGGGTTGTTGAGTAAAATAGGCAGAAATGAAGACATGAATAGTTTGGCATTTTAGTGAGAAGAATCCTGTGAGGAAAGAACTGCTAGAATATCTTATGCCTTTGTGATGAGTTACACAGTTTTAATGTTCTTATTCCTGAGAAAAAATTGCAGCCTAATGATGCTATTAAATAGCAGTAGTGGTCAGCTAAATTGATCAGGATAGTTTCAGGTTATCACTGAATATAATAGGTAACCATACTGCTTTCCACTGTGTATGCTTTGCAGGCCAAATGCAACAAAATTTACTCAGCAGATCTGCTGCTGGGGAACTAGAACTTGTGTAACTTTTCAAAAAGGTTTGTAAGATGTCTACAAAACTTGCTGTACTTAAACCATAGAACTGAATCATTTAGAATTAATTTGAAAGTGAATCAAGTACTAGAGCATGTAGTATTTTAGTACACAGGGTCCCTCCTACCACTATGTGATGCAGAAAGCTAAGAGGATGTACACAGGATAGGAAATGGTACCATAAGAGATGGGATACAGCCAACCACTGATGTGTCTCTTTTGCCATTTATAAAGGTAAACGTAGTTAAATTTTTTTAAATTACTGAATTTAGCCATCAAGAAGGAAAGATTCTTGCTTTCTACATCGAGAGGTATTCGCAAACTTAAACAGAGCTACCATGTTTCTCCTTATTGGATCCTACAACTGTGCTTTGACTGATTAACTTTATTTCCTGAAAGAAGCAAGTTATATAGGTTTATTACTCCATTTGCCAGATATTGCCTTAAGAGATTACTGTTGGCAATCACTAGTGGTCCCAAGATTTATTTAAAGCTGAATGACTAAACTATTACATCTGATGTTATCTTAATCACTGTTCATCATGTTAGGGTCTTGTATCCAACATCGGATCCGACCTGGCATACTTAAGACAAATGCTTAGCTCAAGCTTCTCCCCTCCCATGATGCTGGGCTGCCCTCTAAACTCTCAGATCTCATTTGCCACTTTTGCTAGTCAGACGCAGTTCACCCATCTCCTTGTGGTTGTGTAAATAAGGTAGTTTTCTTTGGGTTATTTGTTTTCTCTGCTTTTCTTCAGGTTCCTCCCCATCCTAGTTTAGTGTCCTGCTAGTTCAGCAGTTTGATTCCCTATCTATTTCCCCTCCAGTTTTTGTACATTTATCTGTTTGGTGCCCTTTTGTGTTCTTGGGTTTATTTTTGTGTTTTTTTGTACTGTTTCTGGTTGTAGCTTAGATGTATTTGTTGTGTTTAGACCTTGGACCGTGTCTCTGGCTGTGGTTTTTTTGGCTGTCCCTTTGGTTTTCTGTTTGCCTTGGCCTTCTCCATGTCAGAGAAACCCTTAGGGTTTAAGAGGTGCTCCTCGTGTGGTTGGAAGATGCCTGTCTCTGACTCACACGAGGAGTGCCTCTATTGTCTCTGTTGTGACCATCTGGAGGTTGAATGCGGCATTTGTGCCACCTTCAACCCCAGAGCATTGCTCTACCACTGAAACAAGCTTTTAATAAAAGGCTTGGTCAAGGGGGGCCCTTTGGTCACAGAAACCTTGACCAAATCGAGCTCCTCCGGAGTAAAGAAAAAGATTCCTTCCTCCTCTGTGTCTTCGGAGGAGGTTCTGTCCAAGTGGCCAAGGTTGTCGGATCCCAGGTCCATGGATCTGACTCCAGCCAGTGTGTTCTCGGAACTGAGAACTTCTAAGGGATCCACCCCCGGATCCAAGGCCTTGGGTTCCAGGTCTTTGGATCTGATGGTTTTGATCTAGACTCACGGATCAAAGGCTCCTGCCTCGTAGCCTTCGGATCTGACTAAGGATACTCTTGCCATGGATCTGACCCCGTCGGATCCGAGGGTTTCGAGGCCTTTTTCCTCAAATCCTTTATTGTACACAGCGCTGAGTCAGCCAGGTCGGAGAACCGTGCAGGATCCCATTACTGTGGAGGAATTTCCATGGGAGCCTTTGGGTGGGGAACAGTTGTTTACCCCCCCAAGCAAGGCTAGCTCTCCAGAGCGCAGAAGATCATCCTCGGGGTCTTGGCACGGTTCTGCAGCAAGGTCCTCCATCTCCTCCCGGTCTTCCAGGAGTGTTTTTCCTGTAGGTGTGTACAGGATGATGCAGTCCTTTTTAAAAGATCAAATTGAGGTGGGGCTATTGGCTTCCCCTGCACTCAGGCTCAGGCAACCATCTCCCACTCCGCACTTACCTTCTCCTCATCCGACCTCCAGATTGGATTCTCAGGGACCGGTGCATGGTGTGGAGGGGGTTGGGGTATCGGACCCCATTTTGGTTCCTACCCCATCAGGATTGGTGGCCGGTTCTGTTTTCATTCTCCTGGGACAGGTGGGCCCTCCAGTTCGGGCTGTGGCCTCAGAGTCTGTGGGGCTGGTTCTGGTCCGTGCTTTTCGGGCCATTCTCTACCACTTGGTGCCTCAGAGCTTGACAACTCCAGACCGGCGCTGTCCGAAGGGTTGGGGGGGGTCTGGCGAGGTCAGCTCCTTCTGCTGTGGTGGTAGCAGGAGAGGAGGACAGGACCTCGTCCAGTCCCTCTGCATTCTGGGCAGCGAAGAGATCCTTCTCTGAGGTCAGGGTTGCCTCCCCCACTCGCTGTCTCCCTTCCCAGCCTCAGTATTTGAGCAGACCCATTCATCTTGCTCCCAGTCAGCCCGTCTGGTCTAGCCTCCGGGGGGACCTCCCCCATAGGGGTTCCTTCCTCTTCTGAGTCTTCCCCTCAGCCTCCGGCTAAGGAAGCACCTCTAAAGAGGACATGAAAGAGGAGGCATCTGGACTCCCCTATGGAGTCCCTAACCGAGGACATGGATGCTGATGAAGGGGATGGGTCCCCAAGTTCGCCGCCCAACAATGTCTCCTTTGGAGACGTACTTGAGATCCTTAAAGCTGAGGGTAGTTGGTCTGCCCAGCACCTGTCCTCTGAGGAAACCGTGCTTCTGGTAACTTTTGGGACGGGCCCATGTACCTCTTGGGTGTCCCCTCCTGCTGACCATCTTATCAATCTTGTTGCCAGCAGGGCTTGGAAGGAGCCAGATACTGTGGAGCCATTGCCCAAAAGAGCCGACAAGTTTCTAAGCCCTCCTTCGAATAAAAAGTTAAAACGAAGGAACCAAGTCAAAGATCCACTTAAAATATATTTGAGCGCTTTTGTTTTGAATAGAAACTTCTTCAGAATAGCTATTAAAACCCAGCACATCTATTTATATACTCTTCACAATAAATGCCCATATTAAAAACTCCACCTTCTTAAAGGTGTATAGTCACATAAACTAAATATAAAAGATACGTCTTTGCAACTGTACATCATACTAATACATGTTAAATAATGAAACTCTCATTACTATCTGCATGATATGGAAAATGATAGTAATATGAAAATTTATTATTGTTACATAAAAAATTCTGCTCTTAATCTTAAAATAGAGCTAATCGAGATGACACTATTGTGTCCTGGATAATTAGGAGCATTAGCCCGAAGTTGCCATCCCAATTCTTTCAATTCTAAATAATCATTGAGTGCCCCCCCTTTCTCCTAGGGACACCTGATCAATAATTATGAATCTAAAACTATGTCTTCATGTAGTGCAATTTGTGCTCTTAAAGCATTCTTGTATTCTTTACTTGAAATATCATAATAATGCTGGTATATCCGACTTCTAAGAGTATTAATAGTTTTCCCTATTTAGAAACTTGAACAGCCTGTACGTAGGGCTAGGTATACCACAGCTTTGCTACTACGACTGAAGTTTATGTATAAAACATGTTTGCCATAATTAAGAATGTAAATCTGACTGGTTTCTACTATATATTTACATTGCAAACAAAATATCCACATTTTGTCAACCCACCTTTTTGTCCTGCGGGTCTAACCCTTTCTAACATGGTTTTAAAGCTAACATCCTTCTTATATACAATTCTTGCAGATGTCCCTACAAGGTTAAGAAATTCTTGATCTGTACCGAAAACCATTCCAGTTATGATTAAAAATTTCTCTAATATCAAAGAAATCTGCTTATTATAAGTAAATACTGGAGCTTTCTTGAATTCGGACCCCTCAGCCTGGTTTTTACTGGTTTTGTACAAAATAACCCATTCCTAAAAGGGGGAGAAAATGGCCATTATTTCTTTTTTTTATAACCTCCTGCAATATTTCAGATACAGATTTTTTGGGTAGCCTCTCTTGAATAATATATCTTTCAAAATCCCTGTTTGCTTCAAGAACTCAGAGTCCGAAATCATTCTGGCTAATCGTACCTCCTGCCCCTTGACAAGAGACTTCTTTTGGTGGAGGGAGTGCCAACTGTTAAAATGTAGAAGTGTATTTGAATATGTGGGTTTTCTATATATTGTTGATTTAAACTGGCCATTGTCTCTATCTTTACTTATAGTAATATCCAAATAGTTAACTACACCCTCACTTTTTGTACTGGTAAATTCCAGAAAGTCAGTGCTTTCTTTCATATATAGAAAAAAGCCTCTCCAATTTTTCCTCTGTTTCCCTTCCAAAAGATAATAATATCATCCAGGTAACGGCCGTAATATGACCTAAACTCAACATATGAGACAATATATGATATATTCAGTTTCCCAATATGCAGGTACAATATTGGCAAATATGCTGCCCCCATAGCTACCCCCCTATATTGTTTGAATATTTTTTGTTCAAATGTAATGATATTACTGTCTAACACCAGTCCCATTAAGGTTCTAAAGGTAAGTATGCGATTGTGTCCTAATGATATAGGGGTTGATGCCTAGATTAGTTATTTTTTGTATGATTCCTGAGTGAGGAATGTATCAAAGGCCTTGGCCAGATCAAGGTAGGCTGTATGAACCACCTTACCTTCATCCACAGCTCTGGTGACTGACTTAAAGAAGTCAACCAAGTTGAGCAGGCATGATCTACCCTTCACAAAACCAAACTGTGTAGGATCCAGAGTTTGAAAATTCCCTATATCCTTGTTTATTAGGTCCATGATGATGCTTTCCATAGCTTTACATATCAGACTCGTAAGGCTAATGGGGCGATAGTTCCCAGGGTCTGCAGTCGCTCCTCCTTTGTGGAGAGGGATGACTGTAGCAGTGTGCCATTCGGTGGGGACAAAAGCTGAGGTGAGGCTGTAATTGAACAGGGCACACAGGTGAGGTGCCAGTTCACTCTGTAGTTCATGTAGAACACAGCCAGGGATACTGTCAGGTCCCATAGAAGCTGTATTCTTGGCCTTGGACAGTGCTGTTTTAACCTGTGCAGCAGTAATACTGGATGCCTGGCAATCTACTGGTATTGTGATTGGTCCTTTGGGTAGGGAGAGGGGGATAAAGTTAGCACTGAATCTGTTCGCCAGTATATTTGCAATATCTGTTGTCTCGGTATAGGAGATACCATTGTGCAGTAGCTCAGAGCAAATCTGGGTATTACCATGGAGATTCTTTACATAACTATAAGAAGGCCTTGTGGTTGTCTTTACTATCTGCTGCAATTCTGTTTTCATAGCTAGCTTTAGAGGATTTGATGAGGGCTCTCAACCTTTTGCTGAGGCTGATAAGGGAGTCTTTCCAGTCTTGGGACTTCACCTTATTCCGCATCAGTTTCCTCCTTCTGTTGTAGAGTTTGTTTATGGCAGGGGACCACCAGATTGGCTTCCTTTTTTTTTTTTTGAGGAGAGAGTCTCAGTTCTATTGGGTATGGCGAGATCCATGCATTTATGTATGTGTTTGTACAGTGCATTGGTGCATGATATGGCGTTCAGGAAACTATTCTCCATTTGCATGGGTGCTGTGAAATTAGCCACCTCTGTTTTTAGTTTCTTCTCTAGTCATGTTAGTCACATTATTCATTCTTTTGTTTGTTTTCTGTAGCTTAGTTCTAATATCATTCTCTCACATTTTTTCAAATATTTGTACTACAGGATGAAGTGTAGGATTAAAAACACTTGTCTTGTGACAAACATTGCCATTAGATATTTGTGTATTTTTTCCTTTAAAGAAAAAATCCAAATTGAGTTTTCTAGTAAATAACTTAATCTAATAATGCATCTTTAGCTGGAACAAGTGACGGTCCTTTTTCAAATAAGTCAGCAACAGAATCATCCAAGCAAACATTACTATAGTTGTAGATTTTAAAATCATTACCAACTGTTACATATAATCATATAAGGAGCAGTAGGTACATTTAATTCCTCCCATTGTTGTATGTTCCCCCTCATTGTCGTTGAATGCCTGTAGTTGTAATATTCCTCCACTCTCTGGCTCCTCAGTCTCTCAGACCTCCTCAGAGGGGGGGGGTATTCTAAAGGGTCAGCGGTATTATGCAGTTCACCATTATCATGGGTAATTATTATTGTCCACATGCATTTCATGATAGTCCCCATGTTCTACACGTTGTTGCCCTAGGAGGGGGTAGAGGATAGGCTTTACCCAGTTCATATTCACATTGGTCCATCATTAATTTTTTTTTGTTTTTCCTCGATTTTAACTCTATTAAAACATTGTCAGTATGTTCAAAAATACGAAAATATCCATGCTGTTTATGCTCAAATAGCAAGTCCAAGTGAATATTCTGATCTAAAATCTTAATTTTATCTAAAAGTTCACTCATTTTCCTATCATTATCTTGCATTAAACATTGCAGAAGCTCACAGCCATGTCTATTAAACATTTCAGCCAGCTCTGTATGTAAACTAGAGTCTCTTTCCAGTCTTGATGGAAATTTCCATATTCTAAGTCCCTTGGGTATGCATTCATATTTAATGCATTCCCTTAAATAATTGTTCTCTACTAATGTATTCCCTTAAATAATTGTTCTCTAGTTGTAGCTTATGGTAATCCAGTGTAAGTTCTTAAAATTGTTTTAGTTCATTCAGCGAGCCAAAACCCCTATTAGAGGCGTTCGTTGTTGAAGAACACCATTCCTTCTCCCCTTCCAGCCATTGTAAAAACGTATTGCTTCCATTATAAGAGGTTCCGTCCCTCAACTGCTGAATATGAAACAGTATGCAAATGTTGAGTATCTGATTGGCTGAAAACTGATGAGCATTGCCTTTGGGCGGGAGTAATACCACTAGACTCTCCTTTTCTTGTACCAAGGAATTTCCTGCCCTAATCAGGCCCACGCTGTTAGAACCTGTCTATAAACCAGATTGCTGGGTTAGTTGTTCCACTAGGATAGTTAAATTCCCCACAGTATGATTAAGGTCATTAAATGACTTGGTTAGAGTCTGTAAATTGGGTAGATCAACGTCCTTGGTCTCTTCCATCCTGAATGACTGAAACTGGTTAAAACCACACAAACTGATATAAAGTTAAAACAAAGGAGCCAAGTCAAAGATCCACTCCAAATATGTTTATTGAGCACTTTCATTTCGAATAGAAACTTCTTCAGACTAACTATTAAAACCCAGCACATCCATTTATATACTCTTCACAATAATTGTTCATATTAAAAACTCCACCTTCTTAAAGGTGTATCCTTCGGATAAAGCTTTCTGGTCCAAGTTGGTCCCGGTTGATGCTATTGTGGTGGCTGCCGCCACCAAGAAAGAGCTGGCAGAGAAGAGTTCATCTGTCCACCTTCCTAATCATGAACCAAGAGCTCTGGACAGGTTCGGAAAGTGGGTGTTCACTTTGGCATCCTTTAGCCTGCGAGCTTTGAAGTATTTAACTCATTTCACCCATCTCCAGAGGGACTTGATTAAGGAGCTTTCAACTTCCCTCATGGAGTTCATGTCTGCGGAGGAATTTAAGACCATTTCTCCCAAACTGGCCACACTTGTTTCTGTAGCCAATTCATCCATGAGATTAATCTCTAACATTGCAGAAGGATCTTCACGGGCAGCGGGCACAGGCAATGGCATCAAGTGCCATGCCTGAATGCGCTTATGCGAGTTTGCAGAGGCCTTTAAGACGTCTTTCACCAATGCCGCCTTTGATGGTTCCACTCTCTTTGGACCCAGCGTTAAGGAGACTTTAACCTGCAGTGAACAGGAAGGAAAGACGCTGTTGGGATTAAATTTTCTACCCCCCCCCCCCCAAAGGTCATTTTCTAAGACCCAAAAGGGGAATAGGAAAATGTGGTTCCACAAGGCACAGTCTTCCTTTCAACATGTTCAAGATGATCCCTCTTCTAGGGGATGGGAGAGAGGTTTCAATGGCAGACTTCTCTCCAGAGGCAGAGGCGGCTCATAAAATCAAGGTTCCAGAGAGCCCTTCTCTGAGAAACCCTTTCAACATCCCTGAGGCACTGCCCAACTGTCCTGCCCTGGAGGATTGACCTTGCATCCTTTAGCCTAGGCAGACGTCACAATCGATCAATGGGTGCTGACCATTATATCCAGGGGTTATTGCATTCCCTTTTCAGAAACCACACCAAAGATCAGAACTCTCCCAGACGTGCCACCCAATCAGAGAGAGTTGGCCCACCCGGAGGTTTTGAACCTTCTTCAAAAAAGAGCCATCCAGAAGGTCCCAACAGGACAGAGAGGATCCGGAACTTACTCCCGCTTCTTTTTAGTACCCAAGAAAACAGGAGATGTACGTCCCATTTTGGACCTCAGCTTACTAAACCTATTTGTCAAGAAGTTAATGTTTTGGATGGTCACTGTGCAGTCAGTTGTGCCTATTTTGCACAGCAATGACTGGATGTGCTCAGTGGATATCCAGGATGCATACTACCATATCAGGATAAACCAACTTTCCAGAAGATTTCTCCTCTTTCGCTTGGGAGCCAACCATTTTCAGTTCAGAGCCCTGCCCTTTGGCCTCACCACAGCCCCCCAGGGTGTTCACCAAATGCATGGCAGTGGTGACAGCTCATCTCAGACTGCAGGGCCTCCAGGTGTTTCCCTACCTAGATGATTGGCTTCTTACAGCCCTCACAAAGCATCAACTGCTGGAGAACATACATTTCCTGCTCTTCCTCTTCAATCAGTTGGGGATAACAGTGATTCCCCACTCAGGAATCATAGAAAAACTCACTAAGCTAGGCATCAACCTGTATATCACTAGGTGGGTTGCAAACTGGCTCACAGAACTCACAGTGTGAAAGTAGCTGACTCCTAGTCAGACTGCTGACCAGTCACGAGTGGAGCCCCATAGGGTTTGGTCCTGTGTCCTCTCCAGTTTGGTATCTACTTCTCTGAAGTCCAGGCCAACACGAAGGGACTCTGGCTGACAAACTTCGCAGATAATTGCAAGTTGGGAGCTATTATTAACTACCCAAGTGATGCTGACATCCTACAGAAAGGCCTTGAGACCAACGACTGGTGTCAGAACCATGGCCTTAAGCTCAATGCCAAAAAATGTGTCTTCATCCCCTTTGGGAAAAACTCGGTTCCCTTGAATTACCACATTGATGGTAGTCTACTGAACACAGGAGGAGTTATAAGAGATCTGGAACACAGGTTGACGGCAACCTCTCTTTGACCACCACACTGCCACTGTGGTCAGAAAGTCCTTTCATTAGTAAGTGTTTTGCATCCAAGAGGAAAGAGGTCATTGTGTCCCTCTACTCTTCCCTCGTTAGGCCAATCATCGAGTACAATGCCCCATTTGGCATGTATCTCACTAGACACCTGCTACAACTGGGGTAACTGCCGCAAAAGTCCCTCACAAAGAGAATCCTAGGCCTTAAACACTTGTCCTATATGGATAGACTCAAAAAAAAAACTCCAGCTATTCTCTGCCTCATACCGCCTATTTAGAGGCAATCTCAGCTTGACTTACAAAGCCATGTCTGACCCAGCTCTGTTAGAGATGCTACATGTAAAGAAATCCCAATCCCTCTGGACCACACACTCCAGAGACCTCAACCTCATTACCACAATCAACAGAGCGTGCTGGAGGGACTGGTTCATAACCCAGAGACTGCCCATGCTATGGAATAGACTTCCCATACATGTCA